>NC_136917.1:9096066-9589980 GCF_949752795.1 Hyperoodon ampullatus
TTGTATGTACAAATCTGTTACTTTGAACTATGTAAAACTGCCATCTTTGAAGTTAAAAATGGTCAAGTATTGGCCATTTCATATGGTTCAACCTAATACATTTTAAATGGATAAATAATTGGGAACATATTTTATTCTATTAAATCATAAAACATCTTCAAATTGTATAGAAAATGTGTCTTAAGCTACTTCTAATTTTAAATAGAGACTACTTATGGACTTAAGCAATACTAAAAAAATAAAATAAAATAAAAACTGTGTTTGGAGGAATTGTGCATTTGCCTTTTATTTCCCCAAATCCATTCCTAGTATAGGATGATCCGTAATTCAGAAGCATATAGGAGCCTCCTCTATTTTTATTATCACATTTTTAATTGAGCTAAGATTGATAGTTTATATCTTGTCTAGATAAAGGGAATTCATAAGTTAGCTACTTTTTTTCTTGTTCCTTTTTTTCCCCTCCAAATTAAGAAGTTTCCAAACAATTTACTCTTTTCTCTATTAAAGCTTATGCCTTCTCTACATTTTTTGGAGATCTGCCCCTCAAGGCCTAAGAAGGCCAATCATTAGCTCAGTTTTCCCTGACCTTGGCATCAGGATTTGAACTGGTATCTTCAGAAGTGAAAGACCAGCCCATTAACTTGTTGTACCTCTCTGGCTGTCTGCCCAGTTTTACACATTTAGAATGATTCATGGAACTGAAATATTCCACCTTATTCAGCATTGGCAATCCGTTCTCTCAGCAAATTATACATCTAGCCTCCTATCAGTCCAAATGTGTTTGGATAATGAAGCTTCTCCAAAGCTTCAGTCTTTAACCATGTTAAAGAAAGGTGCAGAATTCACAAAGCTGTATTGGAAACATACTATAAAGGCAGGAAGTTTCTCCCTCTCTCCTCTTCCTCCAAGAAGAATAAAATGTTAAATCAGTTAAGTAATTTCTTTTAAAAAGGGGTAAGAAAAAAATGGAAATATGGAAAAAATGAAAGATAATTTTATATTTTATTCTTTCTTGATACTTTGGTGTGTTTCTATTTACATTGAGACATTATTAGTTACTTAGGGTCACCTTTTTTGTTGCATTGATATGGTGACCCATCATCAGTGAACAAAAGAGAAATACATAAGATACAAGATGTAATGTATAATACAGGGAATATTGCCAATATTTTATAGTAATTTTATATGGACTATAATCCATAAAAATATAAAATTATTATGTTGTACACTTGAAATTAATGTAATATTGTTAGTCAACTGTACTTTAGTTTAAAAAAAAAAAATCACATTGGTACATTTAGAAATGAATAAACCCCCTTGAAAGATCAGAGTCCATTATGGCCATTTCTTGGGGAGGTTTGTTGTGTATGTAGTTTTCTAACTCAGCACTCTTTTCCCACAAATCTTTCTCAATAATTAGTGAAACAAACTGAATGGTAATAAGTTTAGTTAATTACATTTAGGATGATCATTTCAACTTGCCCAGAATGTTCTGGTTTACTCCTATTGTCCCTGCAGCCTATCAGTTTATTGACCCCTTTCACTCCTAAAAGAATCCTGGTATGAGTGATAATGTATAAAATCCTCCTGTCCTTGAAAATTATATTTTCACCTACCTGCTTTGGAGCCGAGAAAGAGAGAGAGAGGGATTCATTCATAACCAAAGTAGATTAGATGCCTCCAATTAAATGAATCTCCGTATTGCTAATGGAGAATCATAAAAATAAGTTTACCATATGGAGAGTAGATTTGTATTTTAACAATCCACTCAAAAATTAGTACTGAAGGGACAAGAGGTAATGTTTTCATGTCTTTGACACTACTAAGATACAAATGATAATGCAAATCACAGTCACTAAAGTCAAACCCTTCCATTACCACTTTTCCTCTTCTAACTACTGATTTGGTGTTTCGATCCTCTCTCAACCCCAGCAAGTGACCTCAGACACCTCTATCTGAATATTACCAATCATATGAAAAGTATACACTTCTGGAATTCTCCTGGACAGTTTTGTTAATTGTTGAGTGGAAACCTATCTCCCCATAATGTTTATTTTTTACTTCAAGTTCTATTCTAGTTCTATATTCTAGTCTCTTTCCTAGAAAGCAGTCTTTAGAAGTTTGAAGTATTCAGTCATATCCTTTAGGAGTTACTCTTCCTGGTTAAATCTCCTTATGACTTTTTTCTTTTTTTTTTTTAGTTTCCTATCATTCTGTCATGTTTTTTAGTGCTTCTGGATGAGGTTCAGTTTCTTAATGTTTCTCCTATGATTTGATACTCAGATCTATAGATGGTTTGAAGATACTTAGGTGGTATGTTCCCTCCAGTTAGCAAAATCTGTGTGGTATATAAAAGGAGTTACTAGATAACATTGATTTCATACTTACTATATTTCAGCTTCTATGCTGAGAATTTCATATTAATTCTTAGTTAACACTAATTCTAAGAGGTAGTTACAGCAATTTCCCTATTATACAAAAGAGAAAATTGAGCTCAGGGAAATTAGATAAAATGACAAAGATCACTCATTTAAGAAGTTAAATAGAATATAGGGCTCAAATCTAGAAAGCCTAGACTCTTAACCATCCTAAAGTTATACACATGCTTTTCTTAGACTGAATGTATTGCCATTAATTCCTTATTATTAGAATCATTGAAGGTTCTTTTTTTAAATCTTGTTAGGTTTTTGGATTTAAATTCTCTCATTCTGCATATTGGATATCTCATGTAGCTTTTTATCACCTGTACATACATTTAGTTTACTGCCAACATCCTTATCCAAACCCCCATGAAAATATGCAGTAGCACAGGGCTGGAGAAAGGGGACAGGGTCTCTCCAGTGAGAGTTTCCTGCATATTGGTGTTAATAAACACTTTTGTATATATACCAGTTTGTATTTAATCAAGTGGACTCATCTACTGAAATCTGACCTATGTTTTTTTCCTATTTATTTCAAAGATATTATTTTGAAAAATTTTAGTAGAGTACCTATTTATTATCTATACTGAATTTGGTGATTAGAACACTAATTTTTTTTGAATGAACATTGCTTTACAATGTTGTGTTAATTTCTGGTGTACAGCAAAGTGATTCAGTGATTCAGAATCTGAATATATACATATATATATTTGGATTCTCTTCCATTATAGGTTATTACAAGATGTTGAGTATAGTTCCCTGTGCTATACAGTAGGAACTTGTTGTTTATCTATTTTATACATAGTAGTGTTTATTTGTTAAGCCCAGACTCCTGATTTATCCCTCCCCATCCCTTTCCCTTTTGGTGACAGTAAGTTTATTCTCTATTAGACCAGTAATTCTTATGTTCGTACTTCCATTCATTCATCTACTCCCTTTATAAAACAAACAAGCAAATAAGCAAACAAACCAACAAGCCAACCAATACATAATTAATATTGCTAAATGATAAGAAAATTGGACTGTTCCGTCATATGCTAATTGTTTATCCCTGGGCAAGTTACTTGTCTCCCTAAATCTCATATTTCTTATAAAATGGAGGTAAAGAAATGCGTGTAGCTAAAATGTGGTGGATGTAAGGGGAATAAAGGAAGATGATGGTGAAATGCCACTGTCTGATGTGATCAGGAGTCTGTGTGTGTCATTGAATATTTTGACCAAACAATTTATAAGATATGATCTATGTTTTTCAAAGTTAACTCTATACCAGTGGTTCTCAAACTTGAACATGTATCAGAAGCATCTGGTCACTTGTTAAAACATAGAGTTTTTGATTCAGCAGGTCTGGTATGGGACCCAAGAATTTGCATTTCTACCAAGTCTCCAGCTGTTTCTGATGCTGTGGATAGGGGTACCATACTTGGAAAACTACTGGGAAGATATGGAGAAAGTTAGAAGACCAGGTAGAATAGTGAGAGATGGTAAGTACCTGGACTAAGACAGTGACAGTGGGAATGAGTTCCAGATATCCACTGGATTTGTGACTGATAAAGTGTGGAAGATGAAAGAGGCAGAGTCAAAGCTATCTTCAAGGTTTATAAATGGGATGAAGAAATGCTGATGCCAGCAACAAGAAATAGAGGAAGAACAGTTTTTTGATTCACCTTCACCTGAGTGAGATAAGCTCAGGTTAGAAAGAGCTGAGGTTCAGTGTTTGCAGTTTATCCAGCTTGACATCTACAGGATGGAGGTAGCCATCTGGGATGATATTGATCTCATTTCTAGTTTTAGGGGTAGAACTGGAGTTAAGTTCATTTTTTTCCTCCAAATAAGTGAGCATTTACATGTGGAATACAGACTCTATGGTTATGGGTTAAACACAAACAAGTTTTAATGCCCTTGCCTTTTCTTCATAGGGAATAAAGGGTTACAGTTACTCACCATGCCAAGCAAAATGGCTCAAACCAATAGCAGAACAGAATATATTGGCACTGGAGGTGGAAGGGTGGCTGGATGCTATTGAGTCCTTATTTTTTCTGGTTAGGAGATAAACAAACTTTCTCTCTATGGGTTGCGTCAAGCTCACCTGTAGCTATATGATGCGTGCATCTCCCTTTGTCGCCAGCTTCCCTGAATAGAGGACCATTGTGTCTTATCTTCTTTGAAGCCACTGAGTATAGTCCTATTATTTTACTGAGAATGGTCCAGCTTCTGGACACAAATAGTGAACTATCTCTTTATAATCTATATTTAAAAAGTCACATTCTCATACTTTAAATGTAGTGTTACCTGTACTATAAAAATGTTACATTAGCTGGACTTTGGTCACTTTGGGGTACAGTATGTTCACCAAAGGGATTAAGCCTCATTCAAAGAGATATTTACTGGGAGGAGTAGTTGGGGGAGGAGAGGGGTGGAGTTTGATCCTTAGAGGTGATTGTTCTAGTGTTCTTATACCAAGACGGGTATAGCTAAAAAGAAAAACAAAACAAAAAACAATCATGGCCAGAGATAAAGATGTGGAAATATTTAAGAATATTAAGATTAATTGGTGCTATGAGAAAGATGGAATCGAGTAGGGTTGGAAGAAAAGACAGCTCATAATATAATTCTGGGGGAGAAAAAATATTAGGAACAGACAGAATAATGGGAATCATAAAAACAAAAAATAAAGGAGAAAGAGAGAAGAAGTTGTCAGAGAAGTTGAACATCCAAAAAGGAAAACTTATTGCTCAGTTTTGACAGGCCCTTTTGATCATTGCTTCCTAAATAATTCCAGTTTCTCTCTTCCATTTTTTTTTAACTAATGAAAAATTTCAAACCTTACACTCCAATTCTTTTTCTTCTATAATATTTTTACTGGCAAAAAGTGAATTAAAATTTGAACTCATTTGAACTCATAAGTTGATACATTCTTGCATTTTCAGTACTAGCTAGTGGCATTTTTTAGTATATCTAGCGTTTCTCATTTTAAATATTCAGTGTTTGAAAACAAGACTTTGTAATTATGGCAAAGTTCTTGTTAAAATATACCCCCCAAGGGAAAAAAATAAGTGGAAACACAATAAAGACATGTAATTTATTTTGATAAACCCCTATTCCTTTCCACTAAATTTCCCCTAAAATTTCCAGAAAATCCAGCAAGGGATCTGATGGAGACCCCAGTGCTATTAGATTAGGGATAGGTCTGAAATTTCAGCTTCTGAAGTCACAGCTGATTTTATTGTGAGAAACTTTAGAGACTTATCTAGTTATAAGAGTTCCATTTTTCATCAAAGTTGGAGGATATTTTGATATGATAAATATTATGTAGAAGTTCAAAGTGATAGTTACATAAACAGTTAGCTCTTGCTAATGTACCAAACAGAGTGAACAATGAGCCCTGCAGTTAAATGGTGACATTTGAATATGCCACAGCTGCAAGTGCTACTTGGCAAAGCAACATGCTTTGTATGTAGTCACGTCTACTGGCAATTCTTGAATTGTCAGAAACCAGGGAAATAATGACTGAATAGAGGGCAATGCTTCAGCTTGGTGGGGGTGATTATGGAAATGGTACTACTGATTAAAATATGGCAGCTCACAGTGTTATATCCTCTGTGGAAGGAGGCTTGTGGGGAAGGAGATGGTGATTGAGAAATGGAGGGGGAAGAAATGGAGGGGCCTTTCTTAAGGCCTTAAGTTTTGGTTTTGTTCTATCCCTTTGTGATGTTCACTTCTTTCCCTTTTTTCACCTGGCATCCCCAGCTGGTGAGGGATTGGGGAACATTAATCTCTAAAATGAGTGGTCATTCAGTAGCAGTGGGATATTCATAAATCACCTAGTTGACTCTTAGGAGACAAAAAGCTGTTTTCAGAAAGGTCACATTAAATTTTAGCTACCATAATATGAAGAAAGCAATCACATACAGTATTCTAAGCAAACTAAGGGAATTTATTTGCTTGTAATAATAACTACCTCTTTGAGTTGTCACTTGGAGACAAAATTATGCAACATGGGCAAAACAGTTTATTTAATGAAACATATTAAAACAATTGCTCTTTAGTGAAACAAACTAAAACATAGTAGATATACCATAAAGGGTGGTTAACATCATTGTTGTAAAATCACTTTGATTTGATTCTCATCACTGTCACTTACTTTGAGCCTTAGTTTATATGTTTGTCTAATGGCACTAATGATATCGCACAGTATTGTTGAGTGCATTACAACAAATGTGTATGAAATGGCTAGTACGTTTTATGGCAGATAGTAGGGTTCCAAGAAATGAGAAAAAGAATTATGAGTGGAGGAAGAAAGAACTAGGGGGAGAAGTAAAATCTATGTGTCTAAGTAATTGTGTGTAATGGCGTGCCTAAGAAAAATAAGATCGGGGCTTCCCTGGTGGCGCAGTGGTTGAGAGTCCGCCTGCCGATGCAGGGGACACGGGTTCGTGCCCCGGTCTGGGAAGATCCCACATGCCGCGGAGCGGCTAGGCCCGTGAGCCATGGCTGCTGGGCCTGCGCGTCCAGAGCCTGTGCTCCGCAACGGGAGAGGCCACAGCAGTGAGAAACCCACGTAATGCAAAAAAAAAAAAAAAAAAAAAATAAGATCGTTTTTCTTTTTTTCCTTTTGTGTGTGTGTGTGCCTGTGTGTGTACCATAAAACAACCTAAAGATACAGACTGCTTTTGGGTAAACTGTCATGAGGAAGGTACTTTAGCTGAAATTTTAAAGATTATAACGAGCAGAGATTTAGAGGAAAATATTGCATATCAGGAAAAGGACAAAACCCATGCGACTGAACGAGAAAATTCAAGGAGAATGGCTGGTAACCCTGGAGAGCATGAATAGATAATTAGCTTGGGAGGTGAAAGATTGAAAACTGCAGAGAAGTCAAAAGATGAAGAAAAGAGTTTGGATGTAATTTGGTCAGAAAAAATAGAAGGAGGCAGAAAAGGTTTGGGGATAGGAAAGATGAAAATAACACCAAAGGAAAGATTTTGTTTGGCCAGAATGTAAAGAATGAATTGCAGCAGAACCTGAAAGCAGGCAAGGCCATTTATCATTTCAAGGCCAAAGCGCACAATTGTGATGCCTTTGTCAAACAATGAAATGCCACCACTCATAAAATAGAAAAGTAAATACAAATATGGATGCTCATACCTGAAAGTTGTTGACAGTTTGGGGTTATGAAAAAGCAATTAGAAGAGATATGGGGATATATGTATATGTATAGCTGATTCACTTTGTTATAAAGCAGAAACTAACACACCATTGTAAAGCAATTATACTCCAATGAAGACGTTAAAAAAAAAGCAATTAGAAATCAAATGCATTGAGATATTTTAAATATGAACAATAAAGTTTTTTTTTCATTTCCCTTTCAGTTAAAACTTTCAGGTGGCACTGTCTTATCCATTTGCACTAAATATGTAGTAACAATTTAAGAGAAGATACTGAAAAGTCACACCTTGAAATGTGTTTACTAGTAAACACAATTATTAACAGATATCAAGGTTATATTAGAATAGAATTCTACAAGCATCCTCATTTACCTCTAGGGTAAATGACTTGAAAACTGTTGTGTTGGCTTGGGTTTCCTTTTTCTTTATTTTTAAAGGTACGTAGAAATAAATGCTGACGTCTTCACGTAAGCATTCCTTTGTTTTTGTTTTAGTTTTTTGTCTTATTTCGGTGATTCTCAAATAGTAGGGTGCTTAAAATTACTGTAGAGGATTGTATACATAAAATTATATATACATGTAAATTTTATAGGGATTTAGGGAATTTGCAAGGATAATTTTGACCATAATGGTTTTCGATACTCTAACTTGATACCATAACCAGGAGTAAGCTGCCACTCTCATATGATTTGAAGAGTTCAGAAAATAATATTTAAAAATTCCGTGCTTACTTTGTAGGATAATTTGCAGGGAAGAGGCCATTTTATATTTGAGATTCTAAGTGAGTAATCCCACTATATAAATGTCAACTAATTTATTTAAAAAATAATTCAAATTTCCATATGTGAATTATGTGATATAAATGCAAAGCAGAGCTATCAGGTTAGAGAAGCAACATTGTAGAGTGGCTTAATGTTGCTGAAGATGCAAGAATTTAAATTAATGAATGGACTCTTCTCTAGAAAGGAAAAAAAAAAAAGAAAAACAACCTACACTATAATCTTGCTACGTGTTTTTGATTACACAAACGTTAGATTTCCTGCTTGATTTTGAAATTTCCCATCTGACACAAATGTATGCCAAAGCAAATTAGTGTAGATGGACATCATATTTCTTTAAAGGAGATTGGGAAAGGACTCAAACCTAAAATAGTGAGTTTGAAAACATTAGTTATTTTGTTGTAGCCTGTTGTTTTTGTGCAATTCAGTGACAGTTTAGCATTGATACCCAGTGCTGGCCTTATGTTCCCGCATCTGCTGTGTGAAGAAAACATTTTTTCCTTAAAGTAGCATCCACCATACTAATTGTTTTCATTTTCAGTTCATGTTAAGTGTTAGATGAGCAATTTGTCTTTCAAGGCATGCACGTGACATCATTTGACTAAAAGCAAGGCCTTTCTTTTCAATAGGATTGAAAGAGTTTGTAACTCTAGGACACTGTGACCACCTTCTATTTGTAGTACTTGCCTCTATTAAATCTAACCCAAACTGAATTTATACAATGCAAAATGAAGCACTTGTAATGTGAAATACTCCATCAATTGACTCTTCTGTCTACGTGACAGCAACATGATTGGCTAGCATGAAAATTATTTGCTTGTTTGTGTGTCATATAGATGCCATTATTAAGAAACATCTGTGACATTTTTAAAGCACTTTTATATTTTGATCTCCTGAGAACCATATTTTAGAATATTTCTGAACTATTTCCATTATCATTTCTCATTTAACTCATGTTGTTTTAAGTGTCTTCCTTCATGTACAAACATTTGAGACTGTTCTCATTGTCTTTTTATCATTGTCTTGTCTTATTATTGATTTCTAGCTTAATTTTGCTATGTTCAGATACTATCAATATACCAAATGACTTCAGTCCTGTGAAATTTGTTGAGACTTTCTTTATGACACATAATATGGTCACTTTTGTAAATGTCCTACATACTCTTGAAAAACATACGCATTGTGCAATTCTTGGTTGCGGTTCTATCTTTGTCAAGCAGGTCCTTTTGTAAATTGTATTGTTCAAATTGTCTATATGTCTATTGCCCTTTGTTGCTGTTGTTTTTAGTTTGTTCTCTTAGAACAGATGTGTTCTAGATGGGATAATATGCCTAACTGTTTATTATCTCTTCCCTACCCTCACCTTTTTGGCTGTTGTTGATTTTTAGTTCTTCATGTATTTTAAAGGTAAGACAGTGTTATTATTGTTTTATGCAGTCAGTATTCATTTAGATTTATATACACATTCACTCTATTCTGTTATTTATTAAATTTCTTTTATCATTTTCCTCCTTACCTCTGGGGTCATTTTCTTTCTGTCTAAAGAACTCTTTAGCTTTTTCTTTAATGTAGCTTTGTGATTGACAATTTCTCTCAATTTTTCATTTCTAAGAACATCTTAATTTTACCTTAATTATTTTACCTTAATTATTTTACCTTATTATTTGAAAATCTTAAGTTTACCTTAATAGTTTCACATGATGGCAGTTATTTTCTTTCAGCACTTTAAATATGTCATTCATTTGTCTTCTGGTATATATTCAATTTCTGCTGAAAAGGCAGCTGTCTCATTGTTTGCATTTTATTTTATTTTATTTTTTTCTCCATGGCACGCGGGCTTCTTACTTCCGTGGCCTCTCCCGTGGCGGAGCACAGGCTCCGGATGCACAGGCTCAGCGGCCATGGCTCACAGGCCCAGCCACTCCGCGGCATGTGGGATCCTCCCGGACCGGGGCACGAACCCGTGTCCCCTGCATCGGCAGGCAGACTCCCAACCACTGCGCCACCAGGGAAGCCCCACTGTTTGCATTTTAAAAGATAATGTGTGACTTTTCCTTTGGTTGCTTTTGAGTTTTTAAAATATTCTTTGGCTTTCAGAAATTGTGTTATGATGTGGTTAGATATAGACTTCTTGGCATTTTCTCAGCCTTAGTTTGTAGAGCTTTGACATCTTCAGGATCTTCCTTCAGTTTGGGAGATTCTTGGCTAATATTTCTGTAAATATTGCTTTGGTCCTATTCTTTTTGTGAGACTCTAATTATACTGCCTTAGAGTTTCACCATTCTTAATTGTCTCATATTCGTTTCTGAATGTTTCAAATTATGGTTTCTGTTTTTCAATCTAGACATCTATTGATCTGCTTTCCAGTTCATTAACATCTCTTTTGCTTTTTATAATTTTGCTGGTAAACCTATTTATCAAATTCACGATTTCAGTTATTCTACTTCTTTGCCTAGAATTTTGATTTGATTCATTTTTATAGATACCAGTTTGTTGGTAAAATTCTTTATCTTGTCATTTGTTTTCCTAGTAAGCACTATTATTTTAAAATCTGTGCTTGGTATGCTAATGTCTGAATCATCTAGCAGTCTGATTTTTTTCTCTTGGTTTTCAGTCACTTGTTTCTGTCTATTGGGCATTTTTCATTGGATGTATGAAAAATTACAGAAGTTCTAGATTTTAACTTTCTAGAGATGATCTGCTTTCCTTCTGGCAGGCTGTTAAAACAGGCCGATTGCCTTGATCCATTGGAGATCGAGATTGTTCAAGGTTGAGTTTCATTCTATGTGAGGTCTAGTTTATTTCTGTTTTGACTTTCCTACAGAGTAAAACCCATCAAGGATATTAACTAAATGTCAGTGTTGTTTCCCATAGCTGACCTCCTCTTTGATGATCTTTGAGTCCCAATTTTATCTTTGTTTCTGCTTGGTAGTTTCTAGCTACTTAGGAACCTTTTTTTGTTTGTTTGTTTCGCTTGTTACTTCTTGTCCTATAAATCTTAAGAATCAACAAATTACTTGAGGTAAAATCAATAAAGAATACTACTGTTTTGGGTCCTCTAGTCCTGTGAAATGATCAAGGACACCAAGCCACCATTTTCTGCTTGGTTTCTAGGCCCCTTAGCACCACTAGTCCTTGCCTCCACCAACACACAAAAATACAGAAGAGAAAGCCAGGCTCACTGTAGTTCAATTCCCTTCTTTCTAAGATCTTGACACATCAAGACTGGCTGCCTTGGCTTCTCTCTGATGCCCTCAAACAATTTTTTTTTAATCTAGATTTCGTATTTATTCTTAGTAGATGGATACTGGCCTATATCAAGCTATTCCATAGTAACCAGGAATGGAAATCTCCCAAATTCCTGAACAGAATATAGGCTCACAAAAATCCTTTTTAAGCCACAGCATAGAAGGAGGTTAAAGAAGCAACAACAACAACAAGTAGAAAAGAGGAAATAAAATAGAAAAAGTAGGTCTCAGAAATATATTTGTGATAGAAAAACTTAATCCATGTTAACTTTTGGCAGTCCTTTTATGATTATTATGTATCACTTTTTTTTGCTTGTATAATGCTATTATGCACATCTTTACTATATAAAAATATGTCTAGTTATGGTTTCAAAGTACTATATAAAAGAGATGGAAAGGGAGACTATTTCAAATCAGGAGAAGCATGTATAGCCTAATTCCCAAAGTTTAGAAAAATAAATCCTACATATATATGAAACTATTAGAGTCAATTCCTAGGCCTGCTAAGCCATTTTGAATGAAATTGCTCCTACATTTTGAAGCTATAAAAAAAAAGAAAAAACAATTGTTAATTTTAGTTTGATGTAATTTTGAGTCAGAAAAAAGTAATTGCTTTTGTTCTTTATAAATAAATTTATATTGCATAAGAAATGGTGTGAACATTAACTCATTTAACAAAGGAAGAATTAGTTAAATGCTACCGCAGATTCAAAAAAGGCGGCAAAATTTGAATCATCTGAAACTATATTTATTTGAATAAGGCTGGAGAAAACATTTGTTCTTTCTCCTCTAGTGTGCTTTAAAAGCGGTAATCAGACTGGAATGCAAATGCCATTCTCTTCTAAAAGGAATTAGGGCTTCTTTTAGAAATGGCTAATTCAAGTGCAGGACAGAAAACATCAAGATGAGTCTTGAACTTATTGTGATATCAGATAGCCAGGAACCTTTGATTTACTATTAAGAGCTTTTCAAAACGGCTGAGTAGTCCATCTGAATAGGTTCCACTAGTTAAATTTGAACATCTGTAAAAATAACAACTAGAATGTGTTTACATCCATTAGTTCATAATGGTACGAATTACAAAAACAAACAAAAAACCCCAAAACTATCATTCCTTTTGCAAGATGCTAGAGAACAAACTCATTATTTTGAAAACTGGCAAATAAAAGGAAACAATCAAGTGTTTCTGCTGCATATAGTATGTAAACCGTGCTTCAGGGTAAACAAATAGTTGATAAGGGAAAAGATTTCTCTTTGCTGAAATATTTCAGCTAATAAATAAGTTTAAAATGATAGGATTAAAATATCACTATTTGCAAGCTAAAATATAATCATTAATCTAGGCAATGGTAATCAATGATGGCTAACATTTCAAAATGACACATTATATACACATATACTTTCTGATGGAAAAAACACATAGGTAACTTTTCGTGGAAGAAAACATGACTACCTGTCTTGTAGTCTTGCCCCCCATCTCACCACACATACACACCAAAAGCAAACCTGAATCTCATCCATCCTCTAGATGTAACTTAATTATCAACTTAGAGAAAATACATGGGACAGAGTACCTGCTAACTGTGCAAGAGGATGCAGTAGCAATATCCAAACTGGGAAACTTTATGGGACGAACATTCTGTTTTATTCAACAAAAGTTTATAAGAAAAAGAGAGAGTGATAATCTCTATATTAGGAGATAATTTAAAAACTTATCTGTAAATGGACCTTATTTAGATCCTAATTCAAATGAACATAAAGGGTTAAAGTATCTTTATAAGAAAATAGGGGAAAAATGAAAATTGAACACATATTTGATGACATTAAGGAATTATTGTTAAATTATTTTAGCTATAATATTGGCATGTCATTAGATATTTTTTATGAGTCCCTATCTTTTATGTATATAAGGTGATGTATTTATAGATGAAATGATATATTTTGAATTTCCTTCAAAATAATTTGTAATGAGAGGAATTGATAGAAATATAAATGAACCAGAATTGACCATGAGCCCATAATTGTTGAAACTAGATGATGGATACATGCAGTTTCGTTATACAGTTCTCTCTGTAGTATATGGACACACAAAAAAAGAGAAGAAATATGACTGTTTATTATTTTAAGCCAAGTAATAGCAAGGGGCATTTAAGAAAATAATTTGAACAGCCCAATTTTTCTGCAGATAACTAATCTCAAAAATATCATTCCTTTTTTCAAAGTCTGAAATTTGTCATTACCAGGAGGGTTTTCATAAAATAATATTTCATGCTGTCTTGAGTAATCAAGTTCAATAAATACGGGCAATTTTTTTTTTAATACGGGCAGTTTTTAATCAGAGGGAGGGAGAACTACTTAGGCTACTTTACTACCCACAAATACTCTAATGGGGATCAATCACACCCAATTAAACCTCAAGGAATTATGAATCTTTAATAGGTTTATCATGAGATAATTCAGCTGCTAAGTCCTATTTAGTTTCATGCCAGGCAGGCTTTCTCAAGCTGGAAACTAATCATCTTCATGACATCATTTTTAAAGAGGCTTTGTAATTTTTGTTTAAAAAGAACACAGAAGGGGGCCTCCCTGGTGGCGCAGTGGTTGAGAGTCCGCCTGCCGATGCAGGGGATACGGGTTCGTGCCCCGGTCTGGGAGGATCCCATATACCGCGGAGCGGCTGGGCCCGTGAGCCATGGCTGCTGAGCCTGTGCATCCGGAGCCTGTGCTCCGCAACGGGAGAGGCCACAACAGTGAGAGGCCCGCGTACCACAAAAAAAAAAAAAAAAAAAAAAAAAAAAAAAAAAAAAAAAAAAAGAACACAGAAGGGTTTTGCAGTTTTCATCAGAATTTTATATATATTTATTTGAAATTTTCAAGTTCTGCAGTGCTGCTGTGAGCCCATGTTTACATTAAATAGAATAGTTTTGATAACACTAATTAATGACTCCAAAGAAACTTAACCACCTGAGCAACTTTTATACATTTTCTTTCAATAGCTTAACCTGGCCCTTATCCATGGCCCTCATGCAATGTATAGCTCATAGTAGAGCCTTCTGTGCATTTTATTAAAAATAAAACTAGGGGCTTCCCTGGTGGCGCAGTGGTTGAGAGTCCGCCTGCCGATGCAGGGGACGCGGGTTCGTGCCCCGGTCTGGGAAGATCCCACATGCCACGGATCGGCTGGGCCCGTGAGCCATGGCCGCTGAGCCTGCGCGTCCGGAGCCTGTGCTCCGCAACGGGAGAGGCCGCAACAGTGAGAGGCCCGCCTACCGCAAAAAAAATAAATAAATAAATAAATAAAAATAAAACTAAAACAGTGTAACAAACTTGAGCTTTGTCTCCTTGATCTCTGTGACATATGGTCAGGAGAGCAGACTTCAGCATGAGGCCACCTGATGTGACGTTTTCTAGGTGCGCAGCTTCAGCAGTCTCTCCCTGCTTCCTTTTCTTCACCTATAAAATCATAATAGCACCTTCTTTGTGTATTTACAGTGAGTGCTAAATGAGATATTGTCTATGAAGCATTTTAAACAGTGTATGGTGCGCTCAGTAATTTCCTACTGGTGTAGAAAAACAGTAGCGGTGTAGCAAAACAGAAATATTCTTCTATGGCTGAGATGCAAAATCTATAAGACCACATTGGAATGGATGCTACCATTTTTCATACTCCCCCAAGACAAATGATTTTCTTACCCTGTGTGTGCATGTGTATTTAGTGTGTTTGGTGGGAAGGATCATGCGTGGTGCTATAAATGCATCTGTTGATGATTAGTTTTGAAATGTTCTGAGAGGATGGAATAAGGGAAAGGAAGGTTCAGACTGTTTTGGCAGGAGTTTTTTCTGCTGTTTATTCTTAGATCCGGTGAGCATTTAAAAGCAACTTTTTGTAGTGTTGAGAGGAACAGTCAAGGAGCCTTGTGTGAAACTTTTTGCAGAACCCCAGCCAGCCACCACATCTTCACTGAAGTCTTCTCTGCTTTGCTAATTTTATCCATGAATCTATTTAGAAAAGATTTTCCTCCTAGCTTTTCCTTTCACTCTAGCTATGGCATATATACTTTCTGTAATATAATTATACTTGTATAATGAGTTTAAATAAGTTATTAAGACTCACAAACTTAATGCATAATTAATTGATGTGATTACAGTAAGAAACAAGCACACAGAATACATGTTTGTATATAAGCCTATTCAACCATGTAGGCATTGCAAACACTAGAGTTTAGTTAACATATAGAGTAACAAACCTACTTCTCAATGCCTACAGTCAGATACAAGATGTTACTAATGAAGACATTTCTCATTCTGGTTCTTAAAGTATAAAAAATTAGTAGCTTTGCAGATGCCTTCTAATTTAAACAGATTTATAAAAAGGTATGATGATTTTGTGCCATGAGGTAATATCCTAATTTTAGCCTGAGATTACCACTAAATTCCAAAACAGTTGGAAATTTTCTCAAGATTTCCATTCTAATATTCTATATCAATTCCAAATTGCATTTGTTTCTCAAAGAGATATATACTCAAGGTAGCTTGTTAATTTCTGAGTAACTCTTTCTCTCTCTTTTTTTGTAAGCGAAATAAGCTATACTCATTTCTTCATTCATTTATCTCTTCGTGTATCTACTAGGCACTGTGTGGTGTGTCCATGTATCTACACCCTCTTGCTTCATGTTGGTGAATATGGCTAATATGATATATCATATTACTTTTTCTTCCTAATAGTCATATAATATGATGGACCATTTAACATTTTATATGCATAATACATTTTGTTCTGTAAGCACAAATAACTCTCTTTGGATCATGATATGTAGTTTTTAAAAGTCTACTAACAGGACTCTTAGGCAATGAGATATTTCTGTAGTTTCCCAAAGCTTAAAGTGTTTATAGGAGTCAAAGGTTATGCTTTTTCCACATTATGTTATAGTCTTACATATGCAAAAATGGAATAGCTAATTCTCTCAAGATAAACATTTAAGTTTCTCATCCAAAATGTTTACTTGAGCCTTTCCAAGTCTCTGTTAAGCTACCTGATTCATATTCCTCTTTCTCTGGAAGAAGGAAGGATATTGCTTTATTGATAACAGTTCTATCAGGTTGACTTATTTGAGGTTGCCTGTTGGGGTGGATAGAATAATGGCCTTGTATACCCAACCTCATGACTAGATATCTGGTACCACCTGAACCAAGAAGGGCCTAACTGTTTCCCCCCACTTTTTTGCCAAGACTCTGCCCACACTTGCTAAAATAATTTCCTGTATCCACTATGGCACTTCTCTTGCCTGCTGCCAGAAATGAGACATTCCATCTGCCTGGCTAGACTCCTTTCTGTGATTACTTCTAAGTGAATTTTAGATTATTTGTACCACCCTGGAAGATATTTTCCTCTTTCAACCTTAGTTGAGCCCCTGGTTTTGACAGTCATTATGATAAATTAGTTTTTATAAAAGACTTAGAAGCAATCAAAATTAAAATATTACCATATACTGTGTAACTCTGGAATAAATTTACAGAGGTGTGTTAAGGCTTAGGCTATAGAGCCAGACTGCCAGGTTGAAGACACAGCACCACCACTTTCTAGCAGGATGACTTTGGGGAAATTACCTATATGTTTTGTATTTCGGTTTTCATCATCTGTAAAAGAGATGGATAATAATAATACCTGAAAAGATTAAATGTGCCTATAAAGAATATAGTGCCTATGCATAACAAAGGCTCAATAACTTGTGTTATTATTACGTCCAGGGTTAATATGCAAAAGATTTAACAACTGGTATGGACAGGCATTTGCTTGCTAGATTTCCAAGGTCACTACCAAGGGCACCATCTCCTCCTTTGGGGTCCATAACTGCTCATTAGAAGGAAACTTGTGGTGATGGCTGGAATACGAGAGTCACAGTGAGAGCCCAGGTCCCAGGGTGACTCCAGAGCAGTGCATACCAGCTGAGTGGGGGTCATGGCTGAAGCTAGGTAAGTCTCCTGTGTACTTTGAGGAAACAAAGAGAAGTACACTAAAAGCAAGAATTTAGGGAGGTACTGACAGAAACAGTACCTACCAATTAGAATGTATCGGGCCATAGTGATAGCTCCTGGAGGCTCCTTACCATACCTTTAGTCTCTGGATTGAGGGATTTCTCACTGGATTGGGAGGATGTCTAAGGATGAGGTGGAGCCCTCAGTAGTGCCTATTTACTAATCAGTCTGACTATACCTCAATATGTATGTTATACCAGCCCTGATTATTCCCCGAATTTTATTTATCAACTACTTAAAAACAGACTTTGGGTATCTAAGTATAGAATGAAAATCAGAAAATCAGATATATAACATGGGCAACACTTAACAATATATTAATCCTCAGTTATTTGTTACCTGGAATCCCAAATCCCCTTTGGATGTATATGCTTTGAGTCCTTCTTTTTCCCCTTAAGTAAAGTAGCAATCCTACAAGACTATGTGTGGTTAGGTAATTTCTTTTTGAATATTGAAGAGAGTGTATTTAATCTTGAAGAGAATGATGTAATATTCACCTCAGACAACACATATTTGATTATATAGTACCAAGACTTGAGCAAACTCAGAACAAGCATTTATACATAACCTCTGGCAGTGATAAGAGATGATCTAGGAACAAAAACTCTGAATGAAAATGCATTGTTTCCTGCTTCAATGCATTTGTGCCCTGGGATAACCAGAAATAATTATTGAAACAAGCTTCTTGTTGATAATAATTACACTCCATTCTATGAAAACAAGAACAAACAGCAATTATCTATAATTTCTCATTTGCAAACCCTCTCATTATGCTAAGACTTCTTGTCTGTGTTTGATAATATTATGTTATGTGTGTTGGAAGAACTCTACATTTTTTTTAATGTTTCAAATTATACTGGGCAATGCATGATCAATACAATTCAGGCTTAAATGATTTCTGTTTTAAGACAAAACAGCTTCTTTGGGCAGCATAAGCTATCAAAGAAGTAATGTCTTTTGGATTCCTTCAAAGAAGATGGGTTCATTAACCAAAACAAATAGACATTTTTCCTGTATCAGCAAAAATTAGATTAGGAAAAGAGAAATAGAAATCAGCCAGATTGTCATTACAAATAGATTCTTAAGAAAACTTAACATGTATGAAACTTAATATATATAAAAATGAGGAAGTATTTCCATTTTGATATCTTTTTACATACTAATAATGTTACCTTACATTCCTACTTTAAATAATCCTTAGTCTGTAGTGCCTCAATAATTATGTGCTTAATTTGAACATGATAATTTTGTATTTTCTCATATTTCTTCTTCTGCATTATTGCATTTATCTTGATAGATTGTAAGCTCTTTGAGGGAAGGAATAATTTAATTTCCTTTTGCTTCAGCCCTCTGCTGTACCATTCAAATAAACTGTTTGAAAAACAGTTTTAAATTTTTATAGCATGAGTGGCTATTTATCAAATAATCAGCTGACTCAATGGGTTAATAATTTTCCCCATAATGAGCACTAATTTCCTCATCTATAAAAAGAGAGACCATAATAATACCTAATTCTCATGGTTTCCAAGATGTTTGAGTGAAATCATGTGTATAAAACATTTAGCACAGTGTCTGGCTCAAAATTAAGCTCTCACTCAATCAATACATGCCTTGATTTTACTCTCCTAACTATAGAGCTGAACCTAAGTCACATTCACTAATTTCATTTTTTGGAAAGGCCAAATTTAGTTAATTCTACTTGATCCAGTCTAAGACTACTAGGACCAATAACGTGACTTAAACAAGGTTTGGTTGTGTAAGTGGCACTCTATAGACATAGTCCCAGTTTGAGAGTGACTTCACATTTGAGCAGATGGAACCAAAATATGCTACTATAAATATGGGTTAGGATTTCTATCTTATAGCTATATTACTTCATTGAAGAATGATGTGAGTTTGGACTATTATACATAGTCTACACATGTTGAGGTTAAGTCTTGATATATATCAAACTAAAAAATTGCATATTTGAGTTTTGAATGGATCGTATTTGTTATCTTTCTGGAATTTGGTTCCAAGAGCCAAATAAGCTCAGAAAATTTTCCAACTGATCAAAATCATTTAAAAAAGTATTGGCATGCTACTCACTTCATGATTTGAATGCTGCATATGTTCAAATTAATTATAATCAATTGCCTTAGGTACTTTCTAAATAAGTTATCTACAACTTTTTTGTAGGACTTATTTAGCCAAAATTTCCTTTATGTTTAAGTAGATACCATAATCAACTCTATTTTCACAAATCTTGAATTTATGGAAATGGTATTATTGATCTAAAACAATAAACAGCCAGTTATTTTACCAGAAAAAAAAATGTTCATTTGTTTTTTCAAGAAGAGCAAAGAATTGCAATTTGGAACATGCACTCTCTACTGCAAACCAAAGGCAAGTCTGGAGAGCAAAGGAGAGGATCATTCTTTTATAGAGGAGAAGGGAGAGTTGGGAGTGGCTTGTTGTAAACAAAGAGTCCACTGGAAGAAACTGGGAGGTTGAAGTGTAGTGGCTTTTCATTGTCTGAGTTGTGACAGTCTCTCATTGACTGGGCTGTTGTCAGGCAAAGAGAAATTCTTCCTTCCTCCAGTGAGGTAGTAAAGTAGTAACTTTTTTCCTGTTGGAGATGCAAAATTACCTCTCTTCTTATACATAATGCAGTTGTTATCAAGTGGTAGGGCCAGAGATCTTCCCCTTTTTGCGACTCTATTTTAAATGAGGTTTCTATTATTAATTTTCGCAATGTGTAAACTCTTGTGAATATGGGGCTTAGTGCTCTATCTTACAGAAAATGCAAAAAAAAAAAATCATCAAACCTGTTCTCCACATTTAGAAACACAGATTTTATGCATCCGATAACTTTTTAAAGCAAAAAAGAAACCATTATATGTATGTGGTAAAGAAGAGCTCTTCTATGTTCAGTCCAAAGGTCTGGATTTGATCTACTTTTCTTTCCTCTCTCCTAACATAGTCTGCAAAGGGGCTTGGAAAACTTGTAATGCTCCAGGAATATAATTTAAAAGACCACTGAGATTAAGAATAGGAATATCCTGCAAACTTTTTAATTTCTGTAAAATGTTTTCAAAGTTTGGAAACATAAATAATTTGCTTTCCTTAGAAGCTTTTTGGGTTCATAAGAGAAAGAAAGTGTATGATGAGTTGAGAAGGTAAAGATTAAGATAAATGATTTTTCTTTTCAAACAGAGTAACTAGGCTTAAAAAAAATAAACACAACTGAGTTTGAAAACTGCCATGCTAGTGCTCATAATTATTAGCTGTCTGGTGAGGATGAAGACTTCTGCATTAATAAATGTGAATTATAGTCAGATATAGAGATATGGCTCTACTACCATGCCATAACATGTCCATCATGTGGCCATATTGGAGTACCGCTTTTAAAGACAGTAGAACTCTGTTGCACACACTGGTATCTGTGGAGCAGTAAACCCACCAAGATATCATGGCTGATGGTTCAACTGGAGAGTTTGGGAGCTTGTTTTCAGTGCTTAGGTGGCCTTGTCCAATCTTACGTGGCTCAAGCTGCTTGGAGACCCCAGCCTGGAAGGAGGCAGTTCTGGGGGCTTGTTACTGATGCAAACACAGCGATTGCCTGCAAGGTGTTGAGGGCTGGCATTTTGCACCTCATCCTACACAAGCCTTACACAAGCCCTATGACATCATAAGCAGCCTCAGGGGCTGCTGTCATCCCCTTTTTACAGAACACAATGCTTCTGTTAAATCAGTCACTGCAGGGTTAACCACACTAGCAACTTTTTTAGTCACTCTGCCTGTGGCTCCTGCACCCCAACTCCTAAGGCGAAGCAGGGCCCTCTTCCAACCACCTGAAAAAAATACAATGCCCAACATAAGTGTATTACTGGTGCATTTGTCCCAAGGGTAAAAAGAAACCAGAGTGAAAACCAGCCTAATGACCTCAGAATTTCTATTTCTGCTTCCAGCTTTCTTTCTCTTGGCTGTGTTTTCTGTCCCAGACCTTAAGCTGTCAAAGCAAATCTGGATATTTTGGAAAGTAGAGGACAATGTTGAAACTGGAGATAAGTTTAAAATTTATGAAAAGTTAACTTCTAAGACATTTTGATAAATTTTTAAAAGATTGAATATAAATTGAAGTTCATATGTAGTTCTCAGCCATGATTTTATGGTATTCATCTATGAAAGAAATTTCATAAATTGAGAAAAGATGTTTTCACTCCAATTAATACCTGCTAATGACATATATAGTAACTCTCAAACTTGTTCTCTGAGTAAAACTACTGATAGGGAAGTTTTTAAAAATGTTTTGAGGAATGACATATTTGTCACATTTCACATCCATTTGTCCTTCTTTTCCTTGATCACAACACAGCCCAATATTTGGTAACAAGCCATTGTGAGACCTGGAATAAGTAGTCCCCATGGAACAACAACAACAACTAAACATTAATTGAAACTAAAATTCTTTACATGAATTATGCCAATAACCAACACCCCTCAGTAAATCTATGAATAAGGTAATATGTTGTCTCTACTTTCAAACTAGAGTTTAAATGATCGTAAGATCATATAAATAATAGATGCAGGATTTGGATTTGCACCCAGGCAGGCTGACTCCAGAATCCATGATCTTAACCTTTATGTCACCTCTCCCTGATAGGAAAGGTGGGGTCAGGGGCGGGTGGGGGGTTGTCTAGTCACTGAACATAGGTTTATCCTCCCCGTGGAGCTTCCGGTGACCTGTTAATTGGGTGTCAAGGTCAACCTTTGCCTGTGTTCCTCAAGTCATCCCATTCTACATTTAACACATGCTATTCAGATTTCTAAAAAAAAAAATTGTTAGTTATGAATATATACATATACACATATATATTAATCAAATATCATGCATCATATGTTATCTATACCATGTATTGCATATATCTCTATTTAAATTTATATATATATCTTTTTCACTTATATAGTGCTCATAATACCTTACTCATTTAATACTCATTTTTTTAAAACAGCACAAAGTGTATTTTTACTCTTGAAAAGTTAAAAAAATGGAAGCAAAGAGAGGATCAATTACTTGCCCACCCATTTCCCAGAGTTACATTGTCAAATGGTTGATTTTCCCTTAAAAAATATACACACATACATACATGCAAACACACAAAAGTCTGGGGTCTCCCACAATGCTTTCTAATTTTTATAACCAGGGAGTACTTCTTTGGCATTTTCTTAAAGATTATGTGTGACATTAGCTGGAGACGACAGAGAATGCCCTACATAAAGCAAAGGTTTGTTTTCTTGGAATGGGGCAAATGTCATTTCAGTTACCTTCTTTTTCAGGAATTATAGGATGTCACTAATTGTTTACTAATGTGTATAGGCTAACAACTACCTAATGAATAATAATTGATTATTTCCCCAGTGATTAGACTATCAACCAGCCTTACTTAAATTGTTCTTAATCCTTTGCCAGGATACAGATTTTTATAATGAGGTTGTTCCAAATAAGTAAAATTCACCTTAACGTGTGATAATAAAATGTACTGACAGATCAGCTCAGCTGAAACCATAATTTAAAAGTTTCCACTCAATTAAAAAACTAAATATCTTATTACTGATTCAAAAGAAGAAACATTTGAAATATTTAAAATTCCTGAAATGAGGTTCAGAGTTGTATCATCATGTCTTGAGATTAATAATAAAGGATTTTGCACCTGCTGCTGTCACACTGTGTCATAGTAATTTATTGAGTTAGAATCTGGGAGAAATTAGAGTTTGGGGTTTTCTCTTTTAAAAGACAGAGTCTAACTCTTCTAATTTTTTACTCCACAAAGATGTTTCCTTTAAATTATTTCTTATTGATAGAAACACCTTCTACTAATTGATATTAATGCTTGTATCGGTTTTCTTTCCCCATAAAAAAAATAATAAGTATACACAGTTATGATTCCAGTCCTTATGCATCTTCATTTTTTACTTGTCTTCATATCTTTCAATCTGACCACCCCCCATCCATACTTATGTTGATATCTCCATTTTTAACTGTTAATAATCAGTTTTAATCCAAACGGAAAAGCATATTTTTTTAAATTGATATTTTCAAAAACCCAAATTTGTTCAGGTTTTTATTAATACAGTTTTTAATCTAAGCAACTTTTCCAAGTTCAAAAGTAGAAAGAAAAAATAGCAACAATGGCTTGCCTAAATTGAAAATTAAGGGACCTTCGTAGTTTAGTTATTCTGTGAATTCCTTGTAAAAATGGAGACATTTAAAGTTTAGTTTAAAATATGCAGTAGTGGGCTTGTGAAGAAGAAAATATTTTTTACAATAGCAGTTATCCTGCAACTAATTTGCTTTCAGAGCTTTATGCCTTTAGGCTAACACACAGCCTAAGTTTGTTTAATCTTAATTAAACTTTTCTCTCAAAATTAACTTGCTCGACTGGCAAATGAAAAATGTTTTCCCTTTGGATTCGTACATACATGAATTAAAATGCAGGATGCTTTGAACCCCTAAAGTGAAGAACACTTAAGTTTTTACTCTGGAAGCAGACAGCTTAAGTACACAATAACATCCAATCGTCTATATTTTTGCTAGAGTAAGATGTTCCTGTTACTTAGTGGTATCTGAATAGAGACACCAGAGTAGCCTGTTGTTGTTAAGAAGGAAAGATAATGGGTTATGTTATCCAAACCATACTTTATTGCATTGATATTAATTTGCATTTCTGGTTTAGTTCTTTTAATATTTGTGGCATAACTTTACTGTTGTCAAAATGTTGCTAGTTGTAAAAGGGGAAAGGGTAGAGCAATAACAGCACCATTTTAAGTGCTTAACACCAATGATTGAAACTGGAAGTTTGTACTACTCTTCGGTTGCTATAGAACTGAAACTATAGCTTCTAGAATTGTAATGGATAAACCTCTGATACAGTCCCACCGGTTCAGCATCAGTTTATATGCCTGTCACTGTGACTCTTCTGGTACATCTTTGTGGTCCTAAAATTTAGCTCAGTAAGGCAACGAAGTTGATATTAAATGTTACTTGAATGAACAAATGAATTAATTAGCCTATCTGTAAATTTTGTAGAACTTAATAAAGCCACACATGTTAATTTTTACCTCATGTTTTTGCTATGATACTGGTTATCAAAGCAAATTATATCTCTCCAGATATAGTTTAATAAACGATGATAAAAGAAAGCTGATGATGCTTCCATGATGTATGGCAGATTTTTTTAACATCTTTATTGCAGTATAATTGATTTACAATGGTGTATGAGTTTCTGCTGTATAACAAAGTGAATCAGCTATACATATATATATATGCCCATATCGCCTCCCTCTTGCGTCTCTCTCCCACCCTCCCTATCCCACCCCTTTAGGTGGACACAAAGCACCGAGCTGATCTCCATCTGCTATGCGGCTGCTTCCCACTAGCTATTTTACATTTGGTAGTGTTTATATGTCCATGCCACTCTCTCACTTCGTCCCAGTTTACCCTTCCCCCTCCCCGTGTCCTCAAGTCCATTCTCTATGTCTTCGTCTTTATTCCTGTCCTGCCTCTAGGTTCTTCAGAACCTTTTTCTTTTAGATTCCATACATATATGTGTTAGCATACTTACTTCACTCTGTATGACAGACTCTAGGTCCATCCACCTCACTACAAATAACTCAATTTCGTTTCTTTTTATGGCTGAGTAATATTCCATTGTATATATGTGCCACATCTTCTTTATCCATTCATCTGTTGATGGACACTTAGGTTGCTTCCATGTCCTGGCTATTGTAAATAGAGCTGCAGTGAACATTGTGGTACATGACTCTTTTTGGGTTTTTGTTTTTTTGGTTCTTTTTGCGGTATGCGGGCCTCTCACTGTTGTGGCCTCTCCCGTTGCGGAGCACAGGCTCTGGACGCACAGGCTCAGCAGCCATGGCTCACAGGCCTAGCCTCTCCACGGCATGTGGGATCTTCCCAGACCGGGGCACGAACCCATGTCCCCTGCATCGGCAGGCGGACTCTCACTCACTGCGCCACCAGGGAAGCCCCATGACTCTTTTTGAATTATGGTTTTCTCAGGTATATGCCCAGTAGTGGGATTGCTGGGTCATATGGTAGTTCTATTTTTAGTTTTTTGAGGAACCTCCATATTGTTCTCCATAGTGGCTGTATCAGTTTACGTTCCCACCAACAGTGCAAGAGGGTACCCTTTCCTCCACACCCTCTCCAGCATTTATTGTTTGTAGATTTTTTGATGATGGCCATTCTGACTGGTATGAGGTGATATCTCATTGTAGTTTTGATTTGCATTTCTCTAATGATTACTGATGTTGAGCATCCTTTCATGTGTTTGTTCGCAATCTGTATATCTTCCTTGGAGAAATGTCTATTTAGGTCTTCTGCCCATTTTTGGATTGGGTTGTTTGTTTTTTGATATTAAGCTGCATGAGTTGCTTGTATATTTTGGAGATTAATCCTTTGTCAGTTGCTTCATTTGCAAATATTTTCTCCCATTCTAAGGGTTGTCATTTTATCTTGTTTATGGTTTCCTTTTTTTTTCTTTATTCCTGAATAAAGATTTTTTTTTCTTTATACCTGAAAACTTGACTAGAACAGCCAATAGTATTACTGGATGAAATTCCAATAATACTTCCAAAGAAATTATATAGGATTAATGAAATCATCTAAAAATTCATTTGGAAATAAAAAGTACATAAAAGCAGAAAAATATATATTGTTGATATTGCATCAAATATATAAATCTATTTCTCAGGATTGATGGTTTGACAGTATCAAGTTTGACTATCCCGGAATATGCATGCCTCCCAATTTATCAATTTCGTTTTAATATCATTCAGTAAAACTTTGTAGTTGCCTCCATATAGACCTTGGATACTTACTAATTTTGTTAAAGTTATTTTATTTAATTTTTTGCTGTTGTTGATAGTCTTTTATTGTATTTTCTAATATACTATTGCTAGTAGGTAATAAAGTAAATTATTTTTGTATATTTTTTGGTAACCAGATATCTTACTAACCTTTTTTTCCAGATGTCTCTTTTGGATACTTTAGAAATCTAATAACATGCGCAAGTACAAATTTTGTTTCCTTCTTTCAAAGAGTGAGGACTTCTGTCACTGATTCTATCGTATAACATGGGATAAAAATTTTGAAATATTTTTAAATAATAAAGTTGAAAGGCAACATTCATGTCTATTACTTGACTTTAATGAAATTGCTCCTACTGTTTCACTGTTGGGTATGATATTGGATATGAGTTTAGTTAGAATATCCCTATTATGATTAAGGTGTATATGTTTTAAGAATTTTTAAAAAATAAAGAATATTATCAAATGTTTTTTAAAGTCAGCTCAAATGGTCAGGCATTTTTTCCTTAAAATATACTGGGATCAATTATATTACAAGTCTTGAAATTAAATATTCTTGCATTTTAGTGCAAACTCTTCTTGGAAATGATGAATTCTTCTTTTAATACACTGGTTAAATCAATATGCTAGACTTTTTGTTTAGCATTTTTGTTTTCATGTTTATAATCATTAGTGGTTTGAAGTCTTCTGATTTTTGCTCTCTCAGATTTTCTTATTAGTATTATGCTCAGAGTATAAAACACATTGGGAACCTTCCCTTTCTCTGTGCTCCATAGGGCTTATATATAAAAAAGACATTATTTGTGTTTTGAAAGCTGGAAAGAACTGGGCTATAAAACTGCTTAGCCCTGAGGCTATTCTGGGAGGCAGTTCTTTCACTACTTTTTTTTCAGTCTCTTCTCCATTTGTTGGTCTATTTCATTTTCTACTTCTTGAATATGTTTTAGTTATTTATGTGTTTGAGATTTTCACATTTGTCAGCTCACCATTTTCCCTAGACATTCTGAAAATTAAGAAATGTATTTTGCATTCTGATAGTGTCTTTTCTTCTTTCTCCTTCTGTTCTCACCCCTCATCATCATATAACACGGATATTAAAATTACTGATTCTTCATCACCACCATTGTCAGCAAAAACTAACTTTGGGATCTCTGCCAGCCACTATGCACCATAAGGAAATATTTCAAATCCATAAATCACAAGTATATAGGTCCATCACATATGCATGATAAGATGCCAGCTAAAATGTTATTAACTTAGTCGATACTTGGAGAATATTTTACATATCTGTAAATATCTGCTCATTTCAAAACATTTTAAATTGCTCAAATATTTATCATTATATGTAGGTGTTCCATATAAGAAGTGAAGTCATTGAAGTACAGGATATTGATGATTAAGAACTCCAAATATACTTGGAAATTATTATACAGTGACTGAAATGATTGAAATAATTATCCCTTAAGAGAAATTAAGGTATTTCTTTTAAAATATATAGACAATTAATAGATACCTTCTGATAGAATTTCTCTTTGGTGGTTAAATTAAAAAATCTAAAGTTGTTAAAGGATTATATTAAAAGATTAATCTTCTTTCTTTAAAAGTATTTCTCTTCTTCTTCCATGTGCCAGGCCCTGTTCTACGTGCTGAGAATAAATAGAACATAGTATGAAACAAAGTCCCTCTTGCAAAGAGTTTACATTAAGATAGAGGGAAACAGACAATAAATTTTTATGATAAGTGTCAAGCAAACCAGCTTAAGGCAGCAAAGTGATGGAGTGCAGAAGGATCTTGTTTTTGATTGCGTGGTCAAATGTGTGAGAGACATTTGAGGACAGACCTGGATGAAGGGAAGGAGGAATTCATGTACCTATTTGGAGGAGGTACTTTCTAGGCAGACGAGGAAAGACATTGATTTGGCAGAAGGTTTCTTGTACTTAAGGAACAGCATGAAAGGAGGTCAGTGTGCCTGGAGCAGAGTGAGTGAGGATTGGAAGTCAGGAAGCTACTTGGAGTCATTTTAATGCCAATCTCATGTTTAAATGCATATTCATGTGCATGCTTAAAGAATAATCATCTACCTTTAGATATTTCCCATGTTAATGCAAATAACAATAAAAAATATTTCCTTTCTCTAGAGATAATCTTAGAAAGTGGATCATCATCTGCCAAGGAGAGTGGAAATGTGTGAAATAATTCTTTGAATTAGATGGGCTCAAAGAGTATTTCCTACTCTAAGATCTTATGGTGAGGTGAGCCTGTGGGACACACACTTCAAACCTCTTCAACAAGATTTGCCTTTACCTCTTCTGGAATTTTACAAGTGGGAAGAAAATTTTGCACTGTGGTGTACTGGCATAATGAAAAGGATGTTAGGCTCAAACTCTGGAGACTTTAGTCCAAATTGTGCTTCACATTGGCTGTGCGACATAGGGTATGACTCTTGTTAACTTTTCCAGGCTTCCACTTCCAAACAAGAAGTTTTGAAGTAGATGAATTCAGGATTTTTAGCAACATCAAAATTCCTTTATGCAACACAATGTCCATCCACATTCACCTGCACCCGTTTTTCATTCCCTTTTCCTCCCAGGATTTATGTCTTCTGCTTGTCCTCCCTATAAACCTGAGAAAAAGCTGACTTCTAAGACAGATATTATTTAAAGAATAGCCAACAATTGATACCACTTATTTTCATCTTATTTCAAACTTATCAAAATTATATGATCTCATTTCCATATCAAAATAAGTCCATGTCCTAGTAGGACAGGTATTACTATTACTTTTAATAGAGGAGCAATTTAACATATCAATACTGGTGGTTTGTTGAACATCACATAGCTATACCAGTTATGTAAGTAATAAAACCTGTTTTTGTACTTTTTTTTTTTTGCGGTACGCGGGCCTCTCACTGTTGTGGCCTCTCCCGTTGCAGAGCACAGGCTCCAGACGCGCAGGCTCAGCGGCCATGGCTCACAGGCCGAGCCGCTCCGCAACATGTGGCATCTTCCCGGACCGGGACACGAACCCGTGTCCCCTGCATCGGCAGGCGGACTCTCAACCACTGCGCCACCAGGGAAGCCCAAAACCTGGTTTTTATTTAAGCCTTTTTATTAAGGTCCAGCTCCAGCTGAAGTAGAATAAAAGTATCATCCAACCCTGAATAGTTTCCCTTAGGCATCTGATCAAGGATATAAGCGGGGTAGACCTGACTTTTATTTTGCATCTAACTGGTAAAAGCATGGTAGAATGAGGCCAGAGATGTATATTGCTCAGATTCCTTATCTGAGGTAATAATGGTTACCTCAATTGATCAGTCCTATTGAAGTATACTTCTTCTATATTTAAATTTGCTTTTTCCACTAGAGCATTTCTTGCTCTACATTTTGTCCCCTCCAATTCAATATCTCGGCCAGAGAAAACATGTGCCTATTGTAGAAGTAAGTTATGGGAGTTTAACTATTAATTGTGACATCAAGACATGTGTTGTGCACTTTATAGTATCAGGGTTTCTCTGCTTCCCAAAGCATAGCATTCTTATTGTTTCCTCTCTTAAGCAATTTCCTTATTCTCCATCATTGTGTCGTTAGAGCACTGTCCTTGTCTGATAAAACAAAATCATTCGAGAGCAGATGAAGCTGTAATTACAATCAGAGTTCATACTTGTGGAAGAGGAAATAAAAATTAAATGTACTAACTTTGTGACATTTTGATTATCTAGAAATTCTTCCAGTCTGACAGATGACTGTAGGGTCACATGCTTACATTTAAACATAGAGACAAGAGGCTCCTTGTAAATGAAACAAAATTGTTCCAGACTGGGTTTTGCATGTATTTGCCAATTCTCTAGTTCTTTTGGAATTCTAGGTTTTGATTAAAGATTTAGTTGTGAATAATGGACATTTTTCCCTTTAAATTATTGTTTGATAAAATGAAAAAATAATATTCATACATTTTACAGTTGAAAAAAGAGAGAAACAAGTCTGTTTTCTAAGGAGGAAGGGAAGTAGTACAAGTTTCCAGGTTAAAAATTTTACCCGTTCTTGTTTATTTAAAAAAGATGATGGACCTAATAACAAAGTTTTTCTTCTGCTATCAGCTACACAGGTGGCTCTTCAATTAAGACACCATTGTGTTCAGCAATAAATCAGCATTCATGGAATCATATTCACCTCACTCACATCCTCCAACTCACACAGCAGGATCTTCCTACATTTTTCAAACAGAAATGATACAGCCACCAGTTCAATCACTCCAAGAGTCACAAACAGTATCCAAACTTTTTTTTTTTTTTTTTTTGAGGTACGCGGGCCTCTCACTGTTGTGGCCTCTCCCACTGCAGAGCACAGGCTTGGGACGCGCAGGCTCAGCGGCCATGGCTCACGGGCCCAGCCGCTCCGCGGCATGTGGGATCCTCCCGGACTGGGGCACGAACCCGCATCCCCTGCATCGGCAGGCAGACTCTCAACCACTGCGCCACCAGGGAAGCCCAATATCCAAACTTTTTATAAAAGAACACAGGAAAGTCCAGTGAAGCTTCTCTCCCCAGACTTCTCCTTCTACTCAGCTTTAATGAGTGAGTGATAGCATGGTCTGGGGAGAAAGAACCAGAAATCTAAGAACTTCCCCTTCTTGGTTGCTCCATTAGAGAATGGGGAAGTCATATTAACCTCCTACTAGGTCAGTGTCTTTTTCCTAATGTCAACGAAAAATGAATCAGTCGATCTAAAAAAGAAATGGAAAACTCTATTCAAGCTGAATTTGAAGATTATAATGTGGAAAAAGCATCTCAGAAAGCTCTGAGACCTGTTATGCCCGTTAGAAGTCAAGGCACAGTTATATAAGTTCTTTGTGACAGAGGGCTGTGTATTAAATGGCATATTATTGACAGTTTACATAATCCAGATCTACGCACCATGTGACTCCTTATGAGATCAAGAAGGAATGTTATCTTTAAGGAGTTGTCTTAATGATGCTAGGAGAACATTGCTCTTTATTGTTGAGAAGGTATTTCTGCTGATGGGGGAGATTTGATCGATGCATAGTGCAGATACACAAGGCACAGTCAGGGGACAGAGGAAGCCAAAGGGCAGAGAAGATTTTTTGATTAAATTTTCTTGTCTTGCCATAAAATATGAATTTTATTTCACACTAACATTATGAATTGTTTCCCACTCATTGATAAAGAATAAAAATTAAGTGTTAATTGGGAAGACAAATTAAAGTGTATGATAGCATTATACAACTATAAAGTGAAGCTTAAACATATAATCCATATTAGTTCTATCAGATTCTTCTTTAAGTCTTTTTGTAATTTCTCTTGTTTACCAAATAAAACATACAACCATAATAAATGTTTTCTACTGAATTCAGAAAAGAAAGTAACATTTTCAGAAGACATAATTTTTTTTTCTATTTTACTCTTTATACTTTAAATGATATTATTTATTACAATAAGTGTCTGTTGAGAAATCAGATTTCAGTTTACCTCAACCATTTTCCATTTGGACAGCTGGGACAAAAACCTAATCTTTCATGGGCTCATTTTCCTTATCTTTAAAATGGGGAAAATAGTGTCTGCTACATGAACTCCACAGGAAATCATGGGGAGAAAACAAAATCTGTGACAGGAATTGATGAGAGAGAGAGAGGGAGTGTTTGTTGCAGTTATCTGCAGAGAAATGAGAAAAGCTCTGGCGAAAGCATTATTGTGAGTCTCTTGAAACTCAGAAATGCAATGATAACAATAGGTGTTATTTATTCAGGGCTTACTCCACGTTGGACTCTATGCTAAGAAGTGCCTTCCATACATTTCTACCAATTACTCTATGAGGCAGATATTAAGGCTAAGAAAGGTTAAATAACTTAATGAATGTCGTACTTCTCAAAACCAAGTTTGTCTGTCTCCAGAATGCTTTGAATCACCACCATTAACCTGTTTAATACGTTTGCTTGATCTGTTCTTCCAACTCTTCAGGGTGATCAGTGTTTCATAAGAATAGTGTACAAGTGACTGGGGTGGGACCCTCATTTGCCTCTGTAAATCACCTACCAGAAAATCAGAATAACTGAACATCTGTATATGTCTGAAAAGACGAACTGGAAATAAGATGACTAAAAGTTTTAAAAGTACTAATTTAAATCAAACCAAACTATATTTCCTCTTTAAAATGAGCAGGATTGGGAGGAGATAGGTTTTAGGTATTTGATCAAAGCCAATGCTACCTATAGCCCTTGCCTAAATGCTTACAGGACAAGAAATTTTAAAAAATGGAAGCAGAGATAAATAGTAGTGCATCTTCAGGGACAGAATAAATTTGCTGTATTACACAGTTATCTAAGTTAATTTTTTACTCATTGATAAAAGTATCACTTATTGGATGTAATCTCAAAATCTTGCAGATTTGTTTCTCATGGAGAAAAGTCAATACCCTATGTTGGATTGAAGGTCTAGGCAACTTTTTTTTTAAACTAATTTAGTGACTGAAGAATTTGTGTTCTCTTCTTTCATTAAGGGAAACAAAGAAGGCTTTGAGAGTTGTAATGTTTTAGAGTTTCGTAATGGACTCAATGAATTGTGCTTAATTGATTTAAGGTCTATACTACTCATAGTTGGGCTACAAGGGTTGCAATGGACATGTTGAGAGCTAAGTGAATAGCAAAAGGCTTTATCTGCAGGGCTAAATATTTGAATACAAAGCCGGAGGAGGAGATACTTTTAAAGAAAGGAGTAGAGTTAACTTTTCTAGGAATGTCGTTTACAAACAAATCATTATTATTCGAAGTGCTTTGTATTATAGTTAAGCAACTGCTGAGTGAATTTTACAACTTAATTCAAATCCTGAGAAAAATAACTTAACTACATTGGACTTCAAATTAATTTTTCATTATGAAGATTTTTGTTCTTGGCTCTTTTTTCCCTACTTCTCTTTATACACCCTCTTAATGAATTATTCCATCACACTATTTTCTACTCTTCCTGTATGACAATGAGTCATACATTCACAGATTTCTAGTATACTCACTTTCTCTGTATATTCACTTAGTGACAGAAACTCAACATGGAAAACACTGAACTCATTCTGCTTCACATGCTTACTTTTTCTCCTGACAATCTGGTAATAGCAACACAGTAATGCTGTCAACAAATCACAGTTCCACTAAATCCCCAAATCCCTGCATCCATTTGGGAATAAGTTTGTTCATTTCTTCATCTCCAAACTAAATTGAGGACACTATGACCTTTCATTACAAACTCTTCTGAGACTCATTCCCTTAGAAGAGCATCTGGCCAAGGTGTAGCTCTGATCAGATCACTGCTGTGTTAAATCAAAAAACAAGTCACTCCTAGCAACTCCTTCTATTTTCTGCTGAGTAATTGTCAAAAGTGTTGATACTCAATATAGTCTAAAATCCACTATAACCTCATGCTTTTCTTATTCACCTTTGTCTCTCACTGTTTCTCTTTCCTCAGCACACCCTCACTTACCAACTACAAAAAAAGTGTGGTAGGGGTCCTCAGCAGCCACGGGAGTGATATGGTAATTGGTGAAAGTGGTAGAGTGTTGGTACAGATAGGAATCAACAGAGTTCTGGGCCTCCACCTTGGCTTCAATCAGAACAACGTCATATTTATCTGACTTACACATTGAACTACCATTGATATTTTTGTTTGGAGAACTGAAGTTTTAAAGATTGCTGACCTTCACAAACATTTGTACCTAATATTTTCAAACATGATGCCTGTTGCTTTCTTGCTCCTAAGTGTTGGTATAGGCTGATACTTCTCTGAAATCCCTTCCACTCCAATAAAAAGCATGGTCAGCATTCTTTCAGTCCAGACTCAAGTGACATTTTTTTCTGATAAGCTTTCTTGAATTTTTCCCAGTGAACTATGACTTCTTCCCACTCTGAACTTTCAAAGCCCTTTGGAGAGAGATATCCCATTCTCTCTTGTATTGTAAGTTCCTGTGTGTGTCACATTTCTTGGGGGGGTGGGTAGGAGCTATTTGAGGGCAAAGATAAGGTCTTAATTTGTTTTCATAGTTTCCCAGTAAGTTTAGCATAGAGCCTTGAACCTGGTACATACACAAATGTATTGGCTGAATATATAACAGAAAGAATGTCAAGACACTAGCACATATTTTTCAAGGAAGTCATAGTAACTCATTCCCTAAGAATATTCAGCATGTGACACAGCCTCTTAAGCAATTTATGAATAGCTGTGCTTGGAGAATCAATAGAGTTTCTATAAGGTGTTTATGTTTTGAAATATACTATTTCATGAGAAGAAAGTCAGACAGCCGGAGGAAGATGGCGGAAGAGTAAGACGCGGAGATCACCTTCCTCCCCACAGATACATCAGAAATTCATCTACACGTGGAACAACTCCAACAGAACACCTACTGAACGCTGACAGAAGACCTCAGACCCCCCAAAAGGCAAGAAACTCCCCACATACCTGGGTAGGTCAAAAGAAAAAAAGAATAAACAGAGACAATAGGATATGGACGGGACCTGCACCAGTGGGAGGGAGCCGTGAAGGAGGGAAGGTTTCTACACACTACAAGCCCCTTCGAGGGCGGAGACTGCAGGTGGCGGAGGGGGAAAGCTTCTGAGTAGCGGAGGAGAGCACAGCAACAGGGGTGTGGAGGGCAAAGCAGAGAGATTTTGGCACAGAGGATCGGTGCCCTCAGGCACACACCAGCCCGAGAGACTTGTCTGCTCGGCCGCCAGAGCGGGCGGGGCTGGGAGCTGAGGCTCGGGTATCGGCTTTCAGTCGGAGCGCAGGGAGAGGTCTGGGGCTGGCGGCAGGAAGAGACCCTGAAGGGGTTAGTGCTAGCCCGGAGGGAGTCCGGGGAAAGGGTCTGGAGCTACCGGAGAGGCAAGAGACTTTTTTCCCTTTTGTTGCCTGGTGCGCGAGGAGAGGGCATTCCCCTCCCTCCCCTCTGCCTGAGTGAGCCAGAGCCCCCGAATCAGCGGCTCCTTTAAACCCGTCCTGTCTGAGCGAAGAACGGACGCCCTCCGGCGACCTACGTGCAGAGGCGGGGCCAGGTCCAAGGCTGAGACCCGGGAGCTGTGAGAGCAGAGACAGGGAAATCTCTCTGTGCAGCCTCCGAGGCAGCGGATTAAAGCTCCACGGTCCATTTGATGTGCCCTGCGTCTGTGGAGTGCATGAATGGACAGCGAATCATCCCAAATTGAGGAAGTGGACCTTGAGGACAAGATTTAAGACTTCCCCCCCCCCTTTTTTTTCCCTCTTTTTACAACGAATTATCTCAAATTAAGGAGGTGGACTTAGCAAGATTTCAGACTTTTCGCCCTTTTCCTCTTTTTACAACGAATTATCCCAAATCGAGGAGGTGGACTTGGAGAGCAAGATTTTTGATTTTTCCCCCTGCTCTCTTTTTGTGAATGTGTATGTGTAATCTTCTGTGTAAGATTCTCTCTGTATAGCTTTGCTTCCACCATATGTCCCAGGGTTCTTTCAGTCCGTGTTTTTTTTTCAATAATTACTTTTTAATTTTAATAACGCTACTATATTTCATACTTTATTCTATTTTACTTTACCTGCTCTTTCTTTTTTTCCTCCCTTCCCTTCCTCCCTCCCTCCCTCCGCTCCTCCTTTCCTTCTTTCTTTTTCTTTCCTCCATCCCTCCCTCCCTCCCACCCTTCTTCTTTCCACTTTCTTTTTCTTTCCTTCCTCCCTGCCTCCCTCCCTCCTGTCTTTCTTTCTTTCTTTCCTTCCTCCCTCCCTCCCTCTCTTCTTCCATTCACTCTTCCTTTTGCTTTCATTCCTCCCTCCCTCCCTCCTTTCTTTCCTTTCTTTCCATCCTTCCTCCCTCCCTCCTTTCTTTCTTTCTTCCTTCCTTCCTTCCTTACTTCCCTTCTTCCTTTCTTTCAATCTCTCTTTCTTTCTTCTACTAATTCTTTCTTTCTACTTTTTCTCACTGTTATTCTGAGCCGGGTGGATGAAAGGCTCTTGGTGCTGCAGCCAGGAGTTAGTGCTGTGCCTCTGAAGTGGGAGAGCCAACTTCAGGACACGGGTCCACAAGAGACCTCCCAGCTCCACATAATATCAAGCAGCGAAAATCTCCCAGGGATCTCCATCTCAACACCAGCACCCAGCTTCAGTCAACGACCAGCAAGCTACAGTGCTGGTCACCCTATGCCAAGCAACTAGCAAGGCAGGAACACAACCCCACCCATTAGCAGAGAGGATACCTAAAAACATAATAAGGCCACAGGCACCCCAAAACACACCACCAGACGTGGACCTGTCCACCAGAAAGACAAGATCGAGCTTCAACCACCAGAACACAGGCATTAGTCCCCCCCACCAGGAAGCCTACACAACCTACTGAAACAACCTTAGCCACGGGGGACAGACACCAAAAACAACGGGAACTATGAATCTGCAGCCTGCAAAAAGGAGACCCCAAACACAGTAACATAAGCAAAATGAGAAAGCAGAAAAACACACAGCAGGTGAAGGAGCAAGATAAAAACCTACCAGACCTAACAAATGAAGAGGTAATAGGCAGTCTACCTGAAAAAGAATTCAGAATAATGATAGTAAAGCTGATCCAAGATTCTATTTCCCAGATCCAAAATCTTGGAAATAGAATAGACAATATGCAAGAAACAGTTAACAAGGACCTAGAAGAACTAAAGATGAATCAAGCATCGATTAAAAACACAATAAATGAAATGAAAAATACTCTAGATGGGATCAATAGCAGAATAACTGAGGCAGAAGAACGGATAAGTGAGGTGGAAGATAAAATAGTGGAAATAACTGATGCAGAGAAAAATAAAGAAAAAAGAATGAAAAGAACAGAGGACAGTCTCAGAGACCTCTGGGACAACATTAAACGCACCAACATTCGAATTATAGGGGTTCCAGAAGAAGAAGAGAAAAAGAAAGGGACTGAGAAAATATTTGAAGAGATTATAGTTGAAAACTTCCCTAATATGGGAAAGGAAATAGTTAATCAAGTCCAGGAGGCACAGAGAGTCCCATACAGAATAAATCCAAGAAGAAATACGCCAAGACACATATTAATCAAACTGTCAAAAATTAAACACAAAGAAATCATATTAAAAGCAGCAAGGGAAAAACAACAAATAACACACAAGGGAATCCCCATCAGGTTAACAGCTGATCTCTCAGCAGAAACTCTACAAGCCAGAAGGGAGTGGCAGGACATAATTAAAGTGATGAAGGAGGGAAACCTGCAACCAAGATTACTCTACCCAGCAAGGATCTCATTCAGATTTCATGGAGAAATTAAAACCTTTACAGACAAGCAAAAGCTGAGAGAGTTCAGCACCACCAAACCAGCTTTACAACAAATGCTAAAGGAACTTCTCTAGGTAAGAAACACAACAGAAGGACTATACCTACAATAACGAACCCAAAGCCACTAAGAAAATGGGAATAGGAACATACATATCAATAATTACCTTAAATGTAAATGGACTAAATGCTCCCACCAAAAGACACAGAGTGGCTGAATGGATACAAAAACAAGACCCATATATATGCTGTCTACAAGAGACCCACTTCAGACCTAGAGACACATACAGATTGAAAGTAAGGGGATGGAAAAAGATATTCCATGCAAATGGAAATCAAAAGAAAGCTGGAGTAGCAATTCTTATATCAGACAAAATAGACTTTAAAATAAAGACTATTAGAAGAGACAAAGAAGGACACTACATAACGATAAAGGGATCGATCCAAGAAGAAGATATAACAATTGTAAATATTTATGCACCCAACATAGGAGCACCTCAATACATAAGGCAAATACTAACAGCCATAAAAGGGGAAATCGACAGTAACACAATCATAGTAGGGGACTTTAACACCCCACTTTCACCAATGGACAGATCATCCAAAATGAAAATAAATAAGGAAACACAAGCTTTAAATGATACATTAAACAAGATGGACTTAATTGACATTTATAGGACATTCCACCCAAAAACAACAGAATACACATTTTTCTCAAGTGCTCATGGAACATTCTCCAGGATAGATCATATCTTGGGTCACAAATCAAGCCTTGGTAAATTTAAGAAAATTGAAATTGTATCAAGTATCTTTTCCGACCACAATGCTATGAGACTAGACATCAATTACAGGAAAAGATCTGTAAAAAATACAAACACATGGAGGCTAAACAATACACTACTCAATAATGAAGTGATCACTGAAGAAATCAAAGAGGAAATTAAGAAATACTTAGAAACAAATGACAATGGAGACACGACGACCCAAAACCTATGGGACGCAGCAAAAGCAGTTCTAAGGGGGAAGTTTATAGCAATACAATCCCACCTTAAGAAACAGGAAACATTTCGAGTAAACAACCTGACCCTGCACCTAAAGCAATTAGAGAAAGAAGAACAAAAAACCCCCAAAGTTAGCAGAAGGAAAGAAATCATAAAGATCAGATCAGAAATAAATGAAAAAGAAATGAAGGAAACGATAGCAAAGATCAACCAAACTAAAAGCTGGTTCTTTGAGAAGATAAACAAAATTGACAAACCATTAGCCAGACTCATCAAGAAAAGAAGGGAGAAGACTCAAATCAGTAGAATTAGAAATGAAAAAGGAGAAGTAACAACTGACACTGCAGAAATACAAAAGATCATGAGAGATTACTATAAGCAACTCTATGCCAATAAAATGGACAACCTGGAAGAAATGGACAAATTCTTAGAAATGCACAACCTACCAAGACTGACTCAGGAAGAAATAGAAAATATGAATAGACCAATCACAAGCACTGAAATTGAAACTGTGATTAAAAATCTTCCATCAAACAAAAGCCCAGGACCAGATGGCTTCACAGGCGAATTCTATCAAACATTTAGAGAAGAGCTAACACCCATCCTTCTCAAACTCTTCCAAACAATATCAGAGGAAGGAACACTCCCAAACTCATTCTACGAGGCCACCATCACCTTGATACCAAAACCAGGCAAGGATGTCACAAAGAAAGAAAACTACAGGCCAATATCACTGATGAACATAGATGCAAAAATCCTCAACAAAATACTAGCAAACAGAATCCAACAGCACATTAAAAGGATCATACACCATGATCAAGTGGGGTTTATTCCAGGAATGCAAGGATTCTTCGATATACGCATATCAATCAATGTGATACACCATATTAACAAATTGAAGGAGAAAAACCATATGATCATCTCAATAGATGCAGAGAAAGCTTTCAACAAAATTCAACACCCATTTATGATAAAAACCCTGCAGAAAGTAGGCATAGAGGGAACTTTCCTCAACATAATAAAGGCCATATATGACAAACCCACAGCCAACATTGTCCTCAATGGTGAAAAACTGAAACCATTTCCACTAAGATCAGGAACAAGACAAGGCTGCCCACTCTCACCACTCTTATTCAACCTAGTTTTGGAAGTTTTAGCCACAGCAATCAGAGAAGAAAAGGAAATAAAAGGAATCCAAATTGGAAAAGAAGAAGTAAAGCTGTCACTGTTTGCAGATGACATGATACTATACATAGAGAATCCTAAAGATGCTACCGAAAAACTACTAGAGCTAATCAATGAATTTGGTAAAGTAGCAGGATACAAAATTAATGCACAGAAATCTCTGGCATTCCTGTACACTAATGATGAAAAATCTGAAAATGAAATCAAGAAAACACTCCCATTTACCATTGCAACAAAAAGAATAAAATATCTAGGAATAAACCTACCTAAGGAGACAAAAGACCTGTATGCAGAAAATTATAAGACACTGATGAAAGAAATTAAAGATGATATAAATAGATGGAGAGATATACCATGCTCCTGGATTGGAAGAATCAATATTGTGAAAATGACTCTACTACCCAAAGCAATCTACAGATTCAATGCAATCCCTATCAAACTACCACTGGCATTTTTCACAGAAGTAGAACAAAAAATTTCAAAATTTGTTTGGAAAAACAAAAGACCCCGAATAGCCAAAGCAATCTTGAGAACGAAAAACGGAGCTGGAGGAATCAGGCTGCCTGACTTCAGACTATACTACAAAGCTACAGTAATTAAGACAGTGTGGTACTGGCATAAAAACAGAAAGATAGATCAGTGGATCAGGATAGAAAGCCCAGAGATAAACCCATGCACATATGGCCAACTTATCTTTGATAAAGGAGGCAGGAATGTACAGTGGAGAAAGGACAGCCTCTTCAATAAGTGGTGCTGGGAAAACTGGACAGGGACATGTAAAAGTATGAGATTAGATCATTCCCTAACACCATACACAAAAATAAGCTCAAAATGGATTAAAGACCTAAATGTAAGGCCAGAAACTATCAAACTCTTAGAGGAAAACATAGGTAGAACACTCTATGACATAAATCACAGCAAGATCCTTTTGGACCCACCTCCTAGAGAAATGGAAATAAAAACAAAGATAAACAAATGGGACCTAATGAAACTTCAAAGCTTTTGCACAGCAAAGGAAACCATAAACAAGACCAAAAGACAACCCTCAGAATGGGAGAAAATATTTGCAAATGAAGCAACTGACAAAGGATTAATCTCCAAAATTTATAAACAGCTCATGCAGCTCAATAGCAAAAAAACAAACAACCCAATCCAAAAATGGGCAGAAGACTTAAATAGGCATTTCTCCAAAGAAGATATACAGACTGCCAACAAACACATGAAAGAATGCTCAACATCATTAATCATTAGAGAAATGCAAATCAAAACTACAATGAGATATCATCTCACACCAGTCAGAATGGCCATCATCAAGAAATCTAGAAACAATAAATGCTGGAGAGGGTGTGGAGAAAAGGGAACACTCTTGCACTGCTGGTGGGAATGTGAATTGGTACAGCCACTATGGAGAACAGTATGGAGGTTCCTTAAAAAACTAAAAATAGAACTACCATATGACCCAGCAATCCCACTACTAGGCATATACCCTGAGAAAACCATAATTCAAAAAGAGACATGTACCAAAATGTTCATTGCAGCTCTATTCACAATAGCCCGGAGCTGGAAACAACCTAAGTGTCCATCATCGGATGAATGGATAAAGAAGATGTGGCACATATATACAATGGAATATTACTCAGCCATAAAAAGAAACGAAACTGAGCTGTTTGTAATGAGGTGGATAGACCTAGAGTCTGTCATACAGAGTGAAGTAAGTCAGAAACAGAAAGACAAATACCGTATGCTAACACATATATATGGAATTAAAAAAAAAATGTCATGAAGAACCTAGGGGTAAAACGGGAATAAAGACACAGACCTACTTGAGAATGGACTTGAGGATATGGGGAAGGGGAAGGGTAAGCTGTGACAAAGGGAAAGAGAAGCATGGACATATATACACTACCAAACGTAAGGTAGATAGATAGTGGGAAGCAGCCGCAGAGCACAGGGAGATCAGCTCGGTGCTTTGTGACCGCCTGGAGGGGTGGGATGGGGAGGGTGGGAGGGAGGGAGATGCATGAGGGAAGGGATGTGGGAACAGATGTATATGTATGACTGATTCACTTTGTTATAAAGCAGAAACTAATAAAAAAATATATATATACTATTTCATTTATTTAAAAAAGTTACAAAATTAGATATGTGCATTAATATCTTATTATTTTATAATCTTTTCCAAATAAAGACAATAAAACTTTACCTCAGAGTCAATAAGAAACTTTTTAAAAAGGGTTACATTTTCTGTTAGTAATTTATTCTATATAAAATAGAAAACTGGAATATATTTTTTATAGAGGTCAACATTTTCTTTTAATTATCCATTTTGTTTCTTAAATTAGAGTAGCATGTTTTTTTCTGTCTCTTTTGCTGGCTCTAGCAGCATATGCCTTCCACCTTGAATGGATCAGCATATCCTCCAGGTGTTCTATGGAACTGTTCCTTCCTTTTGACATTCTTGTGCAATTCTTGTTACTTTATGTTGTAATCAATCCACGCTGGCCAAAACTGCAATTACAGTTAATCAGTGTTCATATCGACAGAGACAGAGCAATAATGAGAAACTGCTGATCAGTTTGGGCCACATTTTATAAATAGCTTGCAGTAAGGGAAGGCTGGTGTTATTGACCAACTCATAAATGACTTACAATGTATTTTCGAGCCTTAACCAGGCAAGAGTATCTCAAAACAAACAGTAGAGTGGCTATATTTCTAGTGAGAAAAGCAAAACTTATCAATGAGACTGTGAGTGGAATAGGGGTGCAAGTGGGGTCCAGGGAATGGACATAAGGGTAAATCAAGGTTTATGTAACAATAACACAAGGGTATTTTACTCAGATTTGTAATTTCAAAATCATCCTCTAAGAATGGTCTAACTTTGATTTCCTATCCAGCAGATAGGCCTCAATTATTTCCAAGAGAGTTGGCCTTTTGTATTAACTGGTTAACTTACTGCTCTTACTCCTCTTACTTGTTCTTAAAATCGGAGTAAAATCAAATCTGTAAATGTTGCTTAATGTATTCTTCTTCCTTCTTCCCAAAGATGAAATCCAATATAAGTGTTAATTTCCACCCATATGTGGTCTCTGTTTACCTAATAGCTACTATCTATACTGTGCAAATAGTCTGTTATAAGATACTTGCCTGTTCTCTAAACCTTTCATTGGTACCTTAATATCCTCAGCAAGACAGAAAGCTACCTAAGGGTAAGAGCTAGGTCTTAAACTTCATTCACATCCTTAGAGTTCTCAGAAATATACTAAGCACAAAGTCATACTCAAAATTATTTACTGAGTGATAGGTTTTGTAGCTAAGATTGTAAATCCAAGGCTTACAGAGGCCAAGTAGGCGATATCAACAAACAAAATTAATAAATGTTTGATGTGAGAAGGCAACTCAACTTCAAAATTGGAAAGATTTTGAAGGTGAAAGGAGGCTTCAGTTGCATGGACAATATAAACCCTGTTCCAAAACAGTAGCCACTATTCGACTCCAACTCTCTATTACTGGAAGAAAACTTGGGCCCAGTACTGTAAAATATTCCAGTTTTTCCAGAAAATTTATTGTCAAAATTCTATTAGAATTTCTTAATTTTAAATTTGGACAATTATCTCAATTTCAGCCAATCATAAAAGGAAATAATTAAATAACCCATGGGTTTCCTCTGTCTACATCCTACTAGTTATGAATATCAGCTTTATGGGAAATTAATCTTAATACATTGGTAATATTAGTGAGTTTAGCTTCTAGAAGTTTGTATGTCTGTCTAGTTGATAATTCAGTGGTGAATGTGCCAATTTTGTAGGTGAAACCAAATTAGTCTATGAACTTCTAGTTTTCATATTGAGAGGTAAAATTTTTTTAAGTTAAAATGATAATTTGATGAGAATTTTTCCATAGGATTTATTACTGAGTATGTCTTCCACTGAGGAGAAGATTATTCTGAGTTAAAATATCTTTTATTTTATTGAGTTATATTGCTTTTGAGGCCAAAATATAGAACTAAACAAAAAAAGAAATATTTCCTAATATAAATTTAGAGAAAATGTTTTCCATTAAATTCTCTGGGAAACTTTGGAATTACAAAGATATCCTTGCTATGTTCCTCAATTATCCCATTTCCAGACTTTCACCATTCTGTTACAGTCGTAGATGAGGGAAGAGGGTGGTAAAGAATGAGAGAAGACCTTAAATTATCTATCTGCATTTGTAAAAATGGGGAGACATAAAGACAGAAACATGACTCCAACTCCCTTCTATCCCAGTGTTTTCCTACCAACTGATTAAACAAGCAAAACCAAAACAAAGCAACAGCAAAAAGCTATCACACTTAACAGAATAGAAAAAAAAAATGAGATCAAATTGATTCACTGTTACACGCTATTTAAGATCATGTAACCCACTAGAGCTATTTAAGAGTATTAAGTTATTTTAAGCATCCTCAAACACTTCCTTCTTGTTTGGGTATTATTTGCTTAGAAACAAATGTTTTTAAAGTTATAGTTAAAAGGAGTCTAAATGAATAAGTTTGTACTGTATCAGAGGGAACCCATTTGAAAGAATTAGGTGGCAAAAAGCATATCTTTCTCCTAATAAATGATACCTTAACTATGATATATGCTGTCTGGTGATGCACTATATTTACTTTAAATGAAATTCTTTGATGCAATATTGCTTTGATTTATTGGGTGGTTTTTTGATTTAGTAGGAGACGGTTTTAAATCAGATGGTGAGGTTGATTTACTAGAGAAGGTATTTGATTTGATAGATGATGTATCTTCTTCAGTATTCAATAAGTAATGATTCAATAGTGGATATCTGATTTGGTAAGTGAACTATTAGATTTGATTTTGATCTATTTTCTCAGTAAGAGATACATTAATTTTAATAGTTGATGTATCTATTTTAATGTAAAATGTGTCAAATTTATGACTCATGTTCTTTTTTCTGCACTAGTGATTTATGAATTTTACTGCTAATATATATGTTACAATTAAAGGTAATACAGAACATTCATTACATTCAACCACAGAGTTAAAGTATTCCACACCTACCTGAAAGTTTTTCCTCTTTTCTGATCAAATGTTTGCAGTTATTAAAGTGATAAAATAAATCTCAAGCTCAAGAAAAGACAAACATATATTGGCAGAAACATGGGTGTGTGTATGTGTACGTGTGTGTTTGAAATCAAAGTTAAATTATATTATAAATTTAGGTTAGTAAATGTCAAATCTTCCCTTTTCCCTTTCTCCCTCACAAAAGTGGCTACTCAAGTTACTGTTCTGTTTCCATCTTTTCAAATAAAGAGTTTGCTGACAATTTTCTTTTTACTTAGAAATACTGATTAGCCAAGCTTCTGCCTTTGTTTGGATAACTTTCAGGGTTTTTTTTTTTTTTTTTTTTTTTTTTTTTTGCATCATGGCTTACTTGTCTGAACTTCAGAGATTAATAAATGAATCATTTTAAACTTCAGACAGTAATTCTATCTGACATGTTTTTGAACCAACATTCATATTTGCTTTAAAATATGTCACTGGATCTGTGATTGAAAAAGCTATGCACAATTACCACATAAGCTGAAATATAAAATATAACTGAGATTTGAAAGAAGCGAACTGCTTGACATATGCCATCTTAGTGCAGAGTTTCCTTTAAGTTTGTTGTTATAAATTTGCTTCCTAAGAAGAAGTCTAGCTGGAGTTGGTAACATCAAGGTAGTCAGTCTTCTGCCTTGTTTTTTTTTTTTTTTCTTTTTTCTTTTAAGATAACCAACAAGGTTATTTTGGGAAAATCCTAGGGAATGCATTCTCAACCTCAGCAATATCATCCGCGAGGGTTTGAAAACTGATTCTTGGTAGTGGTGGTGGGAGGAGTCTTGTTCTTTCTTGCCTTTTTGTCTAAAGAATGGGTATGCATACAACACATAGGTAGATATACAGTATATCTGTGATGTTGACATTTCATTGGTAGAGGTGGAGACTAGGAACAATATCAGCAAAGTCTCCTCAGAGGGGCAGTGTTGAAGAAAAGGTTGAGAAACACTGCTCTAGAGGATGAAAAATACATTTACTTTAAGATATTCCATGATTCCCTGTGTGTTCAAGTGTAGATTATGCCACATAAGCTGCGCAAGACATGAAACTATAAAGTAGATTGTGAATACTAGTGACGGAATAACCACTTGCAGTCTCCCTATTTGTTTATGGCATTTCTGTATCTTTGGAGGGTTAGCAGAAACAAAATAGGAATCTAAAGGGAAGTCACATGCTTCCTTCCTGTCACTTAGGCAACCCAAACCTAGAGCAAGGGAATGAGCTATAGAAAGCAAAGAGGAACATCATCTACATCCTAATGTGTTTATAGTGTCATTGATGCACATTTATGAAGCCTATTTAGCCCAGTACTGAGAGAAACTAGCTTCATCTCTTAAAAAAAAATAAAGGTTTTTCTCAAAATATGACACTTACTAAGAAAAATTCATATAATAATTTTATTCCCAGGGGAAATAAGTTATATTTTAAAAGGAAACTAAATAAAACATACTTCTTATTTAGGAAACAGAATAGAAGAAACAATAACTGCACATCAAGGGCTGACATCACCCCAGACATCCTGCTAAGCACATACAAACAAACTCTCTCTCATTCATACATTAACCTTACAAGGTAGCAATCCCTATCCTACAGAAGAGGAGGTCAAAGCTTGGAAGGTTGAAGAAAAGGCTACATGATTATTTCTCAGGGATAACATAGATATTACTATATCAGAAGGAAGATTGTAATAAATGATCATAAAAATCCCACTTAATTCTAACTTTCTAAAAGTTGCATTATTTTGTTCATTTTCATTAAAAATGCTGTCTTTGGTTATGCTGGTATGTAGACAGACACTCTTGCCCACAATCATACAGTTTGGAAGCAGAACAACCATTTTAACGCCATGTTCCTCAGTCTCATTTTTAACCATAATGCTTACAAACATTCTACAGCTCTGTCCTTTGTCATTCCTTGTGCGGCTATCTTTTCTGAAACAGTAAAATATTCTTTACATAACACCTGTGAAAAACACCGGCATTATCTTAAACTTACTGTTCTACATGTTATCTCATTTAATTCTCCCAACTATACCACATAATAATCTGTGAAAGCGAAGGACATGTTATCATTATCTGCATCTTATGGATGAGGTCACTGAAGCACAGAGCAACTAATTACTTATAAATTAATAGTAGTTAAGATTCCACGGCTGGTAAGTGATGAAAATTGAAAATGAACCCAAGCAGCCCGGCTGCCCAGTATCACTGAAGAGGTAGATGGTAGAGCAAATGTGTGGAGAATAGAAACAGAATATGCAGCCACATTTCTTCAAAATACACTTCAGCCACTTCTCTCTCCCCTAATTCATTGTGTGGACCATTCCTCTAAATGACTCTTAACAAGCCTTCAGCCCACATCTCTCCAGAACCTTCCTCCAGCCTCCTAGATCTACCATTTTCTTCATCAAGTGGTTCTAAATCCATGTCAGTGTATGAGTTGTGCTTTGTCATTTGGTTTCTTCCATCATGCTCCTCTACCCATTTTGCTAATCCCACCGGTATGATAAAAACTCTTTTGAGTGGTATAGAACAAAAAGAGAATCTGCCTCAGGAATCTAGGAAAGGAAAAATGATGGATATTTATATTTTCAACATTTTTTCACTGTCAAATGAACATACCTATAAGCCATAAAATACATAAAATGCCATCAACATGCATAGTTATTCCAAATAATTTTCAACATGCCCTAGACATCCCCAAATCCTTAAAGCTTCTGTTTAGGCTGTGACAAAGTCTTCACGAGGCCATCCATCAAACTTATACGTATCCAAATCACACCTCTCCTCATGGACCTCCCCTATCCCTGTCTCCACGAGGAAACCTGCAGTGACTAGCTTTTTAATTTCTTGCTTCTCTGAACTCCTACTGCACTTACACAGAATCTAATACAATTAAATTTCAGCAGACTTCTAGGGTTTGTTATGTGTATTCTTTCCCCATCCTTTATAGACTGGGTATTTCTCAGGAAGAGATCATGTTCTAAAGATATAAGTTATTTCACAAATGAAGACAGAAAATTTGAAAACATATATATTAGGAAATCGTTAAGCAAGACACTTTGCAGCTAAATGTCTCCCCACTATTCTCACTGACTATATTCTCAACCATTTTCTAGAAATAAAATAGGGAGATAATGAAAGAAAACCATGTGAGAAAAGATATATTTGAAAAAGGTATGTTTGAAAAGCAAAAGAGGTAAGATCATTAAAACAAGTAAAGCTGAAACTCTGACTAAGGTACATACAGTATTGCTATAGTTTTGATGTCCTTCCTGCCCTCACTTTTTAATAATATGACAATTTAGTCAGTTTCAGTAGTAAATGCAACCACAAATGTGGCCTAGAATTTGAAGGCATTTTGAATTGTCAGATAGTACATGGATCATTAACCATTTTCAGGAAGAAACGGTCCAAAAATGGTTTTTGACATAAGTAAAGTCGAGAATATGATTCATGAGCTTGTTCTACAGCCTCTCTCTGGGTTATTTAAAGTACCCAGATAAAATAGATTCTACCAGTTCATTTTTCTAAGTAAAGTCATATTTCTTGAAGGACAGGAACAGTAAAGGGGTGCAGAGACCAAAACACCAGTTTTACATTACAGTAAATTATTAAGACGTGACATTTCACACTTTAAAATAATTTTAAAGAAGACCGCTATGTGCTGAATTGTATTCTTCTAAAATTTGTATGCTGAAGCCCACAGTACCTCAAAATGTGACCGTATTTGGAGAAGAGCCTTTAAAGAGGGAATTAAGTTAAAATGGGGTCATTAGGGTGGGCTCTAATCCAATAATCTAATGTGACTGGTATCCTTTTAAGATTAGGACATACAGAGAGATACCAGGGGCTCATGAGCACGGAGGGACAACTGTGTGAAGAGGCAAGGAGAGTGGCCATCTACAAACCAAAGAAAGGGGCCTCAGAGGAAACCAACCCTGATGCCACCATTTTTTGTTGTTTAAGCCACCCATTCTGTGAGGATTGTGTGTGTTTGTGGGGAGGGAGGTTATGGCAACCCTAGCAGACTAATACATCAATCTAGAAAAAATTCTATTGCAAGCCTGTTCTAAATCTGAATTTTCTAAGTATGATTCTGCTAATATCAATTTACTTTATTTTTAAGTGATGCTATGATCTGAATATTTGTGTCCCCCTAAAATGCATGTTCTGGAATCCTAACACCCAAGATGATGGTATCAAGAGGTAGGGCCTTTGGGTGGTGATAGATCATGAGGGTGGAGCCCTCATAAATTTAATTAGTACCCTTACAAAAGATCTCCCCAGGGAGATCCCTCTCCCTATTCACCTTGTGTTGAGGCAGTGAAAAGATGGCTGTCTATGAACCAGAAAATGAGCTCTCATCAGACACAGAATCTGCTGCACCTTGATCTTGGACTTCCCAACCTGCAGGACTGTGAGAAATAGATTTCTGTTGTTTGCAAGCTACCCAGCATATGGTAGTTTTTTATAGCAGCCTAAATGGATAAAGACAAGTGAAAACTTTAACAATTGTGTAGTTTTCTTTGGTACAATTTTTAAAAAGTGAGTTTTATATATGTCTTCAATTTTCAAATATTTACCTTGAAATTAATTTAAACTTTGTAGTTTAAATAATTTTCTACCCATGTCTACATCCTGATAATAATAGGAATGATTGAAATGAAATTAAGCAGTGAAGTTGGAAAGTATTATATGTATATAGATATGAAATTTTAACTTTTCTTTAACAAAAAAGAGTCACTTTCATGTGGAAGTAGAGCTCTGGATTAAGAGTAGAAGAAATGGACTAACCATTATTTTAAGAAAAATTTCTTGTCTTCCTGAGCCTGTTCCTTCATCAATAATCAAAGGACTGTATAAACTTAGCTCTAATATTCTAAAATAGAATGTGTAAGAAAGTACATTTCTTCATTTATCTTTTCCAAAATTATTCAGCTGTTTTGAAGACATGATTACAATCAAGATAATTATAAAATGATAACAGCTAACATTGATTACACACATCATATATGCTGTGAATAACCAAGTAGCTACTGTTATTTCCATTTTACATATGAGATAATTGAGGTACAGAGAAATTAATTTACCCAAGATATCTCTTTATAAGAAAGGATTTGACCATAAATAATCAGACTCCAGAATCCAAATTCTTAGCTTCTATGCTTTATTGAATAAAACTTAAAAGTTTTATTTAAATTTTTAAAAAAGAAATTAAATGACTTATTTGCCCACAGACTTCAAATACTGTAGGTCAGACTTACTTACCCCTTGCAATCTTAGAAACAGCACATTGTAAAATCCAGATTTGGTTGGTCAGCATATAAAGCTAAAACAAGCACATAATGAAGGTCTCCTCTATAACTTATATTTATGAGACATAATATGTTTTGTATTCTTTTCCTTTTCATGTTGTCTTTCATCCCCTTTTCTATCCAATTCAAGTAACTCTTCTCATATTTATTAGCTCAAAAGCAGAAATTTCTGCCCCTTCTCCAGTTCATATACATTAGGTCCCAAGTTTGTTAATGTTGTTTTCACCTTATGCTAATTTAATTGGTTTCTCTCTTTCTTACCTTAAAATTTGAAACTCTATTTTCTGACTCCTTTCCCTGAGATTCACAGCCAATCTTTCCATTTTTGCAAGATTCCAGTCATAAGGCAATGTTTCCCTCCATGTTTCTGGTTCCTCACTCAGCCTATATTATCTATCACCTCCTTCCTTTTATAACATTTGCAATTTAGCTTAAATGTTGATAATCCTCTCCCCCAGCTTCATTCAAGGAGCTTGTCTCAGATTATCCAGATTCTGCTATTTACCACAAGTTATGAAATTCTTGTGTACTGGGATTTTGAACTGTGAAATTTACACTCCAGGGTGCTTAAAAGATACCAAATAAATGTCTGGTAAAATGCATTTTCCTATATTCTAAAAGTATGATTTGGATATAGCGTTTTCTAGAAAATGTGATTGCTTCTTTATGTGAGTATCCCTTCATTCATACATGATTTTTTCCAGTTTCGTACTTTTTTAATCTCTTAAAAACTGGCATACTCTTAATCCAAATGTGGCCTTCTGAACTTTTGGGGCTGATACTGTCATTGTGTCATTAGTGGGCATTTTATTTATCAGTTTTCTCTTTGCAACATTTTGACTGTTATTCAGGGTATATAAAATAATGGACCACTATCCCCAAGGAACTTACAGTTAAAACAGAAAATTGGTATTAATGTTGAGGTTGCTTCTTGCCCTGTGAAAATCAGAAAAGTATTCATTACAGAAACCACTCAGTAGTTCTCACAAAATTAATTTCTATTGTTTTAAGGCAGATGTCTTCTTAATGCATACTAGAAGCTTTTTTAGTGTTATTAACATAATTAGAAGCATGGTAGATTGAAATACTACTTTGCAATGATTTGTCTTGCATCTGCCTGCCTTCTGAAGGAAAAGATTTTCTACTGTTACTGGCCTGGTAGTGTCAGTTGTGATGGAAAAGCCAGCATCTCACCAAAGCTACCAAAGCAAAAACAAAAAAGCCAATTTGACATGGTCTAAAACTTACTCACTTACTCAACACTTTCATTCATTCAACATGTGTTTTTTTCAAGGCAGGTCTACTATATGCCAGTTATAAAAGTTTAGAGGAGTTTGGGCTGCTAGGTTGATGAACAAAACACATGTCTGCCCTCTTGATGCCAACATTCTAAAAAGGGGGGACAGACAATAAAAAGCATGACATGTATAGTCTGTCTGGAGGTGATAAGGGCTATCAAAAATATTTTTTAAATAGAACAGTTATCAATCTATTAATTTAAAAAATAGGCCAGAATAATAAGAGGAGGAGAGAGTATTGGGGACTGGCGTTTTACAAATTTAAATAGTGTGATCAAGGTCAGCCTCAGAATAGTGAGATATTTGAGTAAAAACTTAAAGGAAGTGAAGAAGGCAGCTATATAGGCTGTCTTGCAGAAGAGAATTCCAGGCAGAGGGAATAGCCAGTGCAAAGACCCAATTGAGGGAAGAGCCCAAATGTTTGAGCAAGAGTAAGGAGGCCACTGTGGCTAGAATGAAGTGAACCAAGGGGATAGAGGTAGGAAGGTGACTCAGAGAGGTAAGCAGGCGGGGTTGCTGTACGAAGAGCACATAAGGCCTTATAGGCCTTTGTAAAATATTGGACTTTGAATCAGAATGAAGTGGGGGAACCATCGCAGAGTGTTTGTTTAGTGAAGGGGTGGTATGGCCTTACTTACATTTTTAAACTCTGATTTTTGGGTGGACAAACAGACACTGGTGGTGACAAGGAGAGCAACAGGGAAACGAAGGAGAAGATGACTGATGTGAGGTGAGAGATGATGATGACAATGACCAGGACGCTAACAGGCTGACAGTCAACGTAGTGAAAAGTGGTCAGATTCTGGAGACAGGTACACAGACAAAAATACACACACACACACACACACACACACACACAATAAACTTTTTTCTTCGGTATTATGAAAATTTTAAATGTAAAGAAAAGTTAGAATAGTGCAATAAACATTTATTACCCAACACCTAGACCTAACACTGTTTAATATTTTATATTTATCTTTGGGAAGTATTTGAAAGTGGCAGACATCATATGTCTTCATCATATCAAGGATATGATGTCAAATCATATCAAAATCAAGGATTCTGTTACATCACTCACATATCCAGTATATTTTCAAATTTTGTGAATTATTTTGAAAATATCCTTTACAAGATATGGTGTGTATATGTGTATGTGATACAGGTCAAGATTATTACAGTTTTGTACATTGTATTTGAGTGTTAAATCTCTTTTAATTTAGAACTGTTATTTTGTTTGTCATTACATTTCCTTTAAAAATGTAGAACATTTGTCTTGTAGAAAACTATACCCATTAGACTTTGCTGATGGTTAATACTGGTATTACTTAACTTTACCTATATTTTCTGTAAATTGGAAGCAAAATTTAAGTCTTGATTTGATTCATGTTGTTGACAAGGAGACTTCATTGGTGCAGCTATGAACTTGATAATGTAACATATCAAGAAGCATGTAATGCTATAACATCCAATCATTAGAGATACTAGAATGATATACAGTCAGAGGTTATTTGAAACATTCCTTTGCTCTGTGTTGTTATTTTATCAATTTGACATACACTTAGATTACTTTGTTTCCATTTGTTTACAGTTTTAAGGTTTGTTTTTATTTCTATTTTTGAATATGTAAAAGAGTTTCATGGTTCTAAAGGCAAACTGTCCTAGTAAAAACACTTAGAGAAGTCTTGCTTCTATCTCTTTCTGACCTACTCTGTACTCTTCCACCCCTATAGACTAGGGATTGACAAAATTTCTAGTCTAGGGCCAGAGTGTAAATACTTTAGGCATTACAGACTCTACGGTCTCTATGGCAACTACTCAACTCTGCTACTGTAATGAGGAAGCAGCCATACAATATGCAGAAAAGTGGGTGAGGCTGTGTTACAGTAAAACTTTATTTACTAAAGCATGCCGCAGACCTTGTTTGGCCCATGGACCACAGTTTGCTGAACTCTGCCACAGATAACCATTTTTTAAACTTAGCGTCTACCTTGTTCATCCTGTGTTTCTTCTTGCATCCTATTTTTCTTCCTTAAAAATAACATAATATATATATTTTTGTGCACTTTGTTAATTTTATTTAAACCATATAGACACACACACACACACACACACAATATCCATGCATGATATCTTCTTCATTCTTTTTTAAGACTGTATAGTACTTCATTGTGTGGATGTATCATGATTTATCCAACCAAACTTTTATTGGGCATTTGGGTTGTTTTTAATCTTTTGCTGTTACAAATAACAGCTGAGTGATCTTGGCATGTGATATGATTAAGTATCATAAATCTCTCTCTATTTGTATCCCTATATCCAAAATAGACTCCTAGAAGTAGAATTATTGGGTCAAAAAGGGAATGTGTTTGTAGTTCTATTCAGTATTGCAAAACACCTCTTCACATCAGTTGCACCACTTTGCATTCTCAACATCAGATATATGAGCATGGTAGTTTTTCCATAGCATTCCAACAGATTGTGCTGTAAAGCTTTTGAACTTTTGCCCACATGATATATGAAAAATAGTATCTCACTGTAGTTTTAATTTTCATTTGTCTTATTATGAGTGAAATTGAACATCTTTGCATACATTGAAGGGCCATTAGCTGTTCTATTTCTGTGAGCTATCTCTTCTTTCTGTTCTCTTTTTATTGGGTTTCAGGCTATATTTTCAAATTAGAGCCAACTGGCCTTCCTAACAGATTGGATGTGGTGTGTGAAAAAATAGGTAAATCAAGTATAACTCTAAGGTCATTGTATTCAACAACTGGAAAGATGAAGATGCCTTAAAGTGGGATGAGAAAGGGTATGTGATTGGAACAGTGTCAGGTCATCAGGTCAAGGGATTGAGATTTCCGTTTTGGACACTGTTGAGTTAAAACTGTCTATGAGGTATCCAAATGGAGAAATGGAGAGGTATTTGGATATATGAGTGTGGATATGGTAGAAAGGCTTGTGCTAGAGATGGAAAGCTAGGAATCATTGGGGGTGGAAATGCTAATGAGTGCCAGGAGATGGATGAGGTCACAAAGCAAGTGTGGGAAGAGAAGAGAAGAAAACCAAGGATTAAGTTCTGAATCTTTGACATCAGTGGTTAGCTAGAAGAGGAAACTCCAGTAAAGAATCAATGAAGTTAGAGAAGAAACAGGAGAATGTGGTGCCCTGAGGCCAGGTAAAGAACCTGTACCAAAAAGAAATGAGTGACCAAGGCTGGTGATAAATCCAAGAAAAGAAGGATGGATAATTTAGCATTGACAGACTGTTAAATTCTGTTCTCTTGGAACTCACTCTGGAGCTTCAATGCAGAGCCTTCTTCCATCTCTCCCAATTTTACCTGGCTGGCTCCTTGTCACCCTTAAAATGTATTTGCACAGTAAAACTTTCTTGTAGACTCCCAGACAAGCACATGACCATTATTTTTGCTCTCTCTGCCCCCAGAATTCTGCTTTACAGAATGTATGTCTCTCTTAAAGCTTGTTGTCTTTCTCTTACAGTGGAATAGAAGCTCTCTGAGAGCAGGAGCCATTCCTATCTTTTTTGTAGCTGAACTATAAGGTGACTTTGTAGCTAGACAGAACTCAACAAATATTTATTAACTAAGCACCATTATATCTATGTGTCCCTTTGTATACTATCAACACACATGAGTTATTTAAGTACTCACTCTTAGCTTTATTCATTTAGTACTGTCAAGATCTGTTTTTTCATAAGTAAAAATTTTATATACTGGACATTTTAATGATGCAATATCATGCCATTTTTGGGTAAGTTTTCAATAGGAGATATTGTTAGCTATATAACACAGGTGGAAAATTATGGTTTCATTAATAAAAAAGGTGTCAGGAAATAAGAATAAACCTTCTGTGCACAGCTCATTTTGAGCATAAGTAAGCATCTTTCTAAGAAAAATCCATATAAATGTCTGTGGAAAAAAAAAATAAAATAGCACCATACTCTAAAACAACTATTAGTGAAAGGTCAAACACATAGACTTTGAAAATCAGACCTGTTATTTGACTAAAGCATTGCCCATTTTGTAAACGATAGTAACGGCACCATGCTTATCCACATGGTAAAATGGTAAAATCTGATCACTTAAGTGGTTACAATACATCAATTATTAACTTAAAAATGACATAACCCTAAAATTCCCAATTTTGACTGTTGGTAAAGTAATGTTTTAGGGACTGCTGGTGGAGATAGAGGTAGAGAAATGTATGAAAGCAGGAGATATAAGGCTTCAGAGAAAAGAGATGTTAATGTTGGCTGGGGTGGGAAAGAGTGTGAATTGTATCATCTAGACGTTTGTTGAGGCTGACCTCATTGATGTGCAACCGGTACAGTTGCACAGGGCCCCACATGTAGAAGGACCCCATGCTTGGGTTAATGCTCTGATCTTGGCACCCTATTAATACTTGAACAAAAGGCCCTGCATTTTTCTTTTGCACTGGGCCCCACAAATTATGTGGTCGGTCTTTTTTTTTTTTTTTTTTTTTTTTATTCCTACAACTCAAAATCAAAGAAATAAAAATCAGATTAAAACATAGGCAGAGATATTTTTTCCAAGACATACAGATGGCCAACAGACACATGAAGAGAGGCTCAACATCACTAATCATCAGGGAAATATAAATCAGAACCACAATGAGATACCACCTCTCACCTGTCAGAATGGCTATCATTAAAATTACAACAAATAAAAAGTGTTGGCAGGGATGTGGGAAAAATGGAACACTCATTCACTATTGGTGGGAACATAAATTGATGCAGCAATTTTGAAAAACAGTGGCAACCTTGTCTTGTTCCTGATCTTAGTGGAAATGGTTTCAGTTTTTCACCATTGAGGACAATATTGGCTGTGGGTTTCTCATATATGGCCTTTATTATGTTCAGCAAAGTTCCCTCTATGCCTACTTTCTGAAGGGTTTTTATCATAAATGGGTGTTGAATTTTGTCGAAAGCTTTCTCTGCATCGATTGAGATGATCATATGGTTTTTCTCCTTCAATTTGTTAATATGGTGTATCACATTGATTTGCATATATTGAAGAATCCTTGCATTCCTGGGATAAACCCCACTTGATCATGGTGTATGATCCTTTTAATGTGCTGTTGGATTCTGTTTGCTAGTATTTTGTTGAGGATTTTTGCATCTATGTTCATCAGTGATATTGGCCTGTAGTTTTCTTTCTTTGTGACATCTTTGTCTGGTTTGGGTATCAGGGTGATGATGGCCTCATAGAATGAGTTTGGGAGTGTTCCTCCCTCTGCTATATTTTGGAAGAGTTTCAGAAGGATAGGTGTTAGCTCTTCTCTAAATATTTGATAGAATTCGCCTGTGAAGCCATCTGGTCCTGGGCTTTTGTTTGTTGGAAGATTTTTAATCACAGTTTCAATTTCAGTGCTTGTGATTGGTCTGTTCATATTTTCTATTTCTTCCTGGTTCAGTCCTGGAAGATTGTACATTTCTAAGAATTTGTCAATTTCTTCCAGGTTCTCCATTTTATTGGCATAGAGTTGCCTGTAGTAATCTCTCATGATCCTTTGTATTTCTGCAGTGTCAGAACTACTACTTGCTACTTCTCCTTTTTCATTTCTAATTCTATTGATGTGAGTCTTCTCCCTTTTTTTCTTGATGAGTCTGGCTAATGCTTTATCAATTTTGTTTATCTTCTCAAAGAACCAGGTTTTAGTTTTATTGATCTTTGCTATCATTTCCTTCATTTCTTTTTATTTATGATCTGGTCTTTATGATTTCTTTCCTTCTGTTAACTTTGGGGGTTTTTTGTTCTTCTTTCTCTAATTGCTTTAAGTGTAAGGTTAGGTTGTTCATTTGAGATGATTCTTGTTTCTTAAGGTAGGATTGTACTGCTATAAACTTCCCTCTTAGAACTGCTTTTGCTGTATCCCATAAGTTTTGGATCACGTGTTTTCATTGTCATTTGTTTCTAGGTATTTTTTGATTTCCTCTTCAATTCCTTCAGTGATATCTTGGTTATTAGGTAGTGTATTTTTAGCCTCCATGTGTTTGTATTTTTTACAGCTCTTTTCCTGTAATTGATATCTAGTCTCAGAGCATTGTGGTCGGAAAAGATACTTGATACGATTTCAATTTTCTTAAATTTACCAAGGCTTGATTTGTGACCCAAGATATGATCTATCCTGGAGAATGTTCCAAGGGCACTTGAGAAGAATGTTTATTCTGTTGTTTTTGGATGGAATGTCCTGTACATATCAATTAAATCCATCTTGTTTAATGTATCATTTAAAGCTTGTGTTTCCTTATTTATTTTCATTTTGGGTGATCTGTCCATTGGTGAAACTGGGGTGTTAAAATCCCCTACTATGTATGTGTTACTGTTGATTTCCCCTTTTATGGCTGTTAGTATTTGCCTTATGTATTGAGGTGCTCCTATGTTGGGTGCATAAATATTTACAATTGTTATATCTTCTTCTTGGATCGATCCCTTGATCATTATGTAGTATCCTTCTCTGTCTCTTGTAATAGTCTTTATTTTAAAGTCTATTTTGTCTGATATGAGAATTGCTACTCCAGCGTTCTTCTGATTTCCATTTGCATGGAATATCTTCTTCCATCCCCTCACTTTCAGTCTGTACGTGTCCCTAGGTCTGAAGTGGGTCTCTTGTAGACAGCTTTTATATGGGTCTTGTTTTTGTATCCATTCAGCCATTGTATGTCCTTTGGTGGGAGCATTTAATCCATTTACAGTGAAGGTAATTATCAATATGTATATTCCTATTCCCATTTTCTTAATTGTTTTGGGTTTGTTATTATAGGTGTTTTCCTTCTCTTGTGTTTCCTGCCTAGAGAAGTTCCTTTAGCATTTGTTGTAATGCTGGTTTGGTGGTGCTGAATTCTCTTAGCTTTTGCTAGTGTGTAAAGGTTTTCATTTCTCCATCAAATCTGAATGAGATCCTTGCTGGGTAGAGTAATCTTGATTGTAGGCTTTTCCCTTTCATCACTTTAAATATGTCCTGCCACTCCCTTCTAGCTTGCAGAGTTTCTGCTGAAAGATCAGCTCTTAACCTTATGGGGATCCCCTTGGGTGTTGTTGTTTTTCCCTTGCTGCTTTTAATGTTTTTTCGTTGTATTTAATTTTTGATAGTTTGATTACTATGTGTCTTGGTGTTTTTCTCCTTGGATTTATCCTGTATGGGACTCTCTGTGCTTCCTGGACTTGATTAACTATTTCCTTTCCCATATTAGGGAAGTTTTCAGCTATAATCTCTTCAAATATTTTCTCAGTCCCTTTCTTTTCCTCTTCTTCTTCTGGGACCCCTATAATTCAAATGTTGGTGCGTTTAATGTTGTCCCAGAGGTCTCTGAGAATGTCCTCAATTCTTTTCATTATTTTTTCTATATTCTGCTCTGTGGTAATTATTTTCACTCTTTTATCTTCCAGGTCACTTATCTGTTCTTCTGCCTCAGTTATTCTGCTATTGATCCCTTCTAGAGAATTTTTAATTTCATTTATTTTGTTGTTCATCACTGTTTGTTTGCTCTTTAGTTCTTCTAGGTCCTTGTTAAACATTTCTTGGATTTTCTCTATTCTATTTCCAAGATTTTGGATCATCTTTGCTATCATTATTCTGAATTCTTTTTCAGGTACACTGCCTATTTCTTCTTCATTTGTTAGGTCTGGTGGGTTTTTACCTTGCTCCTTCATCTGCTGTGTGTTTCTCTGTCTTCTCATTTTGCTTAACTTCCTGTGTTTGGGGTCTCCTTTTTCAGGCTGCAGGTTCGTAGTTCCCGTTGTCTTTGGTATCTGTCCCCAGTGGCTAAGGTTGGTTCAGTGGGTTGTGTAGACTTCCTGGTGGAGGGGACTAGTGCTTGTGTTCTGGTGGATGAGGCCGGATCTTGTCTTTCTGGTGGGCAGGTCCACGTCTGGTGGTGTGTTTTGGGGTGTCTGTGGCCTTATTATGATTTTAGGCAGCCTCTCTGCTAATGGATGGTGTTGTGTTCCTGTCTTGCTAGTTGCTTGGCATAGGGTGTCCAGCACTGTAGCTTGCTGGTCGTTGAGTGAAGCTGGCTGCTGGTGTTGAGATGGAGATCTCTGGGAGATTTTTACCGTTTAATATTATGTGGAGGAGGGAGGTCTCTTGTGGACCAGTGTCCTGAACCTGGCTCTCCCACCTCAGAGGCACAGCCCTGATGCCGGGCTGGAGTACCAAGAGCCTGTCATCCACACGGCTCAGAATAAAAGGGAGAAAAACATAGAAAGAAAAGAAAGAAAGAAGATAAAATAAAATAAAGTTATTACAATAAAAAATAATTATTAAGAAAAAAAATTTTTAAGTAATAAAAAAAAAAAGGTTAGACAGATCCCTAGGACAAATGGTAAAAGCAAAGCTATACAGAGAAAATCACACACAAAAGCATACACATACACAGTCACAAAAAGAGAAAAAGTGGGAAAAATAAATAAATAAATATATATATATCTTTGCTCCCAAAGTCCACCTCCTCAATTTGGGATGATTCGTTGTCTATTCAGGTATAACACAGATGCAGGACACATCAAGTTGATTGTGGAGATTTAATCCGCTGCTCCTGAGGCTGCTGGGAGAGAGCTTTGGATCTGGACCTGCCTCTGCGTGTAGGTCGCCTGAGGGCGTCTGTTCTTCGCTCAGACAGGACAGGGTTAAAGGAGCAGCTGATTCAGGGGCTCTGGCTCACTCAGGCGGGAGGAGGGAGGGGCACGGAGGGCGGGGCGGGGCAAGACTGCGGCGGCAGACGCACGCCGGCGTGACGTTGCACCAGCCCGAGGCGCGCCGTGTGTTCTCCCGGGGAAGTTGTCCCTGGATCACGGGGCCCTGGCAGTGGTGGGCTGCACAGGCTCCCGGGAGGAGCGGTGTGGATAGTGACCTGTGCTCGCACCCAGGCTTCTTGGTGGCGGCAGCAGCAGCCTTAGCGTCTCATTCCCATCTCTGGGGTTTTCGCTGTTAGCCGCAGCTCGCGCCCGTCTCTGGAGCCCCTTTAAGCAGCGCTCTTAATCCCCTCTCCTCGCGCACCAGGAAACAGAGGCAAGAAAAAGTCTCGTGCCTCTTCGGCAGCTCCAGACTTTTTCCCGGACTTCCTCCCGGCCAGCCGTGGCGCACTAACCCCCTTCAGGCTGTGTTCACGCTGCCAACGCCAGTCCTCTCCCTGCGCTCCGACCGAAGCCCGAGCCTCAGCTCCCAGCCCCGCCCGCCCCGGCGGGCGAGCAGACAGGCCTCTCGAGCTGGTGAGTGCCGGTCGGCACCGATTCTCTGTGCGGGAATCTCTCCGCTTTGCCCTCCGCACCCCTGTTGCTGCGCTCTCCTCCGCAGCTCCGAAGCTTCCCCCCTCCGCCACCCGCAGTCTCCGCCCGCGAATTCCTCCTTCACGGATCCCTCCCTGAGGTGCAGGTCCCGTCCCTAGTCTTTTGTCTCTGTTTATTCTTTTTTCTTTTGCCCTACCCAGGTACGTGGGGGAGTTTCTTACCCTTTGGGAGGTCTGAGGTCTTCTGCCAGCGTTCAGTAGGTGTTCTGTAGGAGTTGTTCCACGTGTAGATGTAGTTCTGATGTATTTGTGGAGAGGAAGGTGATCTCCGCGGCTTACTCTTCCGCCATCTTGAAGCTCCTCCTGAAGCTTACTATGTGGTCGGTCTTGAAGACATGTAATTGTGATAAGAATCACTCTAAGAAAGTTAAGAAAACAGTACAAGCAAAGGATTATTAGGGGGCTGTGAGTTCACTCTTATTAGGGTAAATGGTTCATAGAGAAGCAAGAGTACTTTTCAAAAGGAAGGCAGGGGCATTAGACATGAACTCCAGCAGCACAGTACAACTCATTTCTCTTTACACTCATCTGTCACCTGTCCTTCCAGGTGCTAACTCATTAGTTCTAATATAATACTGAGTTTGTGAAGCTGTAATTTATAACATCTACATTTATCTATCTATATGCATTTTAATTATTGGCTTCTGATTTACACAGCTTGTTCAATGCTGCAATGCTAATATTTTTAAGGACTCAGAATTCATTTCATCATGAGCTGTTTATGCAAATGAAATCAGATGACACGGGTATGGAAAGGGAGAAGGAAAAGGAACATGAACAAAGCCCTAGGAACCTGTATTGATTGCTTGCTATTGCTCTCTTCTAACATATCCTACCTAGACAGCCTTGTGACTTCCTGATTCTCCAAGGCAATCAAATCAAACTTCTAAGTATTCATTAGTAATTGTGCAAAGTCAGAATTACCATTATGTGGCTAATATCCACAGTCAAGCTATGTTTACTATGTATCTTGCACACAAATGTGGAACGGTGAAGAAAAATGCTACCCTTACATGGAACATGACAGATAATGCTCATTTTAATAAGAATTAGTCAGTATGGTTATGTCAGAGTCATTGTCCAATTATAGCTCATTTTAAAATTCAAATGATTTCCAGTAGTTTGCATTAACTTCAGATAAATATTCACAGTAATAGTAGCATAGCACACAGTACATTCAGACAATTATTCACACAGTGGCACGACAAAAAAACCCTAACCTGTTTCTTGTCAAAAACCAATCGTGTATAGTCATCTGATCTTTAACGCAGGAGCAAAGGCAGGTCTATGGAGAATGGATAGTCTTTTCAATAAATAATACTGGAAAAACATGCAAAAAAATTAGTACAGGACTGATTTTATGTAAAAATTAACTGAAAAAGGGTTTTAGACATAAACGTAAAATGTAAAATTATAAAACTCTTATGTACACTAACAATGAACTATCAGAAAGAGAAATTAAGAAAGTGATTCCATTTACAATTGCATCAAAAAAGGATAAAATATCTAGCAATAAATTTAACCAAAGAGATGAAAGACCTATACACTAAAAACTATAAAACATTGATGAAAGAAACTGAAGAAGACACAAATAAGTGGAAAGATATTTCATACTCACAGAGGAAGAATGAATATTGTTAAAATATCCATATTACCCAAAGCAATCTACAAATTTAGTGCAATTCATGTAAAAATTCCAATGGCACATTTCACAGAAATAGAACAAAGAATCCTAAAATTTGTGTGGAACCACAAAAGATCCCAAATACCATGGCAATCTTGAGGAAGAAGAACAAAGCTGGAGGTATCACACTCCCTGATCTCAAACTGTAGTACAAAGCTATACTGATCAAAACAGTATTATATTGACATGAAAAGAGACACATAGATCAGTGGAACAAAATAGAGAGCCCAGAAATAAACCCACATATATATATAGTCAAATAACTTATGACAAAGGAGACAGAAACATACAGTGGAGAAAGGACAGACTCTTCAATAAATGGTGTTGGGAAAACTGAACAACCACATGCAAAAGAAGGACCACCATCTTATAACATACACAAAAATTAACTCAAAATAAATTGAAGACTTTAATGTAAGACCAGACACCATAGAACTCCTAGAAGATAACGTATGTGGTAAGCTCCTTGAAATTGGTCTTAGTGACATTTTCTTGGATCTGATTCCAAAAACAATTGCAACAAAAGCAAAAATAAATGGAGCTACATCAAACTTAAAAGCTTTTGTACAGTGAAGGAAACAATAACATTAAAAGGCAACCTACTGAATGGGAGAAGATATTTGCAAATCATATATCTGTTAATGTCCAAAATATATAAAGAACTTATACAACTCAATAACAAACAAACAAAAAAACAAAGTCTGATTAAAAAATGGACAGATGTATTAATAGACAGTCTTCCAAAGAAGACAGAAAGATGGCCAACAGGCACATGAAAAGATGCTCAACAGCACTAATCATCTGGGAAACACAAATCAAAACCACACTGAGGTATCACTTCACACCTGTTAGTATGGCAATAACCAAAAAGAAAAGGAATAACAAGTGTTGGTAAGGATGTGGAAAAAAGGGAACCCTGTGCACCTTTTGTGGGAATGTAAATTGGCACAAACATGATGGAAGACAGTATGGAGGTTCCTCAAAAAGCTAAACATATAAGCACCATATGATCCAGCAATTCCACTTTTGGGGATTTATCCAAAGAAAACAAAAACACTAATTCGAAAAGATATAGGTACCCCATATGTTCATTGCAACATTATTCAGAATAGCCAAAATATGGAAACAACCTAAATGCCCACTGATGGATGAATGGATAAAGAAGATGTGGTATATATATATGGACCATGCAATACCACTTAGCCATAGAAAAGAATGAAATTTTGCCATTTGTGACAACATGGATGAAACTTGAGGGCATTGTGCTAAGTGAAAAAAGGTCAAACAGAAAGACAAGTACTGTATAATTTCACTGATATGTGGATTCTATAAAAACAGAACAGATGAACAAACAAAACAAAAAGGAAAACAAACTCATAGATACAGAGAAGAGATTGGTAGTTGCCAGAAGGGAGGGGGATGGAGGGTGGGATAAATGGGTGAAGGTGGTCAAGAGGTACAAAATTCTAGTCATAAAATCAATAAGTCATGGGGATTTAATGTACATCATGGTGACTATAGTCAATAATATTGTAATACACATTTTGTAACTTTGTATGGTGACTTGACTTATGGTGATTATTTCACAGTGTATACAAATATCAAATCATTGTGTGGTACATCTGAAACTAATATAATGTTATATATTAATTATACCACCATAAAAATTTAAAAAATAAAACCAGAAAACATAGGAGAAAATCTAGGTGACATTTAGTTGAAAATAACTTTTTAGATATACCACCAAAAGCAAAATCCATGAGAGAAAAAATGATTAGTTGCACTTCAGTAAAATTTAAAACTTTTGCTCTATGAAAGATACTATTAAGGGAATGAAAAGACCAGCCCAAAGACTGGGAGAACATTTTTTCAAAACACATATCTGATACAGGACTTACGTCTAAAATATGCAAAGAAAGCTTGAAACTCAACAATAAGAAAACAAACAACCCAACTATAAAGTGGGTAGAAGATCTCAAGAGACACTTCACCAAAGAAGAAATGAAAATGTAAAATAAGCATATGAAAGGATGATAAACATCATATGTCATTAGGGAATTATAAATAAAACAACAGTGAAACACCACTGCACACTATTAGAATGGCTAAAATCCAAAGCATTGACAATTAAATGCTGGCGAGGATATGGAGCAGCAGGAACTCTTATTTACTGCTGGTGTAAATGCAAAATGGTACAGCCAGTTTGGAAGATAATTTGGCAGTTTCTCGCAAGACTAAACATAGTCTTACTATATGATAAAGCAATCATGCTCAAAGATATTTACCCATAGGAGTTGAAAACTTACATCCATGTAAAAACTTTACATAAATCTTTATAACAGCTTTATTCATAATTGCCCCAAATAGGGAGTAACCAAGATATCCTTCAATAGGTGAATCGATAAACTGTGGTGCATCCATACATTGGACACTATACAGTGATGAAAAGTAATGAGCCATGATTTCTTGATAAAGCATGAAAAGCTGTGGAGAAGCCTTAAAAATGTATATTGCTAAGTGAAGAAAGCCAGTTTGAAAGGGCTACATATTCTATGATTCCAACAATATGACATTCTGAAAAAAGGCGAAACTAGACAGTAAAAAAAAAATCAGTGGTCACTAGGGTTTAGGCAGGAGATGGGGGAGAAATAGGTGGATCATTGGGGATTTTGAGGGCAGTGAAACTATTCTGTATGTTGCTGTAGTTGTGGATACATGACATTATGCATTTGGCAAAACCCAGGGAATGGACAACACCAAGAATGAACCTTAAAGTAACCTATAGACTGTAGTTAAAAATAATGGTCATTATTTTTGTTTTATTTAATTAAAAGAAACAGTCATGGCATTCTTCTAAAAAAAGATATGTCTTCAGATTGGTTACTTAGTACATGAATTTTACTGGATATAACATTACATTTAATTCTAAAAATTATACTTTTAAGAACTGAAAATATATAAAGAAGGAAAGCTGTATCTCACGTGTTATGGTATAGTAAAAATACCAACAAATTTGAGTCAGAAACTGGAGTTTTGACCCTGTCCCTATATCTTATTAACCTTTTACATTATTGAGTCTATTAACTGTCTGAGCTTTGTTTTCCAGATGCACAAAAATGATACATAGTGACATAGAGAGGTTTTCCAGGAGGAAAGGGCCAGGAGGCTTCAGTAGAGGCCTCATAGAGAATTTGTCCAGCCTAGGAACTTGCCTTGCAGGCTCATAAAAATGAAAATGTTGGCAATGGCTCCTCTGAGAATGATATGGAAATGCACACAGCCCCTTTATCATTTAGAAAAGGAAACAAAAATCTAGAGTTAAAACCATTCAAAGTCCTTATGACAGTTCATTTTCTTATTGAAGAAGAAAACTAAATCATTCTCAGAAGGTTCCTTGGAGGATATAATCTTAATCAGACCAAAGAGAGTTCAACAAGTTGAAAGTGTAACAGTGTCAGGAAAAATGTCCTAAATCTTCCACTTCCTATTGAGCATGGCCTTTCCATGGGACCAGTTACTCAAGGCCCATTAGCTAAAGGAGCTCCCATTACTGTGTGGCCGTGTCTGTGTTTGCTCCGCGGTCATCCTTTCCCCACATTTCCATAGCTCTTCAAACCTCCTTTTGAGTAATACCTTATTTCTTTAGTATGGTGACCATATCTTCAATCAGGGGGAGAGCTTGCCTCTTATGGGGAGCTTTTGTGTATCCAGGCCCTTGTAGACTGTGCTGATAGAATTGTGTTTTAACTACATATTCCTCTATTTGACTACTTGGGTTCAAATCTTGGCTCCACTTCCCCAACACTTGCCTCTCCTATCTATTTGACCTTAGGCAATTTGCTTAACTTTCTAAGCCTTAGTTTCCTTGCCATTAAATGGTGATAGTAAGAATGACCACTTTGTGTTAGTTTTTATAAAAATTGAATGATATTATTCAAATAGAGCACATAGCTCAGTTTCTGATATCAATTAAACATTCCATAAATTTTTTTAATTATAAAAAGCAAGTATATTTCCAAGTTTTGGGGGGATGTCTTTCCTTTTCTCTTCAAGAAATTGATTAAATATATTACTGTACTCCTTTTCAGGAAAAAGTGTTTTGGTCACCATTCCTTGTTTCTTTGGAATCCGCATCTAGACTTCGGAGTGACAGGACTCTCCCTTGAACTTCCTGTGGTTTAGGTGGGGTTCAATTCCAGCTTCAGAGTGGAATATGTTGATTCATATGCAAATCTTCATCAATACACCACAATGCCCTTGGACACAGTGAATAAGTGTTTAACTCAGGCACCATACTACAATAATAAGATAGGCAAGATGACTCAATCAAGATGAAATTGGATATGGGAGGATGAAAATTAAACCAATGGAAAGTAGAAGTGAATACTGACCAGCATCTGAACCTTTAGATCAAGCCATGCCTGAAAGTATTTAGTTGGGCTTTTCACTTAGATGAAGCAACTTTTTTTTTTCTCTTAAACTAGTTTGAGTTGGATTTTCTGCTACTTGTAAAGTAAAGCTTAACTGATACAGCATAGGGCACAAAGCTTTTTTTTTTTTTTTTTGGTAATGTCTGTGTTTCTTTTTTTCTTTTTTAAAATTGAAGTATAGTTGATTTACAATGTTGTGTTAGCTTTTTGTGTACTGCAAAGTGATTTAGATATACCTATATACATATTCTTTTTCATATTCTTTTCCATTATCGTTTATCACAGGATCCTGAATATAGTTCCCTGTGCTCTACAGTAGGACCTTGTTTATCTATTTTGTATACAGTAGTTTGTATCTGCTAATCTCAAACTCCTAATTTTTCCCTCCCCCATTCCCTTTCCCCTTTGGTAACCATACGTTTATTTTCTATGGCTGTGAGTCTGTTGGCACAGACCCTTTTTAAGACTCAAATGAGAGAGCACATAACACTTAGTTAACTGGTAAAAATGGAATGAAATATATAACAATGTGACACTTTAGCTATTTATCTTTGTGCCATCATTATTTTAAAGTGTAGTCCTTTACAACCAGAATATTTTTAATTAAATGAAGAGGAAGACATGTTATGTTGCTGTTTCCCCCAAAGCCACTGCTTAGTTACTGTTTCTCCTCCTTGAGAAGCCACTAGTGTAGTTAGTTCCAAATCAGCTATGAGAAAGCAGTCTCCTGAATGTGAGACGAGGTGAAGAGGCAGGGTCGCATGGCTGCAAAGTTCTTGTGGCTGAGAACATTGCAGCTCTGCCTCCTGGTACCTTGGTCTACTTGTAGATTTCCCTTGAGATAACAAGTAGAAAGACCATATATAGTTTTGGGGAATGAAATCCATACTTGAGTAAAAGCTCCACTGACTGTTTAATGTATTTTACATTAAAAAAAAAAAAACTCTAATTCCAATCCCTATAGGAAACAGACAGTATGTTTGTATTTCAAAAAATAAGCCTCAACCAATATTTCTTTGGTATTATATGACTCACAAGAATTATTTCGTGGTTTTGACTAAATCTGTATGGAGATTTCAAAAAATCACTAACAATACCTGTAAATACTTAACAAAAATATCACTCTAAAAAGATGTGGAAAAATATACGTGTACATGATATTTCTAGGTGTACTTACTTCTAGTCTCTATTTTTTAAATTTTCTATTTTTAATACAAATTTCCCAAAGCAAAATAATTTATATATGGTTTATCAAGTTTTGCCTCTTTCGTATAATTTTCTCTCCCTTTTTATAATTACATTTTTATTAAAGACTTTATCCAAAATACATTTATTATTGTTTCTCTAGATTTACTGAAATATAATTGATATATAATATTCTAGCCTCTTTAAAATGAGCTTATTTTTTCTATTATTAAATGTAATAACATTTTAAAGTTTTAGAATACTTTTCAGTCTATGATATCTACTTTGTCTACAAAGAAGAAATGTTTAGAGAATCCATTATGAATCTGAGTAATAGAATTCCGTGGCTCATTTTTACTTTGTAATACCAGTGCTCTGTTTACAGTTTTTTGGATCAGGATAATGGTTTTGACATAAACAGCCTTATAGCCTTTGCTTTTAAAAATATATATGTATGTGAATATATAAAATCTCATCAATTCTACCAACAATTTTATGACTGTATATATTAACCCCAGTTAAACAAGCCATTTTGTCCAGTTTTATTTCTATTAAATATTTTTCACTTAAAGAATATTGAAGTTTGAATTAAAAATGTACTGTGATAAATTAGCACTTTCAAATGAAAATAGTCTCAAAGAGGGAGTCAGATTAGGAGTCAGTAAACAAGTAGTTAATACTAAAAATTTTCCCAGAGGCTACTTAGGGGGAATAAATACGTAGGGCTGACAGAAGAATATTTGAAGGAGAGACGTCTCTCTCTCACTTTTTTCCTTTCTAGTTCCTCTTCATTTCTCCTTCCTCCTTGCCACCAAAATCATCATGCTGAACCTGGTCTTTAGTAAGCATGATACAGTAGTGCCTCATGCTTCAGCCTTAAGTATCTTTTTTTGTATTGAAATCTAGTTTTCCCTGTTTCCATCCTTAAGAACCTTTCAAGAAAACACATGTGATAACATCTCCAATTAATTACTTCACAAAACTGTGTTAATGGCTTAGGATTTTGTTTGTTTTTCTTTAAAGATATTCTACTAGGAGTATTTATTTTTTTTATACAGCAGGTTCTTATTAGTTATCTATTTTATACATATTAGTGTATATATTCCAATCTCAATCTCCCAATTCATCCCACCACCACCCCCCACTTTCCCCCCTTGGTCTCCATACGTTTGTTCTCTGCATCTGTGTCTCTATTTCTGCCCTGCAAACCAGTTCATCTATACCATTTTTCTAGATTTCACATATATGCGTTAATATACAATATTTGTTTTTCTCTTTCTGACTTACTTCACTCTGTATGACACTCTCTAAGTCCATCCACGTCTCTAAAAATGACCCAGTTTCATTCCTTTCTATGGCTGAGTAATATTCCATTGTATATATATATAACACATCTTCTTTATCCATTCGTCTGTCAATGGGCATCTAGGTTGCTTCCATGACCAGGCTATTGTAAAAAGCGCTACAGTGATCATTAGGGTGCATGCGTCTTTTTGAATTATGGTTTTCTCAGGGTATATGCCCAGTAGTGGGATTGCTGGGCCATATGGTAATTCTATTTTTAGTTTATTAAGGAACCTCCATACTGTTCTCCATAGTGGCTGTATGAATTTACATTCCCACCAACAGTGCAAGAGGGTTCAGTTTTCTCCACACTCTCTCCAGTATTTGTTGTTTGTGGATTTTCTGATGATGCCCATTCTAACTGGTGTGAGGTGATACCTCATTGTAGTTTTGATTTGCATTTCTCTAATAATTAGTGATGTTGAGCATCTTTTCATGTGCCTCTTGGCCATCGGTATGCCTTCTTTGGAGAAATGTCTATTTAGGTATTCTGCCCATTTTTTGATTGGGTTGTTTGTTTTTTTAACATTGAGCTGCATAAGCTGTTTATATATTTTGGAGATTTATCCTTTGTCTGTTGATTCATTTGCAAATATTTTCTCCCATTCTGAGGGTTGTCTTTTCATCTTGTTTATAGTTTCCTTTGCTGTGCAAAAGTTTTTAACTTTCATTAGGTCCCATTTGTTTATTTTTGGTTTTATTTCCATTAGTCTAGCAGGTGGCTCAAAAAGGATCTTTCTGTGATTTATGTCAAAGAGTGTTCTTCCTATGTTTTCCTCTAAGAGTTTTATAGTGTCTGGTCTTACATTGAAGTCTCTAATCCATTTTGAGTTTATTTTTGTGTATGGTGTTAGGGAGTGTTCTAATTTCATTCTTTTACATGTAGCTGTCCAGTTTTCCCAGCACCACTTATTGAAGAGGCTGTCTTTTCTCCATTGTATATCCTTACCTCCTTTGTCCTATATTAGTTAACCATAGGTGTGTGGGTTTATCTTTGGGCTTTCTATCCTGTTCCATTGATCTATATTTCTGTTTTTGTGCCAGTACCATATTGTCTTGATTACTGTAGCTTTATGGTATAGTCTGAAGTCAGGGAGTCTGATTCCTCCAGCTCTGTTTTTTTCCTCAAGATTGCTTTGGCCATTTGGGGTCTTTTGTGCCTCCATACAAATTTTAAGATTTTTTGTTCTAGTTCTGTAAAAAATGCCATTGGTAATTTGATAGGGATTGCATTGAATCTATAGATTGCTTTGGGTAGTATAGTCATTTTCACAATATTGATTCTTCCAATCCAAGAACATGGTATATCTCTCCATCTGTTGGTATCATCTTTAATTTCTTACATCAGTGTTCTATAGTTTCTGCATACAGGTCTTTTGTCTCCCTAGGTATGTTTATTCATAGGTATTTTGTTCTTTTTGTTGCAGTGGTAAATTGGAGTGTTTCCTTAATTTCTCTTTCAGATTTTTCAACATTAGTGTATAGGAATGCAAGAGATTTCTGTGCATTAATTTTGTATCCTGCAACTTTACCAAATGCATTGATTAGCTCTAGTAGTTTTCTGGTGGCATCTTTAGGATTCTCTATGTATAGTATCATGTCGTCTGCAAACAGTGACAGTTTTACTTCTTCTGTTCCAATTTGTATTCCATTTATTTCTTTTTCTTGTCTGATTACCATGGCTAGGACTTCCAAAACTATGTTGAATAATAGTGGTGAGAGTGGACATACTTGTCTTGTTCCTGATCATAGAGGAAATGCTATCAGTTTTTCACCATTGAGAATGATGTTTGCTGTGGGTTCATTGTATATGGCCTTTATTATGTTGAAGTAGGTTCCCTCTATGCCCACTTTCTGTAGAGTTTTTATTATAAATCGATGTTGAATTTTGTCAAAAGCTTTTTCTGCATCTACTGAGATGATCATATTGTTTTTATTCTTCAATTTGTTAATATAGTCTATCACATTGATTGATTTGCATATATTGAAGAATCCTTGCATTCCTGGAATGAATCCCAGTTGATCATGGGGTATGATCCTTTTGATGTGCTGTTGAATTCTGTTTGCTGGTATTTGGTTGAAGATTTTTGCATCTATATTCATCAGTGATGTTGGTCTGCAATTTTCTCTTTTTTTTTTTTTTTGTAGTATCTTTGTCTGGTTTTGGTATCAGGGTAATGGTGGCCTCATAGAATGAGTTTGGGAGTGTTCCTTCCTCTGCAATTTTTTGGAAGAGTTGGAGAAGGATGGGTGTTAGCTCTTCTCTAAAGGTTTGATAGAATTCACCTGTGAAGCCATCGGGTCCTGGACTTTTGTTTGTTGGAAGATTTTTAATCACAGTTTCCATTTCATTACTTGTGATTTATCTGTTAATATTTTCTGTTTCTTCCTTGTTCAGTCTTGGAAGGTTATACCTTTCTAAAAATTGCCCATTTCTTCCAGTTGTCCATTTTACTGGCATAGAGACGCTTGTAGTAGTCTCTTATGATTTGTATTTCTTCGGTGTCTGTTGTAACTTCTCCATTTTCATTTCTAATTTTATTGATTTCAGTCCTCTCCTCCTTTTCTTGCTGAGTCTTGCTGGCTGAAGGTTTATCAATTTTGTTTACCTACTCAAAGAACCAGCTTTTAGTTTTATTGATCTTTGCTATTGTTTTCTTTGTGTCTATTTCATTTATTTCTGCTCTGATCTTTATGATTTCTTTCCTTCTACTAACTTTGGGTTTTGTTTTTTCTTCTTTCTCTAGATCCTTTAGGTGTAAAGTTAGATTGTTTATTTGAGATTTTTCTTGTTTCTTGAGGTAGGGTTGTATTGCTATAAACGTCCCTCTTAGAACTGCTTTTGCTGCAGTTTTGGATCCCATAGGTTTTGGATCATTGTGTTTTCATTGTCATTTGTCTCTAGGTATTTTTTGATTTCCTCTTTGATTTCTTCAGTGATCTCTTGGTTATTTAGTAACGAATTGTTTAGCCTCCATGTGTTTGTGTTTTTTACGTTTTTTTCCCTCTAATTTCCCTATGACTTCTAATCTCATAGCATTGTGGTTGGAAAAGATGCTTGATATGATTTAAATTTTTAAAAAATTTACCAAGGCCTGATTTGTGACCCAAGATGTGATCTATCCTGGAGAATGTTCCATGTGCACTTGAGAAGAAAGTGTAATCTGCTGGTTTTGGATGGAATGTTCTATAAATATCAATTAAATCTATCTGGTCTATTGTGTCATTTTAAATCTTGTGTTTCTTTATTAATTTTCTGTCTGGATGATCTGTCCATTGGTGTAAGTGAGGTGTTAAAGTCCCCCACTTTTATTGTATTACTGTCAATTTCCTCTTTTATAGCTATTAGCATTTGCCTTATATATTTAGGTGCTCCTATGTTGGGTGCATATATATATATTTTTTGTTTGTTTTTTGCTGTACGCGAGCCTCTTACTGTTGTGGCCTCTCCCATTGTGGAGCTCAGGCTCCGGACACACAGGCTCAGTGGCCATGGCCCACGGGCCCGGCCGCTCCATGGCACAGTAGTGGCCACGGCAGTGGCCATGGCCCACGGGCCCAGCCGCTCCACGTCACGGTCCAGGATCCTCCCAGGCTGGGGCATGAACCCGTGTCCCCTGCATCGGCAGGCAGACCCTCAACCACTGCACCACCAGGGAAGCCCTGCATATATATTTTTAATTGTTATATCTTCTTCTTGGATTGTTACCTTGATCATATTATCTTTCGTTGTCTCTTTTAACATTCTTTATTTTAAAGTGTATTTTATATGTTATGAGGATTGCTACTCCAGCTTTCTTTTGCTTTCCATTTGCATGGAATATGTTTTTCCATCCCCTCACTTTCAGTTTGTGCGTGTCCCTAGGCCTGAAGTGGGTCTCTTGTAGATAGCATATATATGTGGGTCTTTTCCTGTATCCATTCAGCGAGCCTGTGTCTTTTGGTTGGAGTATTTAACACATTTGCATTTAAGGTAATTATTGATATGTATGTTTCTATTATAATTTTCTTAGTTGTTTTCAATTTCTTTTTGTAGGTTCTTTTCTTCCCTTATGTTTCACTGTTAGAGAAGTTCCTTTAGCATTTGTTATAGAGCTTGTTTGGTGGTGCTGAATTCTCTTAGCTTTTGCTCATCTGTAAAGCTTTTGATTTCTCCGTCACATCTCAATGAGATCCTTGCTGGATAGAATAATCTTGGTTGTAGTTTCTTTCCTTTCATCACTTTAAATATATTGTGCCACTCCATTCTGGCTTGTAGAGTTTCTGCTGAGAAATCAGCTGTTAACCTTATGGGAGTTCTCTTGTATGATATTTGTCATTTTTCACTTGTGGCTTTTAATAATTTTTCTTTGTCTTTAATTTTTGTCAATTTGATTACTGTGTGTCTCAGCATGTTTATCCTTGGGTTTATCCTGCTTAGGACTCTCTGTGCTTCCTGGACTTGGGTGGCAATTTCCTTACCCACGCTAGGGAAGTTTTTGACTATAATCTCTTCAAATATTTTCTTGGATCCTTTCTCTCTCTCTTCTCCTTCTGGGATGCCTATAATGCAGATGTTTGTGTGTTTAATGTCCCAGAGGTCATTTAGGCTATCTTCATTTCTTTTCATTCTTTTTTCTTTATTCTGTTCCGTGGCAGTTGATTCCACCATTTTGTCTTCCAGGTCACTTACTCGTTCTCCTGCCTCAGTTATTCTGCTATGATTCCTTCTAGTGTATTTTTCAGTTACTGTATTCTTCATCTCTGTTTGTTTGTTGTTTAATTCTTAAGGTGTTTGTTCTTTAATTCTTCTAGGTCTTTGTTAAACATTTCTTGCATCTTCTCACTCTTTGCCTCCATTCTTTTTCCGAGGTCCTGGATCTTCTTCACTAACATTATTCTGAATTCTTTTTCTGGAAGGTTGCCCATCTCCACTTCATTTAGTTGTTTTTCTGGGGTTTTATATTGTTCCTTCATCTGGTGCATAGTCCTCTGCCTTTTCATTTTGTCTGTCTTTCTGTGAATGTGGATTTTGTTCCACAGGCTGCAGGATTGTATTTCTTCTTGATTCTGCTGTCTGCCCTCTCAGTATTTGTTTTATGAAAGAGGACTCCTGGAGATTTGAAGACAATAACATAGATTAAATCATGACTGGTAGGAATTTATGAAGCCTGGGAGAGAGTTATATTATGAAAGCTTATGGGGAAGAAATCTTTTATAACATTTCTCAAATTGCCCCAGATAGACAACCTCCCCTCTGTTCACATATAATATAGATCCTAATTCAAAACTACTAACTTTTTTGATGGTGTTACTCACATTATGAAGTCTCCATAAATATAAAAAAAGAAGAAGAAAAAGAGAAACAAAATAAAAGTAAGAAATAGAATATGAAGAGATGAGTAATATCTCTGTCTTTCAGAGGAATTCATGGCTCAGATACAGGGTCACTGAGATTTCAAACCTGGTACATTAGTAACAGCACAATGCAAATGAAATACAAAATGCACGTGACAAATTTGATTTATTCCAGGCAAAAATTTACCAACTGAGGGATAGCTATTGTTATATGAAATTATACATGCTGCCATCACATGTTGGAAAAGATAAGCAATCTTTTATTCACTTTGATTTTCCTTGTCTAAATTTAAACTGGAAAAATGCTTTCCATTTATGTGTGTTTAAAGGTTAAATCCTATGACCAAAGTAAAAATAAGCATATAAAATGGAGTTTGAGTTAAGTAGTGCTGCTAAACCTCCTCCTTATTTTTCCAATAGAAGTGAGTCATAGCTTGCTTGGGAGTCAAGACATTCTATCATTATCAGATTATTTATTTAATTATTTTTTGATTAAACTGTTTTTTGCCTCATTCAAGTCCAAGCTCATTTAAATGAGGTGAAGATCTTAGCTGGTCCCTGGATATGTTATTCAGTTTTCTCCCTCAGATACCTTCTCTCCCTTAGGTGCTTGCCCTTGGAGAAATTTTTGCACATTCCCTAAAGAAATGGGAGGAGGGACTTACTAAAAACGTTAGTGGATGAATCAGTAGTTGAATTATCTTCAAATATTTAATAGGCCTCCAAGGTATTATCATTCGCTGTGGATCTGTTTGACTGCTATTATCAATTTTTGGCAGTTAGTTTTCTTCATGAAAGAAACTGAATATTTGCTGGGCTATGAAAATATGCTTAAACTTTCATTGCTGACATTTCCACTGGTGGAAAAATCAAGGTAATTATTAGGATTATCCTTGGATATGACAAAATTGAATCAAAGTTTGTAAAGTAACTGGAATTTCCTTCAAAAGTTCAAAATTTTTAGGAGCACTTCTCATATAAAATTTTCATTGAGGTCAATCACAGTTAGTTAATCCATAGCATCATATATATATATAATCTATGTATATTATATATAAATATATAAAAAATATATATTATATATGAATAAAATAAATGTATATTATATATATAATAAAAATACATTTTTAATATATTATACATATTATATATATATATATAAAATTGAGCAAAGACGAGCAAAGAAGCTCAAAATATTTGAGTTTAGGCACTTGTAGAATTATCAATAATAAAAACTTCTTAAGTCAATATATTTTAGTCATGACATATATTTAATATGCACAGTACACATTAGGGTACGCATATGTCCCTTTCTGACAGGGTGCTATATGGGGTTGGTGAAATACATTGTAGTAGTTATGATTCTTATGGTTAAAATGATAAGAACCAAACTCAAGCTAATTTAAGAGCAGCAAATGCAATTCAGTGGCTGATACAATCCAGGAGAATATTGAGCAATGAGCCCAAGAAGAAATGCAGGCATGTTGCTTGGTGCAAGGTTCACCTGGAATCAGAAAACCAGATGCCATTCTTCTGTCTTCCTAGCGTTTTATCTCTGGTCCTCTCTTTCACTACAAAACATCTTTGTCCAAAGGGTAATGCTGGAAAAGAAACCACTCTAGCTAATTTCAACAGAAAGTCATTTACTACATTTATTAAATAGCTTATGGATTAATGTGGAGGCTGTAAAAAGAGAACCTAGGCTGAATTTCCAGGAGCAACTTCCAAAGGCACACTGCAGAATTGCACCACCAAGAGAACTACTGCCTTTGTCCTGACTGGGAAGTTTCCAACAAAACTGGAAGTCACCACTACAGATGCTGGCCACAGAACCTTCTCTTTCTTCCCCAATCTGCATTAGTAAAACCCATTCTTCATTGCATGGTTCTTCCCCAAAATTCAATTTTGAACTTGTGTCTCATCCAAATACACTTGATTAGCAGAGTCCAAAGCTCACCTAGAACCCTAACTGAAAGGAAGCCTGGAAGAGGTAGTTTTAGCCCTTTAGCTTTAGCAGAATGAGAAGGCACTCCAGAAGGAGGGTAAAATGCCTAAAGGTATTGGATAATCCAAAATCGCATTACAGATGACATGATACTATACATAGAGAATCATAAAGATGCTACCAGAAAACTACTAGAGCTAATCAATGAATTTGGTAAAGTAGCAAGATACAAAATTAATGCACAGAAATCTCTTGCATTCCTATACACTAATGATGAAAAATCTGAAAGAGAAATTAAGGAAACACTCCCATTTACCACTGTAACAAAAAGAATAAAATACCTAGGAATAAACCCACCTGAGGAGACAAAAGACCTGTATGCAGAAAACTATAAGACCCTGATGAAAGAAATTAAAGATGATAGAAACAGATGGAGAGATATACCGTGTTCTTGGATTGGAAGAATCAACATTGTGATAATGAGTATACTACCCAAAGCAATCTACAGATTCAATGCAATCTCTATCAAACTACCAATGGCATTTTTCACAGAACTAGAACAAAAAATTCACAATTTGTATGGAAACACAAAAGACCCCTAATAGCCAAGCAATCTTGAGAAAGAAAAATGGAGTGGAGGAATCAGGCTCCTGGACTTCAGACTATACTACAAAGCTACAGTTATCAAGACAGTATGGTACTGGCATAAAAACAGAAATATAGATCAATGGAACAGGATAGAAAGCCCAGAGATAAACCCACACACATATGGTCACCTTATCTTTGATAAAGGAGGCAAGAATATACAGTGGAGAAAAGACAGCCTCTTAAATAAGTCATGCTGGGAAAACTGGACAGCTACATGTAAAAGAATGAAATTAGAACAGTCCCTGACACCATACACAAAACTAAACTCAAAATGGATTAAAACCTAAATGTAAGGCCAGATACTATAAAACTCTTAGAGGAAAACGTAGGAAGAACACTCTTTGACATAAATCACAGCAAGATCCTTTTTGACTCACCTCCTAGAGAAATGGAAATATAAACAAAAATAAACGGGACCTAATGAAACTTAAAAGCTTTTGCACAGCAAAGGAAACCATAAACAATACGAAAAGACAACCCTCAAAATGGGAGAAAATATTTGAAAATGAAGCAACTGACAAAGGATTAATCTCCAAAATTTACAAGCAGCTCATGCAGCTCAATATCAAGAAAACAAACAATCCAATCCAAAAATGGGCAGAAGACCTAAATAGACATTTCTCCAAAGAAGATTTACAGATTGCCAACAAACACATGAAAGGATGTTCAACATCACTCATCATTAGAGAAATGCAAATCAAAACTACAATGAGGTATGCCCTCACACCAGTCAGAATGGCCATCATCAAAAAATCTAGAAACAATAAATGCTGGAGAGGGTGTGGAGAAAAGGGAACCCTCTTGCACTGTTGGTGGGAATGTAAATTGATACAACCACTATGGAGAACAGTATGGAGGTTCCTTAAAAAACTAAAAATAGAACTCCCATATGGCCCATCAATCCCACTACTGGGCATATACCCTGAGAAAACCATAACTCAAAAAGAGTCATGTACCACAATCTTCATTGCAGCTCTATTTACAATAGCCAGGAAATGGAAGCAACCTGAGTGTCCATCAACAGATGAATGGATAAAGAAGATGTGACACATATACACAATGGAATATTACTCAGCCATAAAAGAAACGAAATTGAGTTATTTGTTGTGAGGTGGATGGACCTAGAGTCTGTCATACAGAGGGAAGCAAGTCAGAAAGAGAAAAACAAATACCGTATGCTAACACATACATATAGAATCTAAAAAAAAAAAAAAAAATGGTTCTGAAGAACCTAGCGTCAGGACAGGAATAAAGATGTAGACATAGAGAATGGACTTGAGGGGGGAGGGTAAACTGGGACAAAGTGAGAGAGTGGCATGGACTTATATATGCTACCAAAAGTAAAATAGATAGCTAGTGGAAAGGAGCCGCATAGCACAGGGAGATCAGCTCAGTGCTTTGTGACCACCTAGAGGGGTGGGATAGGGAGGGTGGGAGGGAGACGCAAGAGGGATTAGATATGGGGATATATGTGTATGCATAGCTGATTCACTTTGTTATACAGTAGAAACTAATGCACCATTGTAAAGCAATTATACTCCGATAAAGATGTTAAAAAAAAAAAACCCAAAAAACAAAATTGCATTATAGTTAGGAAATATGCCTGGGATGCCTTGTGTTTACAGCTTAGAGGTTAAACTATTGGAAAGAGATTGACTCAATGCTCTTGGAAGTTTTAAAATTCCCAGGGAGGGGCTTAAGAATTCATCTCTTTTCTGTTGACATGAGCTTTAGACCAATCACCTCTGGTCAGAAAGGGTCACCTTGTGTAAAATGCTCATTCCTATGATGATGACCCTGAGAAGAGCCATGGTTTGCTGGAAAAGAAGTGCTGGGTCCACTGAAAAAGACATCATTTAAAGGACTCTCTCTCAACCAAGGTGGAAGGGTGCTTATCAGGTAGTCTTAGCTAGCTCACGCACAATGCAACTGAAGGGAATTAACTCTTGACCTCATAATTCCCCCTTAAAAAGTGCCTCTGTCCGGGACTGGTCTATAGAGAGGACTGCCAACCTCAAACTCACCTTAAAACAACCATCAAGCCAGGATGAGAAGATGACAACAGTGGTAGACAGCTGACCCAAGAATCCAGGCCAGGTTTCAAAACCGGGGCTATAATGTGGGCATGTGTAGTAAGCCCTTCTCACTTCCTCCATCAGGGCCCACTTCTTGGCACAGGATGACTCATCACTTATATCAACTACAAATTGGCGCTTGCCATTGGCCCTTGTGATCTAAGTCTACAAGGATTAAATCAGTTGCCACTGCAGCTGCTGACCTTCAACACCCCCTGAAAGGAATTCAGGGTGGAGATCAGGAATGAGGCACTCTGTGCTCTGGGTAAACTGGTAGAACAGGTCTTCAGATTGTTAGATATTTTCAGGAGCTGATTTTATGTCTCATATCTAGAGAAGTGCTAAATTCCTTCATGGTGACGTCTGCTCCTTGCAACTAGCAGTAACCTTCACAAGACCTTCTGCAAAAAATATGTACGATCGCATGTACTCCCCCTTCACCAAAGTCACATATATACTGACCTTCCCCCCTACCTCTTTGGAGGAGTTTCTCAGAGCTCTCTGAAATGCTGTCTCCCAGGCTATAGTCCTCATTTTGCCCCAAATAAAACTTAACTCGCAACTTTAAAAAAAAAGAAGTGCTGGGTCAACAGTCACATTGGTTTTCATTGTGTGTTTATGTGTGTATATGTACATATGTATGAATTTATCATTTATATCTGATATGTACATGAATATTTAGATAATCAGGTATCCAAATCCAGATATACTGCAATAATAAATGCTAAGTAACTGATAGTGTCATTATAGAAATTTGGAGTTCAGAGTTGGTATAAAAATTATACAAGTATGTTATCTGCTGATCCTTCAAGCTGCATGGTTCTCAGGCAAGGGTCAGAATATAAGCAAAGTGTGATTTGGGGATCATAACTGACTTTTTCTAGAGGTGGAGAAGAGTGGGAGAAATGTTAGAAAGAAAAACCTGTAGCTGGATTTTACTAGCTCTTGAACTACCAGAAAACTCCATGTTCTCTAGAAAACTCAATGTTCTCTTCTAAGTAATGTATTATTCATGAAGGCTTTAAACACTGTTTTTGAAGATTAATCTATGTTGTGGTATGAAAGACAAGTATGGAAGAGAACAGATGTAGAAACACTAGAAAAGAGAATAATGCAAATTTTCTAGGGATGAACTGATGCAGCTGAACCAGAATGCTGGTAAGAAGAATGAAAATGATGAGAAAAATACACTATGTTTTTTTTATCAAGCACAGTTCTAAAAGTATAGCATTTCTTATTTATTTTACATTTTTTTGGAAAATGTGTAAAACTGCTTAAGATAAAGGAACAAACATCAAAACCGAACATATTTTTAATACAGTAACACTCTATATTGCTCCATATACTTAATAAAATTATATATTTAAGTTTGGAAAGCCGTGGAGAATTAGGCCTAATTTTCCAAAGCAAAATTATGCAAGTTATATTATTCAACAAGAGGGAAAATACCTTCCAGTTAGAGAAGGGGGAAAGTAGAGTCCCTAGAAATTGGTTAGGTAATCAGTATTCCAGTTTCTATTTCCAAGGAAAGCAGGCTTAGAAGATGCATGAAATGTCATAATTTGTGACTTAAAGTATTTTGCCTGGCATGAGAAGGAAGATTTGAAATGCTCATGTTTCCTAAGGAGAAAAAGGCTAAACTGATTAGATAAGGAAAACGTGGAAGTAAATAGCAATGTTCCAAAAATCTTGGCAGCTACTCCCATGCCTTGCTTTACATTTCTGCATGAAGTGGACCTGTTTCAAGATGGTTTAACCCTCACATAACTTCTGAACATATTTTACCCTTGCTAGTCACCATTCAGTGGTTGTATGTGTTTTAGGGGGAGCCTAGTAGGCACGAACCAGAGATGGCAGGCAGAGAAATGCTTCTCTTTTCTTGCTTGGCTACCTTACCTGATTATAGGAATTAAAATTCATGATGATTTTTAATTGTAATTTTAATTGTGTTTTACCACTTTTGCTTTTTAAACTAGAATATCAGTCTAAATTAAGAGGATTTGTAACAGCTGTGTTTCTCTGCTTTCTTAGAAGGATACACATGAACAATCAATACACAGTAATGAAATGGAACACTTGAGTTGTGGATTTTTCAGATTCAAATTTCACTGGGATTTGTTTTTCTCTTTCTGACTTACTTCACTCTGTATGACAGACTCTTGGTCCATCCACCTCACTACAAATAACTCAATTTCATATGGAATCTAAAACAAAATGGTACTGATGAACCTAGTTGCAGGGCAGAAATAAAGGCACAGACATAGAGAATGGACTTGAGGACACGGAGCGGGAGGGGAAAGCTGGGGTGAAGTGAGAGTAGCATCAACATACATACACTACGGAATGTAAAATAGTTAGCTGGTGGGAAGCAGCAGCATAGCACAGGGAGATCAGCTCAGTGCTTTGCTATGACCTAGAGGAGTGGGATAGGGAGGGTGGGAGGGAGGCTCAAAAGGGAGGGGATATGGGGATATATGTATGCATATGGCTGATTCAGTTTGCTGTAAAACAGAAACTAACAAAGCATTGTGAAGCAATTATACTCCAATAAAGATGTATAACTAACTAAATAAATAAACCAATTAAAAAATAATTTCACTGGGAGCAAAGGCAACAAGAAAAGTTTCCTATCTAAGTGTGTCTATGAAGCAGACATGGTGGTATATTATGTAGCAATCTTTCTAAATTCCCATGGGCCAGGACTTTGGCTTGTTTACAGAGAATTGCTCTTCAAGTTAATTCTATAGCTATGTATCTTTGTCATTCACTTAACCTTTGTTGAAAGTTATGTCTCATCCAAGTTTATTTCCAGTTTGTAATTATAAGATCTTAACACTTTTGCCCTAATACCATGGTCTTTAAAAGAGTACCTGGAAAAGTTACGTGCCTGTCTTTTCCATATTACCCCCATAAAAAAGATGTCTGAAAGCTTTTCAATAAAGAAATGATTCACTTTTATGTGAAATGTTAGAGTCTATAAAACAGTAGTCGCTTATGCTTATGATATTCTACTTTAATACATTCATTGATGACAAATTGCCCTTTACTTATGCTGATGATATTCTTTTTCTTTTGTTCCCCCCCAAAATAAATTTAGAAATATGATCATGGCCTCCAATATTAAATGTAATTCAATAGCAGAAAGGATAATTCTAATTCTTTTCTTTATTTAGCTTTGTTCAGAATATAAATTGGATGAGGCTTAAAGCCTCTATTTCAGTTGGCCTTGCTTATTCTCAGTGCAACCTTGAAATAAATTTATTGTTTTTCATTTATATTTAAGGTCAGATGAAAGATAAGTTATGATCTATAGCACTGGCTGTAACAACCAATAAAATATTTCACTGCAGTCTGGGGAATAAATACCTAGTAACTAATCAGAAACAGTGTGGAACACAGTCTCTTTCAGAGGTTACCATTTTACACTAACATATATGCCCTACATAAGAGAATTAACTTGTATTCTTATCTGTACAGCTAAAGTTTATATGATAGAAGATAATAGACTGATATAACAGTTTAGGAATTCTGTTAGTTGGGCTACCTAATATGTTGGAGAATTGCAGCATTTGAATGAATAATATTCATTAAGTGAATATTTATGTTAAAAGTAAAAATACTTTTTACTAATGTAAGGGCCAGTACACTTCTTTTCATCTATACCATGGATATAATAATTTTTAGACCCCAATTGTCTAAAATGAGTGAGGCAAAATCAATGGCTAAATACCTCCCAACCAACACTATCTTAATATTACTATGTAGCACATCAATCATTTAATAAATAAAATCCAATTAATTTTCTTCAGAAAATTTCCAACATTTAGAGTTATATTTTTTACTTATAATTTACTTATAAGACGTTCACCAATTTTAGTTGTACAATTTGATGCATTTTAACAAATATTTACAATGACATAACTCCTGTCACAGTCATGATATCGTATATTTTTAATGCTCCCAAAAGTTCCCTTATGTTCTTTTGTAACAGTTACTCCTCTCATTCCCTACCCTGGCAACTACTTACCTACTTTCTAGCCCTCCAGTGTTAGTTTTGCATTTCTTAGAATGTCAAATATAAGCAGAATCACACATATGTAGTTTTTTGTTCCTGGCTTCTTTAAGTTAACATAATCCTTTTGAAGTTTATCCATGTTATTGTGTGTTTTACTAGTTTGTTACTTTTTGTTTTCCTGAGTGTTATTCCAATTGAATATTCCATTCCAAATGACATATGTTTTCATCTCAATATTGAATAGAAGTGGTGATTATCAACATTCTTGCCTTGTTCCTGGTCTTAGTATGAGGCTAACTGTAGGCTTTTAGATGTCCTTTATTAGGTTGAGGAAATTCCCTTCTATTTCTAGTGTACTGAGGGTTTTCATCATGAATGGATATTAAATTTTGACAAATATATTTTTCATATCTATTGAGAGGATCGTAAAAAATTTTCTTATTTGTACTATTGATGTGGTTAATTACTTTATTCCCAGATTTAGTCCTAGTTGCTTAGATTTCGTATTCTTTTCAGATATTGCTGGATTCAATTTGCTAAAATATTGTTATGGATTTTTATGTCTCTGCTTATGAGGTATATTTGTAACTTTCTTTTCTTGTAATGCCTTTGTTTTTGTAGTCTGAGTAATGTTGGCCCCCAGGTTTTAAATTGGAGCAAAACAACTGTTCTCAGAACTTGCTAGGTTCTCTTTTATTTCCATATTGAGCATAGGCAGAGTAGAAACAAGTGAGCTCCTCTTCTAGATTTTGAAAGAATTTCTGAAAAATTGCTATTATTTTTAGTCCTGTGGGAAGGTTTTTAACTATAAACTCAATTTCTTGAGTGACCTTTTGTAGTTTGTGCTTGCAAAGAATTTGTCCATTTTATCTAAAGTTGTCATATCCATTGGTTTAAAGCTGTTCATATATCCCCTAGTTATCCTCTTGGCATCAGTGTCACTTGTCCCTCTTTTCCTCTTTTATTCCTAATACTGGTAACTTGTGCTTTCTCACTCTTTTCCTTATCAGTTAGACTATTCATTTGTCCATTTTGTTTCAGTGAAGCAGCTTTTGGTTTTATTGATTTTCTCAGTTGGGTTTACTATTTTCTATTTCACTGATTTCTGCTATTACATTTATTATTTCCTTCCTTCCACTTACTGGGTTTAATTCAGTCTTTTGCCTGGGTTTAATTTGGCCTTTGGTCTTAAGTTTTAAAGTTGAAATCTTAAATTGTTAAGTGAAGCCTTTCATTTGTTCTAATATAAGTATTTAATGCTATGCATTTCCCTCTCTGCATTGCTTTTACTGCACACTACAAATCCTGATATTTTATGTTTTGTTTATTTCAAAATATTTTCTAATTTTCCTTTTGATTTCTTCTTTGACCCATGAGTTATTTAGAAAGTGTTGTTTAACTTCCAACTATTTTGGAGATTTTCAAAGTATCTTTTTATTACTGAATTCTAATTTAAATCCATTGTAGTCATAGAACATATTTTCTATGATTTCAATCTTCTTCTTCTTTTTTTTTTTTTTTTTTGCGGTACATGGGCCTCTCACTGTTGTGGCCTCTCCCGTTGCGGAGCGCAGGCTCCGGACGCACAGGCTCAGCGGCCATGGCTCACGGGCCCAGCCGCTCCGCAGCATGTGGGATCCTCCCAGACCGGGGCACGAACCCGTGTCCCCTGCAACAGCAGACAGACTTTCAACCACTGCGCCACCAGGGAAGCCCTCAGTCTTCTTAAATGTATTAAGACTTATGGCTGAGAACATGACCTATCTTGGTGAATATTCTGTGTACACTTAAAAAGAATGTGTATTTTGCTCTTTTTGAGTGGAATGTTTTATAAATGTCATTGGGATAAGATGGTTGATAGTATTAAGTCTTTCATATACTTGCTGATATCTATCTACTTTTCTATCAACTACTAAGAAAAGAATGTTGAAATTTGCAACTATAATTCCCAAGCAAGTCAAGGGAGGTTTCACATTGGATATGACAGATGAGAGAACTGGGTCCTTCAAGATCTGAATAAGAATTCAACAGGGTGTTTGTTAACTGCAGAAAGGAAATCCTAGAGTAAAATCCTAGTATAAAATGTATGTATATTAACAGTTAGCTAAACAAGATTATGAAATTTTACTCATTTTCCAATTGCAACTATCTTTTAAAAAATACTTTTGTTCATAGATAAGAATAAGACAAGATTACAGAAAATGGGATTTGGGGCATTTATGCAAATGGTTTTACTTTATTATTTTGATAATGCTGCTTTAGTGCACCTTGTGTAATAGAAGAAAAAAATTTTAAATTAGGTTCAGTATATTGAGGTAATGATAAGTGTCTTGATGTGTTCAGAATTTAATTACATAAGCAAAAAAACCTTTCTGTGAAATGAAAAGTAGGTTTGAAGAAGGAGAAACTGGCAGATATGAAAGCTTAAAATTATGGCCAGTTCATGAAGAACCTTGTAGAGCTTGCCACTTTACCCTGATAGCAAAAGGAATCACTAAAGGATTTCAGGGAGTGAATGGCTGATGGAATAACATACAGGATTGGTAAGACCACCTTGGGAAGAAAGTAGAGCATCAAGGCAGAGAGAAACAATTAAGCATTTAGAAATTCCTGTAATTTTACTGAAAGTCAGTGAAAGCCTATATGGGAGGGGATTGTCTGAACTCAGGGAAGCATTTCTGAGGAAATTTCATTTGGGGATCATTTGTAGGTGAATATTTAGAGAGGAGAGTTCCAATAAATTAGGCTTGATGAAAAATTGCACTCGAATTAACCTAAAAAACACAAGAGAATCCATGTTAAGGAATAGGTAGGTGCTTTGTTAGATTTTAAATATATGAAGTTTGAGTTGACTATGGAACTCCTAGGTAGAATTCACTGGAAATAGAAAACAGTGGAAACACTGGAAAACAGCTGGAAATAGGGTTTAAAGGCTTAGCATTGGATCCTAGAAATACGTGACATTTTTCAAAGAGGGAGAAAAAAGAGAGTAATCTGGACATTAGGATTCGGTAAAAAATGAGAAGAGTTTAGGCCAAAGACACAAACCTGTACCAAACTTGACCACATCATTGTGTTTATTTTGTGAGCAGATTAACCGGCTTTACTCAATAAGAAGCAGACTTTTACCTAATTCATCTCATGTTCTTTCTGAGCAAGACGAAATAAAATGAAAAATCCTAGGCTTATATTTCTGGAATCATTTCCTGTTTGAAATGGTTTGGCTTATGTTTGGGGCCAAATCTCAAAGAAGTCTTTTACATTTCTAATTACAGGGCATGATATAATACAATTTTCTCTAAATTAAATCTATTAAGCTTGATATTACAAGCACTCTTCCTGTGCCCTCTCTCCCTCAAAAAAGACAATTTTATAAGAAAAGCAGGTATGAACCTGAGGGTTTTGCTTCTTTGGACAGTTGAATGATCTAATTGGATAAGCATAATTAAGTTTAAGAATTTATAATTATTGTGCTCTTTCTTCTGAGTGACTTTCTTTCTTCTTTCAAAGCTTATAGAGAACCCAAGCTCATTCTCATATCCCCCTGACCTCCATTACCACATCAGCTCAGATAAACTATTGTTGAGAATGCTGAAGTCAAGAGCACATTGATCTTTCATAGTAGAAGCAATTTCCTGTTTTCAGAAACTTGTAATGAGATTTAAAAAATACAAACAAATCTAATATATCCACAGTAGAGATTGCAGAATTGAATAAATACAGACAAACTGATGTTTAAACTGTTGTAACCTTCTCTAACATTCTATTGTTAATTTGCCAGCAGGATTCTCTACTCATGGAGTAGAGAGGATCTGGGATAAATACATAGGTTTTCTAAAATATATGGGCTAGGGCTGAAATGCATACAGAATTTACAGTCATTTGTAAAGGGAGAACCCTGTCTTTTAAATATTTTAGTGATTAATTTTTATTTCAAAGTACGAGAAAATGAAAGTGGTTATTTCAGTGGGACTCATTTTCTAATATTACAAGTTGTGCTATGAGAATCGTCGTGACCAATTTTTTCTCCCACATAGAAAGACATATGTTGTTATTTAATTATTGAAAGCCTTCTGGTATATTAAAACCTTAAGAAAATTTTAGGTTTTTTTAACTTTGAAGATTTTCTTCTAGAAATCCACCAATCTTACCACTCTCTACCAGTAAAAATATAGTTGTAATCACATTGGAGATGTTGAAACACACCATCCCTACTTCAAGTTTATCACATGCTTTTCAATTAAGTGTGCAAGAAAATGAGGAAGCATGTTTCTGCTTTGCAGTATTTAGCTACCCCTTGTCACCGCCCCCATACCAGCTGTTTCAGTTTATTTCCCGTGGGGTCATCACACTTGCTGAGGCCTTTGCCACTTAACCATTGGGCTAATGAATTTGTTTCCTTGAGGAGCCCTCTTTCCGTTCCAATCTATTTACTTCACTTGACATATCTGCCAGATTAATATTCCCAAAAAGGCTGCCTTTGGTCATTTTATCAGGACAAGGTGGTCTGCCTTTCATGACCTTTGTATCTAGAATCTAGGAGAGATAAATAAGCATTCTAAGTAAGAGATAAGAGACTAAATTGACCCAAGGCTGAAACAGTGAAGAGATGATTATTGATAGTCAAAGGGGAAATGTGTTTCCTTGGTGATCTTTTATTTTTCATTCAAACTTATGGAACTCCTCCTCCAAAAAGGAAAACTAAATTCCACTTTATTTAACATGGTGTTCCAGAGAGGATTTATTACTTAGCAATGATAGTTGAACCTATTTCTTATCTATTCTGCTGCTCTAATCCCCTTCTCTATTCACTAACACATCCTTTCATTTAACTCTCCACTGACTCTGGGAGTTCTGCAAAGAGATCACTTACTTCCACTCTTTTGTGGCTTTGTTTGTGGAGTGTGGTGTTGTCACAAACATCTGCTTCACAATAGGCTGTGCCTCTCATAGAGTGACTCTCAAATATTTCCAAGTGTGCTTGCCTGATATCAGATGGAAATTGTAGATTTGTCTTTCTGTGCCTTATTCATCATATCAGTTTGTACAAACCTACAAACTACAGCAAGCTGTTCTAAGCAGAAAACTAATAAAGATCTAGTAGAACCTCTGACCATACTTCTTTAATTCAATAAACATTTACTGAAGATTTATCACATTTTACGATCTACAGTAAATGTAAAATGCTAACAGTTATTGAATTCTTCTCTAAGGCACAGTACTCAGGACTTAACATACAGCACAATATTTTCATTAACCCTTAAAAAGTTTTCAAAAGGAAGTGTCATTATCCTCATTGACAAGATGGGGAAACTAAGGTACATAGAGTCTAAAAAGTTCATCAGTGCCGTCCAGCTAGGAACTGGAGGGCACCACTAAATGCAAAACAATACTGCTCTTCTCTTACACACATCTCCCATTTTATTCCTGAGTCTGAAGTAGCAAGAGCTGACTGAACTATCCACAAGCCCTGTGGGACTCTATGACTTGCCCAAGATCGCTAGAGTTTAAGGGACGGCTGAAACTGGGTAAAAGATCTTTTGAGATCTATGTTCTGTTCATGACCTCTCTTTGTCATAATGAGGTCCTTCTTCAGTTAGAGATTTTGACTTTGCAATGGTAAGTTTCAGGCAAAACAAACACACAAAGAAACCTGTGCAATGTTGCATGTTTTTAAAAATCATTTTGTTCTGCTTTTATGTTTTCTCCCAAGTAAGTGCAAAAAGCATCCTTTTAAGAGCATAGAGTTCCCCACTACAGGTCAAGAAAAACCAGCACCCCAATAACTGTATAATGGAACATTACAAAAATCTGTGTCCACAGCTCCATTTGTCCAAAGCAAGTAGCTTTGTTTGAGCTTTATTATATGTTTTTAAGCTAAATGAAACACAGAAAGCAATGATTTAGGGAGCAGCATGGGTTTGCCAGTGCTAGTTCAAATTGGACCTGCCAGCTCACCCCTATTTCTCACCTTTGAGTCCAACAAATTATAAATGTTGGCACAATATTTATATTATTTATTTTATAACCCACAATTTACAACCCTGGCTGTCCTTGAGAGGCTTCGTGTGTTTGTTACAGTCTCCTCCAGGGAGGTTTCATCGAACGGCAACTCGTCATCTGCACCCAGGGAAAATTCAGGCTCATTCTACTATATTCCATTTCCCAAGAAACATTAGTATTCCTCATTGATTGTGTACAGAGGATTAATTGTGCTGTCACTTGGTGTATTTATGTCCTTGGTGGTGGTATTGGCTCGCTGACTTTAAAATGTTCAGGATACATCCTGCAGCTGGACATATTTGTTTTGTAAGCTGTCTCATTGCTGCATGCTGCTACCCAACAGGCGCTGTGTCTGTATTTCAAAACAACCAATGGAACAGGAAAAGTCTTCATCAGCTGGTTATTTTTAACTCTTCAAGAGAAATTGGGTTGGCGTGTTTTTCACTAAATTAACCACTAGTAGTGCACAGTGATTAAAAGCAAATCTAGGCTTGATTCCAAACTTTACCAGTTATTGGCACTGTGAGTTGGAGTGGGGGGGAGTTACTTACACATTCTGTGCCTGAATGTCCTCAACTTTAGTAGCATGGGTAATAATAATGGGTAATAATAATATGCATCACAGATTGCAGAGAGAAGTAAATGAGGTAAAGCAAATCACCTAACAGTATATCCAGTAACTGACACTCAAAAATGTAGCCATCATTTTTTTTTTTTTTTTTTTTTTTTTTTTGTGGTACGCGGGCCTCTCACTGTTGTGTAGCCATCATTTTTATGCCATTATTATTGCATAGAGCTGCTGTTAAGGGAATCCATAAATATATAGTTACTACGGCAGTGATTGCAAGCTTTTGTTTTTCTTTTTTAATGATATATCTAGGAGCTCTTAATCTCTGCTTATTTATTTACACAGTGTATCTACTTTTCATCAAATAGCAGAAATAAATGAGCATCATTCACAATGTTCCTTCCTGGACATTTTTTTCCTTCCTAGTACCCAGTGTAAAGACTATGCTCAAATAATTGTGTTTACAACTGTCTAAAAGTAGGCCAGTGATTAACCTTGAAATGTGATTGTTTCTTTTCATTCATATCATTTAAGTGAATTTCTTTGGATGTTACCAGTATCATCAAATAAATTTATCTCTCTCTCCTTCCAATATGAAACAAACACTGGGATTTCTGAACAGCATAATAATGTAATATACCTTACCAGCTGGACCTTTAGCACCATAATACATGCCATTTCCTCACTTGCCTATGGTCCAGCAACAATCCTGTTTCCCTTCTTTGATCCTTGCCCTGCAGAAACTAGGGTGCTCTTTTGAAAACTATAAATAAGACCCCATTACAATCCTACTCAACACTCAGTGCTCATCAGTAGCTTAACTCTCACCCTTGGGAAAAAAACCCAGATTCCTTACCACAGCTACTTCCCTAAGTGGATCCTTTCCTTCTCCTCTGATCCAGGCTCCTGATTTTTTTCTTAGAATACCAGATTCTACTCACCTTGATCTTCTTCCTTTTCAAACACACCAAGTTCATTCCTGACCTAGGATCTTTGTATTTGTTCCATCTCCCAGAAGGCTTTTTCTCAGATCTTAAAATACCTTTCAAAGTCAAGACTTCTGGGTTTCTGCCAAAACATCATCTCCATTGAAATACCTTCCTTGACCACCCTTCTTAGAATAGCCCCTCCTCTTTCATCACTCCTGTCCTCCTATCCTGTTTCTCTTCAAGGTACTTATCGCTATTTGAAATTTTAATAATTTATGTATTTATTTATCTATTATCTGTCTCTACCACTAGAATGTAAACTGTTGGAAGGCACATTTTTTTTTACCATTTTGTCAGTGGCTATATTCCTACAGCCCAGACCTTAGAAACGTGACTGGCTCAGAGAAAGTAGGTAGTCAAGAATATGGATGTCCAAAAATAATGATAATAATTAATTAATTAAAAAAAAAAGAATGTGGATGAACTAAAAAAGAGCCTATCATGTATTAACTCAGAAATGAGTAACCCCCAAAATTTATTATTTCAAACATAGAAAACAATATGTTTTGTCTTAGAGTTATCTTGCTCTATTTTTTCATGAGAATGCCATCTACTCCATATATCGTAATTTGCCTATTTAATCGTGCAAATACCATTTAATGTATAAGTGTATTATCATAAAAATATATTTTATTATGAAGTCTTTTTAAAAGCTGCTATATGGTAATTAAGAACCATGAACCATTTAAACCATTTCAGTATTTCCAAGGTAATATTATTCACCTATATAATACCAAAAATCTGACCTACTGTTTCAGTAACAGTCAATGAGATTTCTCTCATTGAAATAGTATTTTTTACTCTACTTGACTCTTAAATATGCCGTTGTGAGAATGTGAACAACTGTGACTATGATATCTTACTAGTGTGGCTGAATTTTAATTAAAACTTGGAGTTATGTGGGGAAAAAGAATAATTTGTATCTGGTTCAACACAGTCAGCTATGGTACAGATAATTAGATCATAGTAGCCAAATGTGGAGATTCAGTATAAGTGAAATTAAAGTAGTTTTTGAGAACAACCCAGTAAAACAAAATGAAATTTGTACTAAACTTGCAACCTTGGGCTATTTAAATTACAACGATTACTCTCTACTGTTCTGCTTATGCAATCATCCTGTAGTGTAGAACAACTTAGTACTCTTTCTTAGAATATATTTTCCTTCGAGGTTAAATTACAGATCTGTCCCTTTATAGTATATTCATTACATTACATTTCAACATGAAACAATATAGTCTCTAGCAAAACCTTAAAGAAAAAGCTACTTTCATTAAAGAAGATTTTGAATACTATACTCAGTAATCTGGAAGAATTTTGAAATAGATTTGTCAATGTGTGAACAAAGTTTTATAGAAGTAACAACATTTTCAGAAATAATTATAATCTGCTTAAGAATAAGAAGCACCTCCTTATAAAAGCTCTCCCCTGCCCCAGGCAAGAGGGATTGAAGGAATGAAGGAGTAACTCCTTCATTATATTACTGTTTATTGATTATCTTATATGTTCCCATATCCTAGACAAGGTGTTGGGAATAAAAGGTAAAGAATCCCTGGAGATTTTCAGTATTTACTAGGTAAGACACACACACACACACACACACACACACACACAAACACACACACACACACCTTATTACAACATGTCTCTCTCCCTAACTTTAGGAAGAGATGAGCCTACCATAATCTGCTATGAACTATCCATCTTCTCTTAACATGGTCTACACTTATGTCTCTATCATACAGTTTAGCATTTAATGAAATATTTTGTCCAGTGTCTTCAGATGTATTTCTGTTTATTCTCCCATATTTTTAATGTAGAACCATGATTTATTTGTATTTTTTAAATTTTCAAAATGCCTGAACAATGAAGGACTCATAGTAGACACTAATCAAACAAAAAATCATTATTATGTTCACTCTAGGTTATAGTACAAATGAATCACCCTTTATATTAGCATATCAAAGGAAGGATTCTAAGTTATATAATCTTTGACCACCTATTTTAAGTTACAAATTTCCAAATTCCAAATCTTCCCTTAAAAAATTTTTCCCATAGTTCTTATCATTATTTTGTTTAGTTTATATTTTACTTATTCATTTTGCTTATTGAAAATCTTCCCCAGTAGAATATAAGCTCCAGTTTGTTCACTTTTTTTAACCCCAATGACTAAAATAGTGATATATAGAAAAGTGCTCAATAAATATTGTGGAATGAATGAACAAAGGAATGAATAATTTCTGTCTTCGCAGTTATTAGAATTTTATTAATGTACTCTACATTATGTATAGGATATTATATATATGTATCCATCCCCTTAAGTAAGCAAATAAATGCTCAAATTTTGTGGTAAGAGTATAATGTCAATAAAATAATCCAATATACTTTCTCAGTACCAACATGCATATAACATTTTAATATTTTGGAAATCATACTGTATCTTAAAATTCATATATATATATATATATATATATATATATATATATATATATATAATGTGGTGGTGTTTTAATTATTTTTCTCTCCATCAAAAGGCTGTTAGTCAATTTGTGCTTTTTGTGTTGCAAAAGATGTTTTGTTAGAGTTAAAAGAATATGGTCATTTGCTGTGTGTTGATGGTCAGTATCATAATTTTAACTATAACTATGGTTATTGGTAATTGTAATGGTCAACACAACTGACTGACACTGGTAATATGAAATACATATGGTGCCCAGGGAAAGGCACTTCTTTTCTGAAATTTTCTCAACAATTCAGATAGCTGTGCCAAAATAGTTGCCATATTTTGGTACTTAACACAGTCCTGATAGGTAGTTATTATTTTTTAATCTCTATTATTGTTTATTTATTATTATTATTTTAATTTATTTTTTGAAGTATAGTTGTTTTAAAATGTTGTGTTTATTTCTGCTGTACAGCAAAGTGATTCAGTTTTATTTATATATATAACTATGTATATATATTTTTCATATTCTTTTCCATTACAGTTTATCAGAGAATATTGAATATGGTTCCCTGTGCTATATGGTAGGACCTTCTTATTTATCCATTCTATATATAATAGTTTGCATCTGCTAACCCCAAAGTCCCAACCCATCCCTCCCCTACCCGCCTTGGCAACCACACGTCTGTTCTCTATGTCTGTGAGTCTCTTTCTGTTTCATAGATAAGTTCATATTTTAGATTCCACATATAAGTGATATCATATGGTATTTGTCTTTTTCTGACTTACTGCACTTAGTATGATAATCTCTAAGTCCATTCATGTTGCTGCAAATGGCATTATTTCATTCTTTTTTATGGTTGAGTAGTATTTCATTTTATATATGTACCACATCTTCTTTATCCATTCATCTATTGATGGACATTTAGGTTGTTTCCAATTCTTGGCTATTGTAAATAGTGCTGCTATGAATATAGGGGTGCACGTATCTTTTCTAATTATAGTTTTGTCCAGATATATGCCGAGGAGTGGGATTGCTAGGTCATATGGCAACTCTATTTTTGGTTTTTTGAGGAACCTCCATACTGTTTTCCATATTGGCTGCACCAATTTACATTTCCACCAATAGTGTAGGAAGGTTCCCTTTTCTCCACATCTTCTCCAGCATTTGTTATTTGTAGACATTTTAATGTTGGCAGTTCTGACTGGTATAAGGTGTTACCTCATTATAGTTTTGATTTTCATTTCTCTAATAATTAGTGATGTTAAGCATCTTTTCATGTACCTACTGGACATCCTTATGCCTTCTTTGAGAAATGTCTCTTTAGGTCTTCCTGACAGGTAGTTATTTTTAGATGATGTTAGTTAAGTAGGAAAGCATGAACTCAACTTTTATTAATTTTGTTTGGGTGTTTTTTCCATTTTAGTGAAATGTAACTGACACAGCACTGTGTAAGTTTAAGGTATACAGCATATTGATTTTACTTACTTTTACTTATATTGTGAATTAGTATTTCTTTAAAAAGAAAAAAATACACATACCAACTAGACAGCAGTATCTTTCTCTTACAATGCCACACTAAATTTATGTGAAACATCAAGATAACAAATAAAAAAAGCAGAAATATCCAGGTGCAAACTATTTTCTGTCTTGGCTCAAACTCAGTGAGTTGTGACATTAGGTGTTAAACATCGATAGCATTTACTGAGTACTTACTACCTGGTGGGTAGTATGAAGGGTACTCATCATGCATTGTGATCTCTGCTTTATGGATGACGGGACTGACACTCAGGTGAATAACTTGCCCAAGGTCAAATTTATAGTCAGCAGAGAAGCCCAGGGTTGAATAATGATGCGACTCCATTCTGCATTGATTCCTTTCTCTCTCTTTGACAGAGCTGGCTTAATTTAAGAGCATCTTCAGGCTAGACCAGTGCAGCCTGCCTTAAAAGGACCCTCACTTGGTTTAAGCCTCTGCTGTCACCATTTTGAAAATCTTAATAATTTTGGTCAAGTGGCCCTGTATTTTCATTTTGCACTGGACTCTACAAATTAAGAAACCAATCCTGTTCAGCAGCTTTAATACAGGAATTTCATGGAACAGTTCTACCTTATTGCATATTGAATTATTTTCCTTTTGAAAAAGATCTCCAAGCAGGGTAAACATTCTCCTAGATTTGGATGTATGCTAGTCAGTGCTCACTGTAAACCCATTTCCAGGGGACATAATCTCAATCTGACTCTACTAGACAAGGGCTGCTCTGTTTTAGGCTCATCAGTCCTTAGATCCCACTTAAGGGCCACTTTATTAGAAGATTTATTACAAGGTGCTCTCCTTCCTCAGGCAACTTTTTCCTTCAGATTTTCACCAAGGCTGTTAATTCAATTATTTATTCAAATAGAAATTAACAAAAAAAAATTTGAAAAGGTCACACACAGTCACCTGTTCTAGGTTCCAGCACATTCTTCAGGGAACAATTGAAACTCAACCCCTTTGTCAAAAGAAATGCACCAACCTAATGCTGCACTTGCTCTTGCAGTTATACTATTTATTTCCTCTCTCTTTTGCCATTTAGAGTTATTATATGCTTTGAGTTGCTAAAGGGGCTTTTACGGAAACAGGAGAAATGCATTTATGTCATAAGGAGGCTGCATGCTAATTACTAATCTGACAGGGTGTAATAACAATACAAAAGCATCAGCAAAGAGAAAAAAATGAGCAGAATAAGCAATTATTTTATGAAAGAGTTTCTTTCCTTGAGGGAGAAATCTGCACATTTACCATCTGCAACAAAGGAGATGTACTGCTTAAGTGAATTACCCCAGCGCTGTACACATGTGTATATGGAATAGGATGAACTTGAAATGACATTAAGTAATTTTGTTATTGTCAAAAAATAAAAATGAAGAATACCAGAAGACGTGACTAATATAGTAAACTCAAAAGATGTGTTTTCAATTTTTTTTCAAAGGGTTACAGTAATTCATTTGAGAAATCAAATGCGATGTAAAGTAATATAAACTTCCTAGATTAAAAAAATATACCATGTAGGGCTTCCCTGGTGGTGCAGTGGTTGAGAGTCCGCCTGCCGATGCAGGGGACACGGGTTCGTGCCCCGGTCCAGGAAGATTCCACATGCCACGGAGCAGCTAGGCCCGCGAGCCATGGCCGCTGAGCCTACACGTCCAGAGCCTGTGCTCCACAACGGGAGAGGCCACAACAGTGAGAGGCCCGCGTACCACAAAAAAAACAACCATGTAAAGCTTTCATTATTCTTCATAATGCATGTGAACTGAACAACAGCACATATGCTCTAAGGAAAAAGAATTAGTACATTAACACTCCAGCCTAAGAGTTAGAGAGTTTGTTACTAACAGCATATTTATTCAAGAAGTTAAATAATCTGGACATGGACCCTGGCTAACTTTTAAAGTCAGTCTTATTTTAAGTGACCAAAGAGTTCAAGTGTTTTCATGCAAGCTTCAAATCTAATACTGAGTTATTACCTTAATTTCCAAGTCTCTTTCAAGGACTTTCCAAAAGGAAGGAAAACTAGTTACTCCTCTCTCCCTAAAATTGAGAAGTAACTGGGGAATAAAAATATCATTTCAGTAGATACCATTTTTCTTATCAATGATATACCAATAGAACTAAGGGTGGGGGAAGTATGGACGTCTAGTAAGAGGGTCTTTGTCCCAGCTCTCTGGCTCGGCTGTTCCACAGCCGTGCGGGGCTCTCTACAATGCATGACTGCTGCCCCCCTTGGATTGGTGTGGTGAACTTTCCTCCCACCAAGAGTGCCCAAGATGCTAGTGAGATCCCTGAGCAGCTCCCTTCCTGAAAGACATCTTCTCTTTTTATATGTGCTCATATATGTCTGTGTCTTGTGTGTCTGCCCAAGGGTAGGGCCTTGTATACCCTCCAGGGGCAAGCATACCCCTCTGTGTGAGCATCGGGTGTGCACATTCACAACCCCCTACTCCATGGTGTCACAATGGTAGCTTGAAATCAGCCCTGCTGGGAATGTTTACACCATGGGAATCGGTGCACACTACAAATGGTAGTGTTTTATTGTCCACAGAGCCAGTCTGTCACTGACCAGAGGTGATACATCCCCACTGCTGCTACCCAGAACTCTCTATTCTATATACTCTGTAATGAGCTGAGGTCAGGATGTGGTTATAGCTGAACTGGTATATATGTTTATTACTAATAGTCATTATTAACATGAAAGAGGTAGATTGTGTTATATCACGGAAAGAGAATTAAAGAGTTAAAGCACTTTTCTTTTCTTTGAATTGCTGTTTCCCAGCAAACTTAGATGAGCCATTTTAGTTGTTCCACGTCAATACTTATCCTAGCTAATTCAGAGGATCGTCGTATGACGGAAATGTGCTCACATCTGTGAAAACATTTTTAAAAATAAAATTTTAAAGGTCAAAAAAATATTATTGGGCTTCCTTGGTGGCGCAGTGGTTGAGAGTCCACCTGCCGATTCAGGGGACACCGGTTCGTGACCCGGTCCGGGAAGATCCCACATGCCGCGGAGCGGCTGGGCCCGTGAGCCATGGCCGCTGAGCCTGCGCGTCTGGAGCCTGTGCTCCGCAACGGCAGAGGCCACAACAGTGAGAGGCCCGCGTACCGCAAAAAAAAAAAAAAAAAAAAAAATATATATATATATATATATATGTATATATTATTTTAACAACATAATCTAATAGTTTTGTACTCTTAGAAGTAAAGTTTTTTGGTTTTGTTTTGTTTACATTCAGGATGCTAAATAATCCAGATGGATATTCTTTTTAAATGAGAAAGAATGCATCTTTAAAGATATGGAGATGTAAATTTCAACTATTCTTAATTGGTTTGTGAATTCCAACACCTAGTGACATCACATGACGCCACCAGCCTAGAACTCTCACACAGCTGCAGAGAACTGTTTAAAGATTGTACTTTATGTTGGGCTCAATGCCAGACCAATGATTAAATTAATAAGGTTGGAGGACAAGGATGTTTAGGAAAAAGAAGTGCATTAAATCACAAATGCTATTGTTACCTTTATTTTTCTCCTGAGGTTATTTCTGTCTTCATGTATGCCTTACCGGGATTTGGTTATTCTATTCTCAGTGATTTTTTTGTTTTGTTTTGTAACAAAAATTATTTTAAATGTAAATGAATCATTGATTATATTGAGTGGATGTCTCCGAGCTCTGTCGTGAATGACCTGTGTTGTGGTCACCCCAGAGAGGTATACTTCTCCCTCCTTTATGGACTGTCCCCAGGTGACATCAGTTTGAAAGATGGATACAATGGAGCTTAAGCATGTCAGTGATTATCTTTCTCTATTTATAAGCATTTGGAAGACAGGGAGCCAGTTTATTCAACTACATTTTTAAAGTGACCCTGACAGATCGCTGCTTATTAAGCCTACAGTGATATGGGAAAAGGCATGTATTTGTGTTATTTTGTTGATTTTATGGTTATAGATTAAGCAAAATGCACATGCCCCATTAGGTAGTTTGAGAATGTTCCTGATATACAAACGTTTTAATTGAATGATTTTTTTGTATGTTCTACTGTATTATTCTCATGCTTCTCTACTTTTTTATTGAGTGTAGTTTATTGAAAGTTATGTCCTAATATAACTTAATTAATTTCCCTTTTTTCTCCCATCTCTCTGGATTATTTAGCATCTTGGAAACAATATACAGGTCTAAGTGTGAAGCTATTTACAGTTTTGTTTTGTTGACCAGACTTTATGCTTCGTCCAAATTCATTTTACTTATGACAGTGGGTATCTCAAGAGGATGTTTATGAATCATCCCCAGCCAATCATAAAGTGGGAGAATGTGAAGCTCTAATAATTTCATTGCTTGTTGACTTTCTGCACCAATTCCCAATCTCTCTTTCCTAGCAGTTTCTTGTTCCAACTAAAAAAGAAACCATAGTGTTTCATATAGGGGAGGCATCATTTCTTTTCTGAATTTATGAACATCAAGGATATTACTATCGACAGGCACAAACTGCTTTGATCCCCAGAGTATTCACTATGGCATCATCCTTAAGGCCCTACCTGCTTTACATTATAATGTCAATATGATTATAATTATAATGTTGATAGTTTAAGTCTTTGTACTACACCTTAGTCCTCAGGTAGTCTTTCATACAGATGTTTCAAGGATGTTCATAATTACTTTAGTAAGCATGACTCAACCACATCACTTCTTTAGTGAAAAACTATTTTTGGACACCAATAAAAGCTTAATTTAAATAATTTATTAATGTGTTTATTTTGACCAATAGAACTACTAAAACCTGATAAAGAACTGTTTGTCTAAAATACCTTATGATATCACTTATATGTGAAATCTAAAATATGACACAAATGAAACGATCTATGAAACAGAAACAAAATCAGGGACATAGAGAATAGACTGGTGGTTACCAAGGGGGAGGAGAGTGGGAGAGGGTAAGAGTGGGAGTTTGAAATTAGCAGATGTAAACTGGCATATATAGAATGGATAAACAACAAGGTCCTACTGTATAACACAAGGAGCTATATTCAATATCCTGTGATAAACCATAATGGAAAAGAATATGAACAAGAATGTATATATGTATAACTGAGTCACTTTGCTGTACGACCATAAATAACACAACATTGTAATTCAACTATACTTCAATAAAAAATAAATTTAAAAAAAAGAACTGTTTGCCTAGTATAAGCTCTATTTCTGGTTAGATTATATGACTGTCACATATCAGATTATATGGAATTGTTTGTTCAGGAATTAATTATTAAACATAATCAAAAGTTAACTTATGAAAGTGATGACATAGAAAGGCTTTGTTATCCTGCTTAGTGTGATGCCACTTACTTTGTTATAGGTGAAATTCATTTGCATTAGAGGATTTCAGTTGTCATGTCATAATGAAGGGAAAAAAAAAGTTTTAGCCAACATCTCATTTCTTTAAAAATTCATGATCTTTTAAAATACAGTGTGGTCTGTCTCTGTAGATTATTTCATATATTCTATAGACTCAGAAATTATCCTTTTCAAAGTTAAAGGGCAATGGCAAAATGTATTCCAGTGAAAAGCAAGGTATTAAACAACATTGTTGGTTGAGAACTGAGTATTAGTATATTCTAAAAACCTTTGACCAAGCAGGCAAAAGAGTCTTTGCTTACGTTACTTTATTTGACTCTCTGTGTAATCTCATGACAGCTTTTTATTGTCCCCATTTTATAGAAATGCAGACAAACTCATACATGGTAAGGGACAGGGTCAAATCCCATGTATATGTTTATTCTGCAATGATGCAATTATTAATAAACAGCATAACTGGTGATGTATAATTCAGTTATGATAGTTTTGGTTTTAGATGTAATAGAAGAAAAATGTTAGTAAAAATAAAATTGACCACAGCTGAGTTTAATGTTTGTTATAAAATCTTCCCCTTTCTTTTCATCTGATCTATTCACTCTTTTGACAAATCTTCTATATTCTCAACCTCACCTGAGGGCTCATTTCTATTTTGTGGTTTTCCAGGTACATTTCCCACTAGAAATTAATTCATTCTCATCAATTTTTAGATCACAGTCCCAAGAGAAGAAAGTTGATAGGTTCAATTCTTATTTCTGAATGATGTCACAACGTATGTCACTGGTCAGTCTATTATTTGTGTGCCTTTGAGTCACATCTATTCTGGGTCCGGTCAACTTGAGCTAAATTTGGAGGATCACATGCCATATATTACTGCCTAAATGTTACCCCTTTGGCAGGTCTGTAGGATGGGCATGGACACCTAGAATAAGCAATAGGCAAATGAGAATGGGATGGGCAGATGAGGGGTGCGTACCTTTCTTGATATTTATAATGACAAAACATAAAATAGGTTTGTCATATTCTAAAATGATAAACTGCCTTCAAAGACATGTTACTGTTAGGAATGGCAAGTGACATAGTTTCATTCAGAGCTCAACTTTCATTTGATACTGAGAGGGCTGGCACTGCCACTCAGATCAGGTCAGTATAAAAAGCTCTCAAAATGGAATCCTTCATAATCCCTGAAAATGCCCTGGGAGCATCTCTGGATGAGGGGACTTGCCTATTACCTATGCCTTCTTCGCTGTCTACAATTTATATAATTAGTTGAATTTATTTAAGAATTCTTTAAGGGTTTCTTTAAAAAATTTGTATTAGAGAACGCTTTAAAATACAGCTACAGCATTTAGCTGTCCTAGTACAAACTTGACTTTTGCAAGTTAGGAGCAGAGATCCAGAAAGGTAATCAACTTGTAAAAGTTCACTTAACCAGTTAAAGCTAAGAATTCAAATACCTTGATTATTATATCTGTTAGTTTTCCTTAAGCCACACTGCTTCTACCCAAAGCTAAATTTAAAATTTTCTAAATTATGAGAATATACCTATTATTTAGCATGTTTGAAAACCACGTTTCCAACTGATTCAGTTGAAACTTAAACTTCAATTTCTAACTGAATATTCTGTTTTCTGAAGAGATTTTGTATATCAACTCTTTGGACTGTTAATTTTTAATTCTTAGAAAACAGTAAGGTATGTTGTAATGAAAACTGAATCATGGTTATTTAAAATCTTTCTTTGATTCAGAAAGAACTTCAGCACCACCTTTGTGATCACCTTTGAATTCATATAGTTAGAAAACTGTATTCAATCTATGCATGACCTGGAAGCAGTTTTCATTTTTGATGAGTGCAGACTGGCTTAGTCTGTTTGGGCTGCTGTAACAAAATATCAGAGACTGGGTAGCTTATCAACAATAGAAATTTATTTCTTACAGTTCTGGAGGCTGGGAAGTCTAAGATCAAGGAGCTAGCTAGCATGGTCACATTCTGGTAAGTACCCTCCTCCTTGTTCATAGCCTGTACCTTCTTGCTGTGTCCTCACATGATGGAAAGGGCAAGGGACCTCTATGGGTCTCTTTTCAGGAACATTGATTAATAAGGCCCCACCTTCTAATACCATCATCTTTGGAAGTTAGCATTTCAAACTACAAATTTGGTGAGGACACAAACATTCAGACCATAGCACTGAAATTTTCTTGTTATTCATCCTTTTTGCATAAAAGTGAAGTACAAAACTTCCCAATTGCATAGACTGTGTATGTCTGTTGCATTGGCTTGTTACTCAGCATCACTAGGGATCTCATAGGGAAGAAAGTGAAGGAATGTGGAAATTTATTCCATCAGCTCTACAGACCTCTACTTTCTGGATTCTGGGATCTACAGTGGGCTTCATGGGACATTGGGAAGTTCTTAGTTGCACCTATGTCAGTAATTTTGTTCAGTGAGTCACCCTTCTTTGTCCACTTTGCATTTTTATTTCTCAAAGATGAGAAGTATATTAACACAAAGAAAGAAAACAAACTAAAACCAAAACTGTAGACTTGTACTGTTCAATAGTAATATAATTTGGGCCACAGAAGTACTTTTCACTTTTCTAGTAGCCACAGTGCAAAAGTAAAAAGAAACAGAAAATTAATTTTAATAATATATTTATCTAATGTATAAAAATGTTTTAATTTCAACATACGATCAATATAATGCTATTAATGAGCTATTTTCTATTCCTTTTTTTCATACTAAATCTTTGTAATCCAGTGTGTATTCTACCGTTACAACACTTCTCAGTTTGAACTAGCCCCATTTCAAATGCCCCAAAAGCCATAAGTGGCTCATGGCTGCCATTGGATAGCTCTAAATTTTCACTTCTAATTATTCCGTGAGATAGGGGAGTGGGGATGATTTCATCATGATCAATGAATACATTATAGTCAAGCATTACAATGATCATTTCACACACAGTAATATTATCTATTGAAACTTTTCCTTAAGATATTTGTAAATCTTTAGCTATATGAATGCACATTGCTAAATTGTTTATGGTACAAAACTTCAAAAATATAAATATAGCCCTTGTATTATTAATTAAAAAGTATAGGTAACATCCATATTTTTCATAGTAAATATTTCTGAAAACAACAAAAAAACAATATTATCTTAAAGAAGTTGTAAGGCAGCTTTTAAATTTTGATTCCATCCGTGGGTATTAATTTTTCTTTGGGTGATCATAATTGTACAGTACAAATATATTGCTATACTACTGTTCACAGGTTTCAGAATTATTTAAATTTCTGTATTTACCATAATAACTACTCAAGATGAAAAAAAGCAATGTGTAGGATATGCAACATGCTCTCGGATTCGTAAAAAGTACATATAAACAGAAACACCCTAAATTTCTAACAAGTGTTTCCTGTAAATAATAGGATTAGAAGGGCAAGGAATGAAACAGTGTAACTTATTTTGTGTAATTTTTTTTTTGTAGTGAGAGACTTACAGAAACTTTTACATTTTTGTTTTTATGGAAGTTTTTACTTTGTTTTTATATTTTTTAAATTAAATAAAAATCTAAAAAGTGGATAATTCATTTTTCACCATTCGTTATATTGTTAGCTTTGTGTTGCTACAATACATTTCTTCATTTTGCTGCTCAGTCTTAAATTAATTGTATTTCCAAGGCTATCAGAAATTCAAGCAGGTGCCATGGGTGTTCCAGCCTATTCAGAGAGTCCAAATAGTGGAAGGATTTTTGCAGTTTCCATTTGTGTATACCATGTAAAAATAAGGTAGTAACTCCATAGCATTTATAGTGCTGACTAGGTTTGGAAGGGCTGGAAACCACTAAAATCACAATTTAGAGGATACTTTAACAAGCAGGATATCTCATTCAACAATTGATTGTATTCTCTTAAAAGGAGGCTAAAAAAGCCCTTGATTTTCTGGAGAAACAAAGAGTTTATGACTGTTTAAAAATATTGTGAGTATATTATATTCATTTAACCATGAAGATATTTATATGTGTTAGTCACTAAGTGCACAAATACTCCTGGATTTAAAAAAAATAAAACAAAAGACAAAAACCCCAACACTTTAAGAGGCCAAGCCATGACAGGATTCATAGGAAAAACACTATACTCTTAGAGTGGAAAACCAGAACAGTAAACAGATAACAGGAGCATTTAACTGCCTTTTCCCTGAGGCATCTGCTTATCTAAGTAAACTGGGCTTAGTTGCCCTGCTGAGAAGGGGAAGGGAAGTCAAAGTCAGTGCCAGCCTCTCCCCCAGGCTGGGTGTCCAGTGGGAAACCAAACCCAAATTAAACCAGGGCCACAAAATACTACACCTTCAGGCTGAGAGGAAGTAATCCTGAGCTCCATTCTCGGGAATGAGCATGGAGGTGCAGGGAAAGTCTCCTTCTACCTAAGTAGGGCAAGGAAAAAACAGAGAAAGTAAAGAAACAAAACAGCTCTGTGTTGTGGTTACAACTTGTAAGTCATTATAAGGTCTTTGTCTTCTTTTTTCTTTTTTGGCCGCGCCATGTGGCTTGAGGGATCCTAGTTCCCAGCCCAGGGATAGAATCCGTGCCCCCTGCCATGGAAGCACTGAGTCCTAACCACTGGACCGCCAGGGAATTCCCAGGTCTTTGTCTTTTACTCTGAATGAAATGGGATCCTTTGAGGGTTCTGAGCAGAAAAGTGAGAGCATCTGAATTAAATTGCAAAGTATCTCAGACACTGCTGTGTGGGGGATAGACTTAGGGGAAAGGGAATATGCACAGGCCAGTTAATGTCCATTGCAGTAACTTATCAAGAGAGGAAGACTGGGCTGAAATGACAGAGTGGAGGTGGTAAAAAGAGGTCACATTCTGGACATCTTTCAGAGGGACAGCAGTTAGGATATTCTGACTGTTTGAATATGGGGTGCGAGCAAAAGGGGTATGTAACATCAAAATAGTAGAAAAGACACACACCCTACCATCCAGCAATCCCACTTGAAGGTATATATCTTAGAGATATTCTTACCTATATGATCCAAGGAGACATGTGTAAGAATGATTCAGCATTTAAAAAATATATATTTATTTGCCTGCACCGTGTCTTAGTTGTGGCACTTGGGATGTTCATTGCAGCATGCGGGATCTTTAGTTGCAGCATGTGAACCCTTAGTTGCAGCATGTGGGATCTAGTTCCCTGACCAGGGATCGAACCCAGGCCCCCTGCATTGGGAGCATGGAGTCTTAGCCACTGGACCACCAGGGAAGTCCCTCAGCATTGTTGATTATTGTTCACTTTGTTCTCATCACCAGGGGAATAGATAAACAGAATGTGATATCTTTAAATCATGTAAAACTAGATCACAATTAAACTAGATCTATGTGTATTAACATGGCTGATCTCAAAGATAAAGTTTAGTGAAAAAATAAAATGCATAAGAATAGTATAACACTCTTTATGTAAAAAATAGTATTTGTAATTCAATATTGTGTACTGAGTACAAATATATGTTTCAGGAAACAAACAAAAACTTGAATATGCTTGGAGTGAGATTTTCAGGAATGAAGGGAAGGAAGAAACTAGAGATGGTTTTATGGACATCTGTTATATTGGTTGTATTTCCCTGTATTTTCCAAAACTTTCCTAAAATTATTCAAACACTTATGGCAAAAAAGCTGTTTAAAATAAAATTTTAACCAACAAAATTGCAAGTCACTGATGAACATGGATATTATTTTATACAAAGTTAGTTCCCATGCTTGTAGATACTCAGATTCTGTTTAACAATTTTGGCAAAAATTTATTAAGAACCTCCCATGGCAAAACAATATTCTAGACATTGAAGGGCTACTCATAGAACACTATCCTAACCCCAAGAAACAATCAGGTGATGTTTCCTGTTTTTGATAAAATAGGGATATTTTCTCAAATGACGTAAGTAAGAGAGTAGCCAAAGTAAGTGAGGTTACACATTTATTCTGATTAGGAGAAATTCTTGTTGGCGAGTATGTGGGGAGGGGAAGCGCATATAACATCAGGCTAGAAATTTATTTAGTTGTTAGAAGAACAAAAACAGAGAGGTTGCTGATTCCACAGAAATAACAGGAAGAAAGCCAAGCATTTCAAGTGAGTAAATGCAGAAACTAAAACTAGGTAGCAAAACTTACAACTGAATCTCAAACCTAGCTAGCCTAGCAATAAAAAGGGAGCATTCTGCAATTTTTTTTTTCTAACAGAAAAGCTGAGTTGCAGCATCTGAAATTTCTATGTCATTCCTAAACCTTAAAATTACCTGTGTTAAGCCTATCATAATTAAATAAAACATGAAAAGTTAAATAACATTTGTTTGGCTACATTATGTATGAAAACACTTTGAAAGCTCTTGTATGCTACAGAAATCGAAAATACTCAATTTTAGATTTGCAGATATAGGAATAAATAAATGCAGATATAGGAATCTAAGAATAATAATGAAAGCTATCTTTTAATGCACACTTACACAGGGCCATGCATAATAGAAATTAAACTATTGAACTACTTCAATGCATTGTTTTATTAAATTCTTATCTCAGCTGTAAGAGGTGGTGGGTACTAATATTAACTGCATATTACAGATAAATAACATGAAACTTAGAATAAATGAGTAGCTTAGCTAATAAGTGGTTCTCTAAGATTCTGTAATCCAGCTACTGGAACTTCTACAACTATGGAATATTTATGATCCTTCCTATGGATGGCAGTATAAACCTGGTGGTTGATTTTTATTCTGTAATCAGCGTGATCTGGGTTCATATTCTGACTCAAGGAGTTATGAGCTGGGTTACTTCGAATAAGTTTAATTCTCTAAGTCTCATATTTCTCTTTTATAAAATTATGGTTACACTAACTACGTTAGAAATGTTGTAAAAAGATTGTGAGAATTAGAGAAGTAATGCATAGGCTTTAAACAGTCCCTAGTATCTATTGAACATTTGTTCATTTCCTATTATATATTTTAAAAAATTATCATCATCAGGTAAATATAAAGAGATGGTCATAATAGCATTTTTTTCATGTGTTTAATCATTTATGATATTCTAGTGACCACTCCACCGTATTAGAATGTGACAACTGATGGTTTAATTTTTATATAATTAGATCTCACTTTTTCCTTTTCTCCTTTACCTCATTCTTCTTACCCAACCTCATATTAAAACCTCACAACTATTAGAGAAAAATACTTTAATGTACTGGGGAGTTGTTACCCAATGGTCCATATTTAATATATGATGAAGAAAAGAAAATATAATTTTAAGATCTCCTAGTCTAATATTTTATTGAGTTAAAAGTAAATCATGTTTTACTAATGATCATCATTGTCACCATATGCAGAAATTATTTTGTAAAGTGTTATCTTTTCTATTGGTGTTCTTTCTCATATTCATGTGATAAAACATTGATTTCCACAGTCCTTTCACAAATCCCTAAAACAATAAGCCAATTTACAACTTGAAAATCTCTCTTTCTCTCTCTCTCTCTTTCTTTATCTCTCTATCTCTTTCTCTGTCCATCTCTGTCATGCCTTAACCGGCCAAATAATAAGTATGTAATTAGCCTTCAATTTGCTTTTCTAAACCAATTTCTCTCTCTTAATTCCTTAAATGAACTCCATAAAACTAGACTGCATGTTATGTAGCTGTCTTCACAAGAAGGGGACAAGTTTGAAAGAATTGTAATCTACTCACTTTTACTCAAATATGTGGATAGTTAGGGTAGTTTAAAAATACCATTGTCTCTTGTAAAATAATCTTGAATTAAAGACTAAACCACTCATAAATTCAAGCAAAAGTGTGCACTCCTATGATTTTAATTCACTTTGTACTAGAAACCTTATATTATATCAAGCAAGCTATATCATGATCTGATTATGAGAATCAAATCTTAATGTCCCTTGGGAGAGATGGTCTCATGAAAATAAGACATAGAAGAATGAAAATAACCAAACTAAAAGAGCATTGAATATATATTAATTTAATGGTTACCTGATCTCCCATTGATCTCTCAGTGCTCAATTCCTCCTATTGCCTTCTGTGTAAATTAAGTTTCCTGAAAAACAAGCAACAAGAAAAAAAGATATTCTGTTTATAAAAAACTGATCACAATATTAAAAATTGCCATTAGGGAGAAAATATAGCATATAGCTAGAAATATGGACTCTGAGATCTAATAGACAGGGATTAAAATCCTTATGACTCATTTAATAGGTCTCTTGTCTCCCTGTCTTAATAACTCAAGATTCAGCTCTAAGTACCTCCTTATCCAAGAATCCTTTCACACAGAACACTGCAGATCTCTCAGGAGTTCTAAGCACCTATTCTTAACTCATTTTTATGTTATAAAATATATTGATCTTTATAGGTATCATAGGTATTAAATTAAATTAAGTATATATATATATATATATATATATATATATATATATATATATATATATATATATATATATATAAGTTTAGGTTTAGGCTTCCCAAGTAGACTATGAGCCCCTTGATGGCAAGTAGGGTGATATCCCCCATGGTGCCTGGCATAGTGCCTTGCACAAACTTTGTGTTCAACAAATATCTGATTCCTAAATTGATAGACAAAGCTGTTTAGGCTCAATATAGAAGATTAAAACCACTGGCCTTGACCTTATATGTTTAAGAGAGACAGAAGAAATGTAGATTTTGAATGAGAGCACCTTCAGTAATTGTTATGGTTTTTAAAATTGGTATCTAAATCATACCCCCAAATAAATAACTTTACAAAAAAGCAAAAATACAAAGGAGAAGATTTTGACTTAAGAGCTATATTAATCAATACGGCCAAAATTATTTGATCTAGATCAAAGAATCCTGACTCTATGTGTTCATTTTTAAGACCCATTCTATTTTAATCCCTGATTTAGGATTTATAAGTTATCTTTCCTTTCATCTCCAGGTGGAGAGGAAAAAAGTTGTGCAAGTGCTGTTTTCAGGTAGAGGAACACAAACTTTTTAAAATCGACTAGCATTTCCAAATTATTTATACCCTACCTACTTACACTGTTTGTAGCAGATGTCCAGATTTTATATCTGAATAATAAAGAAAACCATGTATTCTTTGAAAAGTTGAAATTTTACTTCAGCAGTAGGAAATTGAGACCATTAATAACTACTTGAAACCTATCTGCACATTTCAAATAAATTCACACTCACAGCTAGAATGTTCTGTTTTCCTCCTGTCACAGAGATTTGCACATGCTGCTACTTCAGCCTTGATACTTCTTGCCCACTCCACATCACTCATGTCCTTTTGCCTAAATAACATTTATTTTTCAACTCCCTTTTCAAATGTCACTTCATCAGAAAAACCTCCTTTAGTTTCCTCTAAGCTGAGATCATCTTCCTTTATAATAAACTCTCATAGATGACCACTTCTTTCATTTGAAACCATTATCTAGCTGCTAAGTACACGGATATTTGCCTCCTCTGTTAGAACAGAAGCTACGGAGGTGATGATGAATCATAGATATTTTCATTCACACAGTATCAGATAGATTAAGGTAGGTAGCTTTATTGAATAATAAATTGGAGTAATTTAAGATACACATTAACTTGTAAAGTACTGATGCTTCTTCATTTTAATGTGGCGTATGTTCCATGAAGGTTTCCAGTTATTTTGGTAACAGATTCAATATTGATCAATATTTTAAATGTGTCTTCAGCAATGATTTCTTAAATACATTTAGTCTCTTCACTTATTTACCTTAGAGTATGTTATACTCTTCACAAGTCACTCATTATTGGTTGAATACATTTTTATTTCTTCCACCCAGTTCTCAAAACTATCTACATTTTTGCCCCAAGCTAGCAATAGGACTTTTGCTCCTACTTTTCTTCACACTCTGTTTTGATTGAGGCCAGTCTCTTTAGGAGTCAAGGGGTGGTGAACACTTTCCCTGCTGCAGTCAGTCACTAAGGATGCTCAGCCTACCTCTTCTCTGTTTAGCCAGGCTCTCCTCATCCTTAAACATTCAACTTCTGTCCCACCTTCTCCCTGACAACCCCAGACTCTGTTTATTCCTTTCTACTCCTGATGTCGATTGCACTTTTATGCTGTTTCATGCAGTTTAGCACTTCCTTACATAGCATCTTGTATGGTTAGTGACTGTTTTACTTGTTCAATCTTGGATTCCTCAACTAAAACAGAAGTTTACATAGTCAGGAATTGTGCAAAAACACTTCTGTTTCCAAAAGCAGTTCTAAGCTCATTATTGTCAGGGTCCCAGTAGCCATCCAGGTGCCAATTGCTACTCATTCATCAAGTTCCAGGTCCAGATGCCTTTGTGAAGCCCCCATCCTCCCTCAGTACCTGGAACATACCAGTATTATGGCCATTTCATTATTTTACATTGTCATTTTTTTTCTTTTTTTTCCCCTCTGCCTCCTCAATAGGACAGGAGCTTAGTAAGTTCAGGAATCATGTCTTTTATCACTATTATTTCCTTAGGATCCAGCACAGTGTCTAATGGAGGATAGGGGTGCAATCGTATTTGCTAAATAAATTAATTAATGATATGGACCTCTTTTCATTTGGGCAGGCATCAGATCTTCTTACTTTATAAGAAGATTACAGAAATTTGGATAAACTCTTTAAAAATATATCTGCTTAGATCTTTAAAATGTATGTAAAATGATTTAAATTTTGTATTAACATTTTACTCTGTGCACAGAGGATAGCGTAGTGGTTAAAGACAAGCTTTGCAATCAGATGCGTTAGAGTTCTGATTCTGCATGACCTCGAGAAGGTTACCTAGCCTCTCTAAATCTCAGTAACCTCGTGAAAGGTAAAAATATGACTAATGACCTCACAGTGTTGTTGAGAGAATTAAGTAGTTTGATGCATGTAAAACTCCTGTCACACTGACCGGCGCAGAATGAGCTTTCAGTACATTTTAATCAATTATTACCTATTAAAGCAATTTAAGAGGGGAAAAGCCTAAATGTTGTTTCTTGTGCTTCACAGATGTGAAGGCAATCACATATTTCAGTTGAATATACATTTAAATATATAACATACAACACAAACAAAGACAAGTAGACTACCTTCCATTATCCATCTATAAAAACCAGACTACCTTGAGACACTATATCAGGGGCTGGCAAACTTTCTCTGTAAAAGGCCAAATAGCAAATATTTTTGGTTTGGAAAGCTATATAATTTCTGTCGCAACTACTCAACCCTGTTGTAGCATGAAAGTAGCCACAGACAACAGGTAGACCAATGACGTTGGCTTTGTCCCAATAAACCTTTATTTACAAAAACAGTGGGTCAGATTTGCCTACCTAATAAGGAATATATGGATGTCTTACTATATAATTCTACCACAGGTAATAGTTTAACATTTGTATAACATTTCTGCAATGATGCCATAATTTTAATGGAACTAGAATGCTTAAAAGGTAACCTTTAAGAAATATTAATGCATATTTCAACTTTTTGCACACTTGAATACATATTTCTAACCTCAACTGTGAAACAGCTGTTTACCAAAGACAAGATTTATGTTCTTCAATGGCTGTGGTTAAGTCAAATTTATCATGACCTTTTACCCTGGCATAGTACTTTACAAATCATAGATGCTCAAATCGTATATGCATAAGTAAAGGCTAATAAAAGCCTCATATCTACCTAGGTATAATCCTGCTCATGTATCTTTAAAATCAATTGGAGACAGTATGAATTAGTGCAAGGATCTTGGGCTTTCAAAGTAAACATGCCTATGTCCCTGTCCAGGTGTTCATCTTGCTGGCTGTGTGTCCCTGGGTGAGTTCTGTTATGGGACAGAAATAATATTTATTAAATATTTAATAAAACAGCGGTTGTTAACCAGGAACAATTTTGTCCACAGGGGACATTTGTAATTTCTGGAGATATTTGTGATTGTCACCACTTGGGGGGAGAGGGTTGCTACTGGCATCTAATGGATAGAGGCCAAGGATGATGCTCAACATCCTACAATGCACGGGACAGCCCTGCATTTCCCCCAAAGAATAATAGAGCCCAAAATGTCAATAGCACCAAGTTTGAGAAACCTCAATCTAAAGATTTCTGTGAAAATTAATTCACACCATGCTGTCAAGGTTTAGCAGAATGCCTGGCTCAGTAAATCTTAACTGTTAATAATGAAACCAAATTCTAGTGACTGGTAGAAAATAAACACTTATGCAAATTTTAAATAAGCACAAACACGTATAAAAATAAATGAACTATCCATTTTGGAGGACTAGAAGCATGTTGATGCATTTATTTAGATTAAATAATAAAGTTGATACCTATTTACGTATGAATTGACATCTGGGTTCCACATGCTCTTTGTGAGCCTTGAAAGGTTTTGAATGATACTTGCTGTTCTGTCATTCTCATGACAAATGTTTTATCCTGATGTTAATATCTGACTTGCTTTAAATTCATGTGGGAAATTTGAAAGTTTTATTTCCTGTCTTAAAAATCAATGACAACTTAATCAATGCTGTTAAAAACAAGCCCCAGTTCTTATTCAAGCCCCAGTAGAAAAGTAAACAAGCTGGAGAATTAAACGTGACAGAATCTTCACATCAAGGACAGAGAACATCCAGCTAGTTCTTCTGTATTTGTAGCCTGAAAAATTCCATCTGCTTGGTCCTTTCCTCAGGAGATTGAAGCACCTTGAAGGGAATAAGAGAACTTCAGCACTGCAATCATGTTTCATATCATTAGGCTTAAATTAAGTAAATAACAGAATACTAAACTGTGACATATCTTGAGGTTATACTAATCTTAACTTGGGATCACCAGCCCAATTTTCAGACCCTTCTTCCCTACCAATAGGCCTACTGCTGCCACCAACCCCCCCACCCCCCCTTCTAGGGGCAACTGAAGGAGGAGGCAGCCAAGAGGAAAAACAAAAACATCTCTGAGATGGTACTTACCAAACAACAACACAGCATTCACACCACCTTGAAGCTCATGTTCTTACTCAAATGTAAATTTGAGTCAATGATGGTCTACTATAAGTCATTGAAGTGGCTGGAAATGTGCCAGTTTCCAATTATATCCATATATGCAAACTCCTGCTTATGGGTGTTAGTTGCTACTACATGGATACATTGAGTTGGAATGATGGTTGAGATCTAAGGGAAATTGGACTGTTCATGCCCCACCTAAAAGGGTTAGTGACTAGTCAATTCCAGTTTTCTTTGGCCATATAGATCCAGTGTTGTCAGATCTTTCCATTTTTTTCCAAGAGAGCCAGAAATCTGGGTTTTTAAGGTTAGCATAAACATTATGAGACTTAAATAAATATATAAACAATTTAAAAGCAGTATAAAGCATTACAACCATGTCAGAGAACTGGCAGTTTCTACTGAAGTTAAACACACCCCTACCATATGATACAATAATTCTACTCCTAGATATTTAGCCTAGAAAAATGAAAACATATATCTACAAAAAGATATTTTATATAAAAATATTCACAGCAGCTTCTGTTTCACAATAGTCCCAAACTGGAAACAACCCTATCACTGCTCTTCAGGTCATTGTTCAAATGACACATTTCCTTCCTTGCCTGACTGCTCTCCACTGAATATGTTTTGTCTTTATTCAACTTAGAATGGATCTTGAATCAACTAAAAGATTTTCAACATTCTTTGACAACAAAGGGCACAGTGGATCTGATCTTTGCTTTATACTACTTTCTATGTTTCTAGAAATGTATTTAAAGAGGATGCTAGGGATTTTGGTAGTTGTATCTTTCCATTGATTTATATTTCTCTGGTGACTCATATTGAATATAGTTTCTGAAATGGTTCAAACACTTCTATATCTGCCTCTGATAGACTATGTCTGTTTTATTCTTTCCTTGTACAAAAACATTTTTTCTGCTTTGCTTTGTTTTTGGCATAGTGCAGTTTATTTCAATCTTATTGAATTTGGTCCATCCATTTCTGCAAGCTGTTTAACTATATGGAAACTTTCTGTTGTGGAGAGGTCATATCTTTAGGAACACCAGAGTTGTAATTATCTCCATCATAATAGACATATACTATATGCCAAGTGCATTTATGTTAGTTATGCCATATAATCCATGCAATGTGTAGATACCCTTTCCTCTATTATGGTTTTGTAGATGAGGAAACTGAGATTCAGAATAATTAACTCACTTGCCTGTAGCCACACAACTAGTAAGTGGCAGAGCCAGGATGGTATTCTAAGACTGCCACTTTAAAAGTCCACACTCTTAACCATTATGATTTTGCTTATCTGAAATTTGAAAATAATTCTTATCAGTTCTATCCATTGGTAAAATGTACAGTAAGACTTGGGACAAAGTACTAAACCAATTAAGAAAGTTACTCTTGTGTGGTATACACCTTTTATCAATTTAGCTTAGGTACGGTAACAAAACCAATTACATTTATAAGAAGGAATGTCACCCACCCCAATTTTTAAAAATCTCATTTAAGAAATGTAATTTGAGGTCTGCATAAACCTGTGTGGACTTTAGCGTAACATTTATTTCTGTTTAGAGTTTCCAACTTTGTTCTACTCTACTCGTATGGTTATCCTAAGACACATTTCTTGCCTCCGCATGTTTTCACATTTCTGAAGTCAAGTTGCATCTGTAAATTGATGTCTATATTTAATGCAGTAGAGTTTCTAAGGGTGGAGTTATAACATGATATCTCATTGGAGAACTAGGGTAACCTATCTTAGAATCTTTTGAATGCTAAAGGTCATGTGCCAGTCTTTAGTTATCAATATCTATCTCTTTCTCCTTTTGAAAATGAGAGATGTGTTTTCCTTCTCAATTTTCCTGCAGCTCTTTTCTTGGCCCTTTATTCTATAGGGTTAACTCAATACTGAGTTTTCAACCTTCTATGTAAGTTTCTCACTTTGGAATGTAGTAACCTCAAGCAAAGCCATGAAGGTTGTCAATGAAACAATGTTGCCTGCCAATCAGTAAACAAAGGATGTTGCCGCGTTGCCACCATCACATTGCAGCTGCCCTGACGGTGAGAGTTCTGAGGGAACTCAGGATAGAAACAGGATGCCAGCCATCTAGCAGTCAGCTTCTGCAGCCCTGAGGAGACTGGGATGAGAAAGCACAGGATGCTGGCCCCAGACAGGTGCACATCAAAGGAATGATTTCAATGAGCCCAGTCTCTTACATCTTCCATGCAGAGAAAAATGCTAAAAATTCCATACCTTGAGATGTCTGGTTTTCTTTAATTAGCAGTAATCTTCCGACGTTCTAATTCCCTGGTGTTTGTTGCAAAAACTGCTGTGTATCCTGGCTCCTCCTTGCTTCTTGGAGCAGTCCCCAGAGCTGTCTGAGAGGCTGCGTCCCAGGCTTAAGTCCTCCGTTCTCTCTGCCGAATAAAACATAATTCTCTACTTCTGGGCTCTGCATTTTTTCTCAGTCAACAAGGCATTTAGGGCAGAATGGTGCTCCCCAGTACTTTACCTGTATGTCCCCCTCAACCGTCCTTCTCAAGTGTTTGTTTTACTCTTGGAATGCTATGCTTTTGGGAAAAAAATTTTTACCTCGTTAACCTGAAGCGCTTCTTTGTTTTGTTCTTGTAAATATAAAACTTTTGAAAGATCTTTTGTTTGTCCTTGTGTCTTTATAACACCATTCTTTGCATTTCAGCTTTCCTGACCTCATTTTTAACTCAGAAACTTCCATTTGTCTTTATTGTTTGTACATGCACCTTAAAAATTTAAGGGTAATACAGATTTCTGTGTTCAACAATGTTTAAGAATAGTACTACCTAGCATTTTGGAGTATTTATAGATTAGGCATTCTAAGTACATTTCAAAACTTACCTAGTCTATACCTTTAAAAAATCGTAAGCTGTTAGTCCTCTTTGATAGATGCAGAAATTGAGAGTTTAATTTGCTCAAGTTACACGACCTATTAAAAAAGCAGAACTAATCCATCTAACTCCAAACCCGTGTTCTTAACTAACATTCTTGCCAAGATCTCACCTTCTGTTAAGTCCTTTATGCCTTTCTTACCACCTTGTTAGACGTCTTACGGTACAGAATATTGCCTACTTTTCCTCTCAAGTTTTAAAATATTTTTGATGACTTTAGAATCATGTATTTCTTATTTAATCAGGTCACGTAAGGAACTATTCAGTAGTGGGCTTTTTTAACCATATTGGAATGTAATAAATATTCTTTTTTTTTTAATTAATTAATTTTTTTAAAATTTATTTTTGGCTGCATTGGTTCTTCGTTGCTGCACGTGGGCTTTCTATAGTTGCTGTGAGCGGGGGCTACTCTTCGTTGCGGTGCGCGGGCTTCTCATTGCCGTGGCTTCTCTTGGTGCGGAGCACGGGCTCTAGGCACGTGAGCTTCAGTAGTTGCGGCACGCAGGCTCAGTAGTTGTGGCCTACGGGCTCTAGAGCGCAGACTCAGGGCGCACGGGCTTAATTGCTCCGTGGCATGTGGGATCTTCCTGGACCAGGGATCGAACCCATGTCCCCTGCATTGGCAGGTGGACTCTCAACCACTGCGCCACCTGGGAAGCCCAATAAATATTCTTATAGGAAAAGTTATGTAAAATGTAAAATTTATACTCACTTTTAACATTTCCCCACTAAATTGACCTGATCCTTGTACTTTGGCAGATGTCAGACATATATCACAAAGAAATAGCTATAAAGCTAAAGAGATAGATGTTCAAATACTCTAAGAGTTGGTAGGAGGGAGGTGTAACTTCCAACTGGGAATGTGTAAGTGTCATGGAGGAGCTGGACTCTTCATTAACTCTTCGTAGCAGAGATCACAATTTTCTACCAAATCCCACTACCGTCTTTTTCTATGTTAATAGGGTTTTGCTGGATGCATGGCTTGACTACATTTCCCAGGCTCCCTTGCAGGTTTTTTGACCTTGTGGCTAAGTTTTCTCAGAGGGAATGTAAATAGAAACGTAGTGGCCTCCAGGCCAAGACTTTTTAAAAAGCAAGTGAGTCTTTTGAATGTTCTCTTTCTCTTTCTCTTTCTAATGTCTCAATTCAAACAAGGGCTTGGTGGGATGACAGAGCTGGGAAATAGAAGGAGCTTGGTTCTTGAATCAACATGGATAAAAGCTACTAGCAGAACAAGAACACCTGCCTTGTCTTGTAAAGGAACAAGAAATAACCTTTTATTATGATAAACACTGATATTTGGAGATGGGCTGTGTCTGTGATGGCAGGTTAGCCTCGTCTATAATATAATCTTTCAAACATTTAACAAAATATATCTACCACCTTTCATGATTTTACAGCTGGGATGGTTGCAGAAAAGTGTGTCCTGGGGGGCCAGCAAATAAAGAAGAAAAAAAATTGTAAAACACACTAATGCTGTAGAAGAGATAGTCAGTGAGTGCACAATGAGTTTTAAGAAGTTTCCCAGTGTAGAGGACTTGAAGGATGAAGATTACATTTTCAAAGAAATTGGAGAACAGTAATCTAGAGAGTGAGAACAGCTTGAATAAAGTTGGGTGAGTCAGGAATGGATAATGCCTGTTCGTGGGAAGTTTAGTCTGGCTGATGCACTAGGTACAAAAGAAATAAAGATGGATCCTGAAAGGATATTAAGATGGAGAGTTAAGACTTGGCCAGATCTTGAAGCACTTTTCATTCCACGTGTTGTGAGCAGAATAGTAACCACGCTCCTCCCCAAAACATGTTGATGTCCTAATCCTTAGAACCAGTAAATATATTAGTGTCAAAGAAAAATTAATCAGTCGATCTAAGAAAGAAATGGAAAATTTTTTTCAAGCCAAATTTGAGGATTATAACCCAGGAAGAGCATCTCAGAAAGCTCTGAGAACTGTTCTGCCCATTAGAAATCAAGGCACAGTTATATAAGTTTTTTGAGACAGCGGGCTATACATCAAATGACTTATTATTGATGGTTGACATAATCCAGATCTAAGCGTCATTGTGGTGGGTCATGTGACCCCTTACAAGATCAAAAAGGATTGCTTTCTTTTAAGGAGTTGTCTTGTTGGTGCTAGGAGAATGTTGCTCTTTGTGACTAAGCAGGTATTCCTGCTGATGGGAGAGGTTTGGTTGGTGCATAATGCAGATACCCAATGCACAGTGGGGGGAGAGCGGAGACCAAAGGGCAGAGAAGAGTTTTTGTTTAAATTTCTCTTGTCTTGCAATAAAAATATGACTTTTGTTTCACATTAGGTTACATGGCAAAGGGGAATTAAGGTTGCAGATGGAGCTGAGATGGTTTATCAGCTGACCTCAAGATAGGGAGATTTTCCTGGATTACCTAGGTGGTAATGATGTAATCCAGGTAATGGGTGGTAACCGTAATCACAAACGTCCTTAAAATTGTGAGAGGAAGATGTGTCTATGAAAAACAGGAGAGAACTTGGCCCCGTGGTGCTTGTTTTGATGATGGAGGAAGGGGTCATGAGCCAAGGAAAGCATGTGGCCCCTAGAAACTAGAAAAGGAAAGGAAATGGTTCTCCCCTAGAGCCCCCAGAGTACTGCAGTCCTGGCAACACCTTGACATGGGCCCAGTGAGATCTGTGTTAGACTTCCAACCTACAGAAAATAAACGTGTGCTGTTTTAAGTTGCTACATTGTGGTAATTTGTCATAGCAGCAATAGGAGATTAATACTCTGTGCTAAGCCTGACCTTAGAGAACAGAGAGCACTGGGATCAGAACTGCCTCAGAGGGTCAGCTAAGTGAGTTAACTGGGTAAGACCAGAAGAGGAGTGTCAGTAGCCTATTTTTAATAGATCAGGCCTCAGATAAGATGTTGGAAGAGCAGAAATAAGGAAGCAGAGAGGAAGAATATACTAGGCAGTGAGAATAAGCTTAGTTTGGGGCCCTGTGCCATCCAGAAAGCAGAGGGGAAACTGCGATGTATTTTGAGGGCATTGTGTCCTATAGGCTTATATAGTAGATAGAGGAGAATGATTTCAGCTGGGGGATGCTTTTCAAGATATTGTTACAAATCTTGATAACAAACCAAGAATTTTGACTCCTGTTCATTCTTCTGAAGCATTTGTAAATCTCCTGGTGCTTCTCCCCTCCACATGTTATTTTAGGCACAATGTAGAGGTAGTTTTACCCTGAAAGTGCAGGCCTATGTAAAAGTGACATCTTGTGTTGCTTTGATGCATTGCATTTCTGGTTTCCCCTGTCATGGTTCCTCTGTTTTGTAAGCTCTTTTGCTTTTTGTTCCTTTACTAAACAGAAAGGAATCACTAAACTATAATCACTGCAATGTAAGAAATACGACTCATGATATACAAAACATTAGGCTGTTTTCTACCTTATTTACAAATTGTATGATAGTGACAGATAAATCATTCCAGGGAAGGAGTTTGCAGAATCCATTCCATTATCTTGTAATAGATTGTAGAATGAGAGAGAAAAGTTTGATGATTAAAATTAGATTCAGTAGTTATTAGGAAAATACCTTAAAATAGAAAATATACTGTTTCAAAAAGGCTGGAAACTAGCCTATTTTCTAGAAACTATTTTTTGGAAATGTAACTCTCCATCACAAATGAGGCACTTGTGGTTCCAAGTGTGAGTATATTATCCTATCTCCTGCTCTAAACTCTTTTCACTGTGGAGTTTGAGCCTCAATGACATTTTGTCAAAACATGCCAATTCATTTTAGTTAGGCCACAAATAAGATACTCACACATGGACAAAATAAAAAACCATACAAAAACCTGGAGAAATATCTAGGTGATCAGTACAATGAATAAACAGGATGTGGATAGTTCTTCCTCATAGTTAAAAGGCTGGCATCAGAAATGCTAGAGAGGGAAAAATCTTTCCAGCATGTTAGTAAGGATTAAGGGAGTATGATGAAACCTAGAATAATAGGGAACAGGAAAGACTATGTGGTTGAAAACAAAGAAAACTAAATGAAAGAAACCGCATGGGCATATGACCATCTCATATAAAGAGTAAGAGAAAAGCCCAAAGCTTAAAGCTAAAAGAGAAAGGTAGGTTGAAAATCCCGGATAATAAAACTAGGGGACCGCTGGGGAGAAACACTTTGGAGAAGAAAGAAAAGGTGCCTGCATCAAAGATAGATGATACCGAATCTTAAAGTAAGAGGAAAAAAATGTTTGTCAAAGGGAAAGAAAACCACAGAGGCTAGAAGCCTAGTGTTGGAGAACATTGTTACAGATCCCAACCTCTGGAGGAGAATGAGACTGAAGGATAGGGGGAAGGACGTAGTTTCACTTTTATAATTAACCTAGTTAATTGCAGCATGTACAAACCCATCATTCACCCAATGTCTATAGCCCCGGCAAAATGAAGTGAAATGCCTACTGTTTGATGTGGTAAAAACAAAATGGGTTACAGAATCAGACATCCGGGTTTGAAGCTGGCTTTCACTTGCTGTGTGATCTTTGCAAGTTTCTTAACCATTCGTCTTGTTTCCTCACCTGTAAAGTGAGGACAATTGCACCTTCTTCCTAAAGGTATTTTGAGGGAGAAATGAAATCAGGAAATCTCCTTGTGCCTGGTTGACACTAAAACTTCAATTACAGTTTGTGAGGAGAACGACACAGGTTTCAATTCTTTCTGCCAAAGTAAATCGTCATGATGTGAGGGATCAGTAAGAGAAATAGAATTCTAAAATTGCTTCTGTATCACTTATCTGGAGGAGGGGAAGTCAGTTACCACCACCACCCCTTTTTAGAGCTAATAACCAAGAACAACAGAGATGGGAATTTGGGGCAGGCCACTGGCAAAAGGTAGAAGTGTTCATCTCTTTACATGTCGTTTCCCACTGTAGCATACAGAAACTGTGGTAGGCAAAACATTATACAGTTGCCTTTGTTTCAAAGTTAATCTGCAGTTTCAGGGGTAATTTACCTGGGATAAAGTATGGTCTGCAGGCCACCTGAAGCATTAGCCACTGTGGTGCTGGTTCAAACTGTGAAGTCCTGGAGTCACACCTAGATTTTCTGAGACAAATCTCTAGGTGCCGGGCCCAACAATTTAATGTTTTTTAGTAAGGTGGAGTAAGTAGGTTTCAATGGTGATCGGGCAGCATTTTTGAAAAAGAAAGAGGTAGGTTTGGCCTTGGGCCACTGCTGATGATTCTGATAACACTGTATACTGCCTGTATCCTGGCTGGGAATTGTTTTCAGCAGCCCTTACTTCCTGTAACAGCAAACTGGATTTGGGTTCTTGGCAAGTTTCCCCAATCTGTGCAACTATATACATTGGTAAAGGAGGTGACTACTTTAGCAGGGTCCAAATATGTGGCTTGTTATGGTTTGTGGCTTGTTTATGGTTCCTCCTATTGGAAATAGTGTTACCACTACAGGGTACAGGACAACCAGGGTGGGCCCATGGAGCAGTTAATAGGTAGGCCAAGAGGTGTATGGATTGAGTTAAGGTATATTGTGTTATTATAGAAAGGCTGCTCGTGGTAGGAGAATGAGGGTATGGGATCCATGCTATGAGAACCTCATGTATCAGGCATTCAGAAAACTATAAAAAGTAAGAAAATCAAATCGAGTTTAAGTTGATTGAGTTTTACTAGCTGCATTTAGATCAATTCAGTAAGTTGGCTAAATGGAAGAAACTGAATGTCTACCCCATATAGTTCACACCTGGAAAATCTTCTACTCTTCTCCTAAACTTTTTAACTTGCCTCTAACCACACTGGCAATCTTCACTCAGCATGTCCACACAGAGGTGACCATTTCTTTCTTCATCCCATCACTGTGCCTTGCACTGTGCTGTATCATTCTACAATTATGTCTTTAAACGTTTGTTCTATGTCCTAGAAAATGGCGACCCCCTTGAAAACAGATGCTAAGTCTCATTCATCTCTATACCCTAAGTACTGAGCTCGGGGCCTGACACATGATAGGCAATCAATATATATTTGTTTAATGACTGATGTGATGGTAAAAGAAGTGGCACAAGTGTTCTCTGTCTTTACAGAGGACCATTTTGGTAAGAAAGTAAAGGCAAGTATATGAATCACTCTGTTGTAAGGTAGAGTAAGATTAGAGTCATCAGAGATTTCATCTAATTAAGGGGATTTCAAAAGGCTTCACAGAAAAGATGGTGCTCAAGGTAGGACTTAAGGAATTAAAGGTTTTCAACAAATGGAGTGTGTCTGGAGGAGAGTGGCTATTTCAGATAAATGAAATAGCATGAACAAAGGTAGAGGCAAAAACTCAGGGAATATCAAGTGAACAAAGCTAAGGCCATTCTGAATAGAGTTTCTTGTAGGAAAGGCAATTAGATTTTATCTCTTATGCCATATATGACAAATGGCAAACTAAGACAAAAATACTGCAAATATTTTACATTTAACAACTATAAATACTGAAAACTGCTAAAGATACCTTTTAACTCAGCAATGTATTGTGCTTCAGGAAGGTAGAAAAAGAGAAATATTTCAGTTTTGACTACATATTTGGGTTCTATCTAAGTTACTGTTTATGAGTAGCAAACTCTGCTTTCCAAAAAACTATAAGATTTGCAATTATTAAAGACATCATGTCAAATTTATTCTTGGCTTATCAGTGTTATCTAAATCCTTGCTACTCAAAGTAGTATCAGCATCACCCCAGAGCTTGTGGGAAATGCAGAATCTCAAACCCTACCCCAGATCTACTGAATCAGGATGTATAGATGAACATGATCTCCGGGTGATTCATATACCTATTAAAGTTTGAGAAACATAGAAATAGTTGCATCATCCAAGGGCAAAACATTGCCTGGGAAATTTTCTGGTGTAGTCATACGTAATTCCTATACATGGTAGAGTATTGGTATCAACCCAAGATGTTACTACATGGTAATCTGAAAAAGGATAATTGAGGGAAAGTAAAAAGGATAATTGCAAACATTGACAATAGAAGACATTCTGAAGTTCAACATAAAATGGTCAAAAGAGTTAGAAAACCCAAATCAATATAAATAAAAGGTAAGTGAAAACCATTTGGTCCATATTGGCATGATAGCTCTGATGTTAAGGAGTATCTGATATAACATTTTCCATCAGAACCTGTTAGAACAGTAGTCTAAACAAATCCCTTTTGTTAAAAAGAAAAGGCTTGGAGGAAGATAAAAGATAATTAATTATATCTGAAATTTGCACAATGAACTGAGAGCAATATACCACTGAAAATCAAAGGATTATTGCAGCCTATTAACAGTAAAGATGTCTACTGTACTGGAAAAAAATCTTAATTTTTACAGTTTATGACTATGCTAATTCCCCAAACAGACACGTGGGCGACATTTATGGTAACTGAGGAAAATTTTCTCTCCCTTTAAGCATGAGAATTTGCATTTTCTAATGTCACATACATGGTAAAACATTGTCATGGAGGGAGCAAGTTATTCAGAAGTAGATTTAGCTTACAATAATATCAACACTTTTATTTCAAGCTCATTGATTTTTTTTTTTTTTACCTTAATGAGTACTGGAATTAGTAGAGTACAAAAAGCCCTATATCAGTTGAAAATCTTCTCACAACTCAATTTAATTTAATTTGAAAATAGCTGTTTTACTGTCTCTCAAACTAAATTTAAGAAATCAAACAGAGCATTAACATGTTAATTAATAAGAGGTTCAGTGGGAAGGTAGGAAATGATTAGTTGCGTTACGATTCCTTCAGACTTTCTCTAGGAAACTCATTAAAGGGCTCTTCAGAAGTGCTTTTCTGAAAAGATGACAAACACATGGCACATGTTCTTCAGAAATTTCAAGGTGTAAGGCCTATGTCTGACTTGTTTCCACAGTGTGAAGACTCAGAGGTGTGTTCAAAGGGGAGAAACCTTGGTGGCAGTTAATAAATAACATATAATGTTGTCCCAGGCCACGAACATGCACCAGTTTGGGAGGGAAGAGGTCAAACTCAATGTACTCAAGGCTCGGGAGCCATTTTCTTTGGGTTGGCCAAGAAGAGATATTCCATGTTTTTCTTCTAGGAATCAGAGATAGATGAAGAATTCTCTGAATAACCTACATTTTATAGCTTTTTACACTTTGCAAGAAGTTTCCATAAATATTAACTCATTTGATCTCAACCACTAGGGTAACTAGGTAGGTTGGACATAATTCCCAGAGGAGGCAAAAAGCAGTCAAAATGGTCCAAACTCACTTTAGCTGTCCTGTTGCATGTGTTTATAAACTTTAGGTTCTTTCTCTTTGTCTCACTATCTTTCTCTCCATACCTAAACAGACAGTTTTCCAAAAAGTATTTTAGATGCTTAAACAAGTGTATACAATTCCAGATAAAACAGGCTTTAGATATTGTGATAGGAAAGTAAAGGAATGCCAGTTATGAAATCAGTACTCAACATACCGAAGTCTCATATTCTTGCTAGAGAAGACCCCAGAATTAGATCTCATTTTTGTACCAACCAATGGAAGAAAGGGAATAGGTGGCATTTTAGTAGTGGTTCTCAAAAAAGTGTGGTCCTCAACCAATAATATCAGCATCACTTGGAAATTTGTTAGAATTGGAGATTCTTGGGCCCTACCCCAGACTTACTAAATCAGAATCTCTGAGGGTGAGGCCCAGTCATGTCTAATTTAAGTTCTCCAGATGAATCTGATGTCTACTTAAATTTGAGAACCACAACGATATAGAATTAGTCCTAAGATAAAAGCAGCTAAACAATTACTTATAAGAGGATTATATTCATGAGATGGGACTTTTTCTATTTCATTGACCTTTGCATTCCTGCCACGTGGAACAAAACCAGGCATATATAGTACACACACCATAAATTCTTATTGAATCAATAAACTATTCCTCAGGATATCTTATAAAAATTCTTGTAAAGTGGGTACTGTCTAATGTAGCAAACAAATTCTTAGTAATAAATAAAGCAACACATTTCATAGGGGTTTTATAATAAGTAGGAATATAGGCATGAGTGAATAAAACTAATTGCATGAATAGCCAGGACTTTGTAAGCTAGAACAGCTAGTCTCAAACTTGGCTGTTCAAACCTGGCCTGATCATCAGAATACCTGGAGTGGCCACAATAATTCTGATACATTCAATAGTCTAAAGTGGGACCCAGGAATGGGAATTTTAAAATGTTCTATAAATGATAATTTATATGTGCAAATATGTGTATGTATGTAAACATATACTTCCATACACCCATACACTGTGTTCAAGAATTATGTACTGATTATGTAATTTAAAATATAATTAAATGTATACATATATCTAATTGGAAAAGTAACATTAGCTTCTTTGAAAAAAATTAAATGCAAAAAATTATAAAAGTGAAATTTCCCCCACCCATCTCACTCTCAGGAAGAACAAACATTCACAGTTTGGTAGCTTTTTCTGAACTCAGATTTGTGTCTGTGTTAATACAAAACTATATGCATTTTATTTAAAATAGAATAAATATATATATATAATACATATATAAATATTATATAAAATATAATAAATAGAATTATTTTAATTTCGTCCGACTTGCAGTATTCTACTCAGTGTATCTTAAGCAACCTTCCTCACCAATACATAGACTACATAGAGGGCTGATTCTTTTTAATGACTGCACAGTATTCTATAACATGAGTTTAACTACATCTTATTTAATAATTTCTTTATAAACATTCAGAGCTACAAATAACAGTATAATAAATAAATTTGGAAATTTTTTGCTAGAGAGATCCTTTAAGTGGAATTTGGAGTGAAGGGAAAGATATTGAGGACTCTTTTTTTTAATAGTGAATTATTAGAATAAATTTAAATCTGTAAAGAAACACAAACTTATGAAAAAAATCAATTTTTATTTATGAAATATCACAACTAGTAGTTTTAATTTAATGAGCAGAGCAGGACTCAAAACAGGCTGTCAGGCTTCAGAGTTTGTGCACTAAGCCACTAAGCTGCCTGCTTGCACATTTTTAAACAAAGAACCTCAATTGAACTATTTAACAGTTCTTTTGTATTTCAAAAATTGGTCTTAAGAGAACATAGCAGTTGTACAAATATCTATTCTTGATATTTTAAAAGTATGTTAAAGAATTCTCAACAGGTAGATCCGCTTAAATGGTTGAAGGGTTAGAAAACAGGGAAGAAGGAAGGAAACCTCAAAGAAACTGGGGTAGTTTTACCTAGGAAAAAATGTAACAATCTGTATAAAGAGGCATAGCACAGAAGAAATAAGACCAGATGAATGGTCTGATGAGCCACTGTCACAACCTAATTCTATTTGAGGGAAGAAGATTTATAATGATGAGTTGGTGGGAGTCAACAAAGTTAAAAACAAAATTAAAGTTCTTTTTAGCTCCAGGTTTTATGAATGCAGTAAACTAGATGACTGTCATAAACTGGATTAATCCTTGATATACAAAGCATTCTTTTTCCCATATTTTTTTGTGTGTGGAAGCCATGAAATCAATTGCAAAAATATAATGCAAATTTAGAACATACAGAAAATACTCCTTTCTGACAAATTTAATTTCTCATGTTTATATGAATAGAAAAACCAGAAAGAGCTGGCTTCTTTGCCATTATCTGCAATCCATATATTAGAAAGCTTTCTCCACTTTGCTAAGAAAGGCTTAGCAATCTATCCCCTAAAAGCATGAAATTACTGAGTGCTAAGTGGCGAACGGTGTTAGAAGCATAATTGTATTAACTATTTTCTGCTTAACAACCTGGAACTTAGATAAAGATCGAAGTTTACATAGTTTTGATGGTGTTTATCAACACCCTGAAGTTTTAAAATGAAATGTTTCCACACCAATTGACAAGGTTTCCATTTATGAGCAGCCCAATAAGATAGGCTGCTCTTTAGTGTTTATCCAAACCTGCAATTTTGGTGTAAAACTTTCACTTGCAATGAATGATGGGACTAAGGACAGGTTTGAAACCTTTCCCCACAAATTGCAATTGGCTAAAATGGAACAATTTGATGGTATCTTATCTAGAGGGAAATGTCAGAAATTAGGCTTAAAAGTGAAAGACAAATGGACACATGGGCAAATATGAGGCTGCTGAAAACCCTGCCTTATACATGTTGTATTAGTAACTAATGTGCCAGACCCCAAAAGAAGATATGTGTTTCACCACATTTTACCCTCATTCAGAATAATGAACATGGATCAAGGAAAGCGTTCAGATACTAGAAAGTAAGTTAATATCTTCCACATTTTGATACAGTTGATCACTCTCTCCTTGAAACAACTCCAAGCATGGGGCCTTTCTGAGTACAGGGACCTGTGCAGCTGCATTGATGGGATCCCCATGAAGCCTGCCGTGCTCTGGCATGTAGACTTGTTAATGAGCCTCCTCCCTTTCTGTATAGACATGATAAATGAAGTAGCAGCCATTCTTACTCTGTCTGGGCTAGCAGTAGCACCACAGTGTGTTTCATTGGGGGACACGGCAGGGCCTCTCACTCATCCCTGATTTAGGTACCAATCACGTTACATTTTGGAGATTTGAAGTCCTTGAAGGTTGCCTCTCAACCTCTGGTTGAGGCAGTAGGCTAATAGGAAGGGAGTTTGACTTCCCTGCCTCCTGCAGGGTCTCTGCATCTTCATTTTGCCATGGGCTCTGCCAATTAAAGGCTGAGAAGGGGACCAAGCTTTACATTTCCAAAAAAGGAAACCTCTTCATATGGAACATGGCAAGGAAGCAAGAGTGACAGTGTTTGTTCATACCTCAGCCCCTCTATTTTGCCAATGAGGTAGGGTTTTAATATTCTTTCACTTTTAAAAAAATGGCAAAACAGTTATGACAATATGTGACCAATCATTAATTACGGTTGTTGACACATGAGGTTTGCTAAGTCAGTCTCTGTAATTTTCAGTTTTCTTTCTGGAGGATGTTAGTGGCATGCAGCAGAGTGGTCTCAGCTGAGTTTGGAGAGGGACAAAGACAGCAGAATATAATGGGACTTAATTGTCCTTCATATTTTTATAGGTATTTTTCAATTTCTTGGCACATGGACAAAGCCTATAATCACATGCTGGCAAAAAATTATAGATGGAAATATTTATATAGATAATATATAGCCTGATAGAGTAGATTCACCAAACAACATCCATAAAACCTTTATCCAGAAGAATGGAGGAAAGCTAAATACATGGACCTTATATAAATTTAAAAATTTCCATAGTTTGAATAGCAAAAATCAAAGTTACTCAGCTTTATCTGGATTGGATCAGCAATCTGGATGAAAAACTTTGTATTAAACTTTCGCACACTAGCCTATGTTCTCACTATGAAATACTTCCTCAATTTGTTCTGAGTTACTGGGAAGGACACTTCTCCAATACACAGAATTAATCTGGGAAATCAATCTTCAAAGCATGCCCTTGAGCTATCTGTATATGTATATGTATTAATAAAAGAGGGAGAGGGTTAAAGGTTTTCCTCAATTGTTTACACTCACAGGATACATCCAATATTATGGCAATGATGCATATTCTTAATAATTTCCAGAATAATATAATTTTATGGTTTGAAAGTTTATATTGTTCTATGAAAATTTTCTTGAAGCAAGGGAATAAGCATCTGTACTTTATACACACATACACACACATGCAAAAATATTTAAATATATAGATTCATATATCCATGATGCCAATTCAAATCCAAAAGATATGCCAAAGTGAGAGCTTATTTTGAGAATTAGAAGCTATGATTATCAAATATAGCATACACAACTTCAAAAGAAATAACCACTTGTCCTTAAATGTCGTAACTACTTCTATGTGTCCAAGTACAAAAGGGTGAATTTTAGCTCTCAAAATATATTCTTTGAAAGAAAGGAAAAGAATTTCTGTAATGATCTTAAAAAAGCATACTTGTGAGAACAATTGCTTTGTCTTCTCAGCACACTATTACTGGAAACCTAAGAAGGCTTGATTCTTCTCTCTTCTATAGTCCTTTTAGACATACACTTTACCAAATAGCAGTGGTTTAAAATACGGTCTTCAGGACTGTCAAAAAAATGACAATATTAAGTGGCTATACACTGATGGTGTATGTTTCTTTGTTCTTAAAAATAAATTCATATTCCTTTTTTTAAACTCAACTAAATACTGAGCAGCTAATACATGGGAATTTTGACATTAAGGAGTTCTAATTTCAGCATTGCCTCTTGTGAGGGTTACATATGACAATTCAGATAAGACTCTTAGCACAATGCTCGGTACCAATGAAGTCTCGTCTTTTATCAGCCTACCTGAACATTTGAGGATACGGTTTGTACCCAGTCTATAGAGCTATTCTAGAAGGTCACTAAGAATCTGAAATTATTATAATATAAACTTGATCTCTAATGGTATATTAGGTAGGATATTCTAAGTTCTTCTGTAGAAACAAACAATCCTCAAATCTCAGAGGACTGACCCAACCAAGGTGCAATTTTTCTCATTCCCAACGAAGGCCAGTAGAGTCTCTACTAACCATAGTTACCCAGTAATCTAAGCTTGTGGGAACATCTCAAATGAACCCCCAGAATTTTCTTGGCAAGGGAAAGGAAATACGATGAATTGATCATCAGATCTTAAGGCTTCCATAAGAAAGCAAGACTCTTTTCGTCCCATGTCTCTGGTCAAAGAGAGTCACAGCCCATTTACCTACTTTCACACAGGGTGGAGGAGTACAAATATGCCCTGGTGACAACTACTATCCCCTTTTAGATTAACTGTGAGACAGATAATAGGAAATAAAGGTCTTCCCTATTAGATATTATGAACAAATGCCTCCCTATTAAGTAGGAATTTCTTAATATCTAGGGGGAAATTTTTGCTACTTACTCTCATAAGAATTGAAAACTTCCTCGTAAATGAATATGACTGAAATCTGTATTTATAATTCCAAAGGAGTCATAAGCAAACTCTGACTAAATATCCAGTTTCTTTACGCCATTTGCCAGGAATTCAGGAAACAGGAAGGACATGATGCCACAGCACATCACTTTGATAATAAAGCTTGGAGAAATGTGATTTTCAAAGCTTGAACCTATCAAACTGATTCCAGTATTTGCCAGCTCCAGTCTCACATATAATTTTTCAACCAGGACAGGATGACAAAAAAAAAAAAAAAAAAAAAAAAACTGTAGCAAGCAATGTGTCTGAGGTGTTAATATGGAATGCAGGTTCAGTTGCAGATGGGTTTTGTTTTAGATGCAATGAGACTGCCACACACAGAAAGACATTTAAAACATTACCTTAAGCTAAACAAACACCACTTTTCCAAGGTGCCTCATCATTAACCTTGGAATGTTGATATGCCCAGGGACAGAAAAGCAGAAAACAACAAGATGCAAGATGACAGGTTATAGAAAAGGCAAAGATTATTTGGGATGTGTGTGTGTGTGAGTGAGAGAGAGAGAGAGAGAGAGAGAGCCAGAATGGAGGTATTTAGCAATGGAGATGCTTGGTGGCTCCAGAATTTCTGATTATGTAGGGATCGTAGCATGTGCAATCTGATTTATATGGATAGGGGCTTGAAGTTGCATTTTGATATCAGTTTATACTAATTATTCAAATCAAAGAATCAGGATAGGTGAAGATAATGGTAGAGGGGGATATGGGTTGCTGCTTATTCACCCTGCGGACACCAACACTAATTGTGATCTTACATTTTCTATTTTTAGGGTTTTCCCCCTTCCCTACCCCAAACAGCAAAGTATTCATTGTTATTACAGAGTGGATAAGGCTCCAATTTTGTTCTAAAATCGTAAACATCTGGGGTAATTTAAAGACTATTTCAGTATTTTTTTTCAAGTGTTCACAACCATCTTAAAGTAGCTGCGTAGTATCTTTTCAGGTGAGAAGAAGTTGTAGTATGTGTTTTGCACATACAATATTGCTGGCAGGTCAGCCAAGTCAAATACTGTTACAATATGACTGTGTTGTCCTGCTGTACATCACATCAACAATTTTTATATAACAAAAACAGATTCCCTAGCCCTGGCTGATAGCACATTTTCTCCAAGCAATTGTTGATAAAACACAATCGCAAGACAGCAAGAGAATTTGGATAGTCCCTTGGAGTTTGTTAAAATGGACTTGGCCTGTGGCTCTGCTCCTGATAGCCAGCTGTCTTTTCACTACCACATTTCTTCTTCCGTGAATGTTATTTATAGCTTTAAAATGTTCTCAAGGATAAAGTGGTAGCACACACAAGGCATTTTCGGTGCTACGCCGATGATGGAAGCACTCAAAGAAATAACTGTTGTACTAAGATAATCACTTTTTCATCCTTAAGGAAACCCATTGTGAAGGAGCAAGCTGCCACTTCTTACTGGCTATTGCACACTGCTGACAATGCCTCTTCCTTCTGTTCTTTTAAAGAGGACCTCAAATTAAACCTATTACATCTTAGATCCCAATTACATGGAAATCCACAACCTTTCCAAAATGTGTCTAAGCACTAACATGAAGACCCACTCCATTCAATATTTCTGCTAACTGGTTTAAAGTCTTGACATTGCCTGGTAAGAAGATTATAGAAATGCCTGAAGGACAATTCTGGGTATAAAACCAAATGCCCGCATGTGCATTACAATTGCCAAAAAAAAAAACAAACCCTCCCTTTCATCTTTTTATTAATTGTATAATTAATGCATTCTGTGTACTGATAAGAATAATGCCATGTAATTAATTTTTAAGAATTAAAAACTTGCCTTTATCCAGCCTCATGGTCTACTTTCATGTTTATAGCTGTGAATATAAATCCTCTTATCTAATTATAACATGACTGGTTTCATTGTTGAAACAAAGCAGTTCTTTGTCATTTTTTATTTGATTATGTAATATTTATTTTATTATATTAATTATAATCTATCCAGGAAAAAAAGAAGACCCAAGGACTTAATATTTTAAGTCTTCCAAAGCTTATCAGAAAAATGCCATGCTGCTTTGGATAAGGTATGATATTTCATTTGTTTTCTGTGTCTGTTTTTGTCTTCCGTGATTACCCATTCTGTTTACCAAAAGGCTCAATTAGCATTTGAATAGTGAGCCAGAGAGCAGACAGGTTGAGAATTCTTATAGAACTAATTTGGCAGCCCTTCTCCTTTCCCCCCTTCTCTCTTCATAGCCTTTTCTTTGCCTCTAATCAAGCTGCAGTTATTAAAGCCAGAATAAAAGACCTGATTTTCCATTACATTGATGCATGCTGAACAGAGCCTTGATTTGCTTTTTCTTTCAGCAATGCTAATTGGACTCAAAGGGGAAAATCAGCAATGGAACTAGCATATATATATGTATATATATATATATATATGTTTTTCCAATTGTTTCTTTCCTTTAAGAGTATTTCTTTTAATGCTTCTCATAAATAATAGGGTTATTTAATTATCAATGCCTCAGGTTGGAGAAGTTTACAACTGACAGAAAAATTTCTGATTTCTGCTTGGAAGAAAAAAAAATGTACTGTGTGTGTGAAATTTGGTTTAAGCTATGCCTGATCAATATATAAGAAAGAATTAATTTAATCACAACTGTTTTCAAGTACTATTTGCACTTCAGATAGCTGGATAGCTTCCAGACTAAGCTGTCATCAGCAGTCACTCTCCTCATCAGATAATGGTCTGGTATTGTTCATGAGACCATGCTGTTGAGATAGAACAAGTGCAGAACTTTACACAAGAAGCATGGTTAATATTAAAATGTCATATGAGTGCTGGTCCTCATCACTTTAAAGCCTCACTTTGAGCAGGAAGTGCTTATTTTAAAAGTATGAATCAACAAATTAACAGAGTTGCAGCTCAAAAGAAGAAAAGCAAATTTTCAGGTGGGTAGAGAGGATTTTTGATACACTAATTTATACACAATGTGCTATTTAGATACTACATGAAGATTAAAAGCAATTTCTTCAATTAGAGAAATGTTTTTCCCTATGTCCATGTGCAAAACTTCCATTATTAAGGTGTTTATATTTTCATCTAATGCATCCCGTCCAGTTATAGATTTGGCAAGAGTCTCCTTGCAAACTATTTAACAGAAGCAAAACGAGACTTCATTTGGACATTTATGATTTAACTTCTACCCACTTCTTGAAATGAAGCTTTCTACCCACTGTAGGCATATCAAGTGCTTTTATTTCCCAGAAAACTTCATGCTCTTGACTTTGGACCTTTGAACGCAGTCTTCTGTGCTCTTGGAGTCTTTCCTTTCCCCTGTGTACTTGGCTTCTTTCTATTCATTTTTCAAGGCTCAGCTTAAAAATTACTTCCTCGAAACGTCTTCCTTGATCCTTTCTGCCAAATCCCATTAAAATATCACACAGTTAACCCCACACTATATATAACTATAGGTTCCTTAACACATGTAGTCTAGCACCTGCCCCACTCTGTATTTATACCTTTACTTGTGAAATCTCTTACTAAGGCCTCTGGGAACTGGTTAGAGCCTACCTGATTCATTTTTGCATTACCAATGCCTAGCACAATGCCTGGCAGAGTGGGCTTTTGGTGAATATGTATAGCATATGTTGAAGTAAATTAATTCAAGATTTGGTCCAACTTGAAAGGTCAGAAATGTAAAGAGAAATTTTAGTCTATTTATTGATTTACTTAAAAAACTGATTCAGGTTTTAATAATTTATTACATTAAATCACCTGAGGATTTGAAATCATGTTATTGGCAAATGACATTTAAAAAACATACATTAGCCATCACTGTTTAATATGTCTCATATCAGTATATACTTTACTCCTTGGGTCTCTCTTCTCCCTCTTTATAGTCACTGCAAACAACCTTAATCAGATTAATAACTCCCAAGTTAATAACCACAGTCTAGACATCTCTTCTGAGCCCCAGATCCCTTTACTAAATTGCCTATGTGACATCTCTTCTGCAGTATCTCAGACATCTCATAATTCCACATTGCTCAACTCATGATCATCCCCCCAAGTACCTGGTCCCCTTCCACTGTCTTTTCTCAGTGAGTGGCAGTATCATCCATCCAGTTGGGCAAATCAGAAATCTTAGAGCCACTCAGGTTACCTTTCTTTACTTAATCTCATATCCAATCCTATGAATCTCACCTTCTAAATACATAACTTTCTGGTCCAATCTGTGACGTACTCCAATAGCTTCCCAAATTGGTTCACTTAAACCTATTATTGTCCTGCTCCAACTCAAGTGCACTAAGAATTGTCTTTCCACTGCCAAGTTTGAGCATTTCATCTCCTTGCTTACAAGTCTTTAATGTCATCCCATTACTCTTAGGTTTAAAACAAAACTAATGAACCTCACCTACACCAGTCTTCAAAGTTCAGTTCTACCTACCCCTCTAGCCTCATGTTATATCACATTCCCTATTGCTTTTCCTGTTCTTGGTTAAAGAGTCCAGCGTACATATCATAGGCTCTTCTCTCTCATAGACCTTTATACATTCTGTTCCTTCCACCCATAACACCATTTCTTCACTTTCTTTCCCTAGTCAATTGCTCTTATCTTTCAGATTTTTGGTCAATTTTTACTTCTTACGGGAACAGCCTGCTATATCTGATTAGGTCAAAATATTTTACTCTGATAACATATTTAATTCCCTTTTAATATTCCTTGTCATGCCTTTGGTGCTACCTTTACATGATTATTTGATTAGTAATATCTGTTTTCTTGACCAGGCTGGGCTCCGTGAGAGCAGGGCCCATGTGCAGCGTAGTAATGGCCCACAGTAATCATACAAGTCATGTTCGCTGAATGAAAAATAAATAAGTGAATGTCTGCCAAGTACTGTGCTAAGAGCTTTAGCTGCTCAATAAATATTTGTCAAATTAATGAACTGTTCAGTAAGCTGGGTATTTGGTAACATGGAAAGCAACTAAGTATCGAACTTTTTTCCCCTCTTAAAAAATCTATTTCCATGATTTCTATGTAACCTTTTGAGATGAATTATTGTTATGACAATGCCCGAAATGTACCAAGTATTATTATCTTATGAAATAACAATTCAGGAGATATTTGTGCGCCTTCCAAGTATGCTTTATGAGGTGAGAAAGAGCCTGAGTACTTGAAAAAGTAAAAGAAAAGAAGGCAAGTAAATGAATATTTATAGTGTTCCCCCCACCCCCACCTTGGTCCCTTGCCTCCACACATTTTCTGATAATTCTGAAGATATTATTATCTATTCAGTTTTGAAAATAAGGAAGCAAAGTCCCCAAGAGAGTAAATAATTAGCCAATATTGTACTACCAATGGGTGGTTATACTGGAATGCAAATCTGTAACTATCCCCCTCCCTACAACTTCTCTGTATCTTACACAGGCATAATTTAACTGGTACAAGTATAATGTGTTAACCCAAACAAAATCGTTTCGTCCTTGGCAGTCAAGTTTTTCAGTTTATGCATGTAGCAGCTCACTATTTTCAGTTCCATTTTAACTCCATTAATAAATAGTAAGTAAGCTCTTGCTGGGAACATATTTGTATTTGTTTTTTAAATACTTATTTCTCCCTGTTAGCATCTTTAAGATAATTATATTTGGTTAATTTGCCTCTATTATTTTTTCCAGTCTAAGCCAGCAAAAATAATCTTTATTTACCTTTGATATGTGTTTGTAGTAGGTTTAATAGTGTCCCTCCAAAATTCATCTGCAACCAGAAACTCAGAATAAGATCTTATTTGCAGTCTTTGCAGGTATAACTAGTTAAGGGTTGAGATAATGGTCATAATGGATTTAAGGTGGGCCCTAAATTCAATGACTGATGTCTTTATAAAAAGAAGAGAGAATACAGAGACACAAAAAAGAGAGTGATATGAAATAGGAGGCAGAGATTAGAATCATGTGTCTACAAACCAAGGAATGCCAAGGATTGCCAGCAACGACCATTAAGGTAGAAAGAAACAAGGAAGGAGGATTCTTCCCTAGAGCATTCAGAGGGAATGCGGCCCTGCTGACAACTTGATTTTGGACTTCTAGTTTCTAGAACAGTGAGAGAATACATTTCTGTTGTTTTAAGCCAGTCAGTTCGTGGTAATTTGTTATAGCAACCCTAAGAAACTAACACAATGTACTGAATTACAATAATCCATTTCACTTTAGGGGAGTGTTCAGTTGAGAGATGCTTCTTAGATATGGTGTTCCTATGGGCCCCCATGCATGCCACCTTTGCAAAAGCATATGGGGAGCTGACTCATTAGTAATGTTTTAGTAGCTTTAAAAGAAGATAAGCAGATTTCTAGGTGCCCAAGGACTTTTAAACCATGATGGATCTAGGGGACAAAAGTGCAATTCACTGTGCCTAAACCTGGCCGTCTATTTTAAGGAAGAATAGAGATAGGAATAAAACACTGAGTTTATTTTTGAGAGGCAGCCTGAGTGGCTGGGAAACTAGTTGTTTATGGGAGACAGGAGGGAAAAGTACGGCAGGTTATTATGGAGGAGTTGATGTGCACGCGTTCACCCACTCTGCCGCTTGTCATTCAAGTTTCCCAGCTGAAACAGTTTTTAACAACAACCGAACTTTTATAAAGGACTAAATAAACCATCTCTGATATATAGAAAAATTTCTTCTCGCTTCCTAGTCCACTCTTGGATCATTTTCTCCTATCTATGTCTGAAATTTCTTCTCTCAATTAACCACAGATAAGGATGACTTCTTTCAAAATCCAAACCTCTAAATTTTAGGAGGAAAAACACTGGCCCGAAGGTAAATTCATTCAAACCTCTCCGTGATACAGACCCAAGTGTGTATAGAGCAGACGATGTGCTGATCGCGCTCTTAGCTTCAGAAGATACAGATCGTTAAAACTCCTTCCCAGTAGCTGGGTTGTTTATTACAAAAGTAAGAATCACTAACATGTCCTCCTTGCTAGAACTATAAATCTGAAACCTCTCCTTATAAAAACTGATTTGACAAATGCGATACCATAGCGCCCCCTAGTGTTCAGATTCATATTGTCAGCTGCCTCTCGCAAACCATTTTATGCATTTCCCTTCCATTCTGCCCTCCTCTGACTTGTTTCTGATATCTAGGTTTCCATTTGTTTCTGAATTCTTCATCTCATCTTTCTGTGCTATTTAGCTACCAAATGGCAATTTTTAAATCTATTTTTTATGATTCTTATGTTAATATCATCTTTCGCACTCAGGTAGTCCCTAGAATGACTCTGCTTTTATTTAAGATCATTTCAGACACTCTGCTAGAGCACCTTAGATCTTCTACCTCTTTCTTCTGAAATGCAGTTTCTACTTGCACAGATCCTTCATACAAGTCTCTCTGCATATTCATACACTGGTTGAATCAACTGGAAACAAAAGTGCATAAAAGCCAAAGTGTCATGAAGAATTTTAGAAAACAACCATAGAACCGAATCAAAGCACTTGCCAATTTTTCCTCTTTCCAAATTAACACTCTATAAAAATAAAGGAGGCCACATTACCACTAACTGGTTTTTGTTGTTGCTGTTGTTGTTTTATAAAGTATTTTTTATGACCATGTAGGGAAAGCCTCTATATAGTCATTTTCTCTGAGCCAAACTTGCTCTGAGCCAAAACTCTGTCACCTTGGACAAAAGATCTTAGATATATACGTTTAATTTATAACTTGAGATATATTCTGGGAGGTGCCTGGAGCCTGAGTCATGGGCAATTTCAGAATCCTGATAAAGTAAGATCTAGACCATGAAGACATTTTCCTAAGTTAAAATAATGTATACACTAGGATAAGGAGCATGTGTGTACGTTGAACGTATGGAATGGATGTAAGGCTGACTAGCTTTTAAGACAGACAAGGAGGAGGGTGCTGTTTGGTATTTGTAATCATAAACTTCCATGTATGCCTTACTGGATTAGGAGCTGGTTGAAGACAGACATTGTAAGTAGTCCTCTTCCTGTTTCAGCATCAGCACAAAAGGCATTTGATGAATTTTGTGTGGTTCAAAGAATTAATCCATGAATGAGTACTGCAGGCCCTTAATTGGCGTATCCTTCCTTTCTAAATTAATCTTGTAGGGCTCATTCAGAATGGAAGTCAGGGCTTCCCTGGTGGCGCAGTGGTTGAGTCTGCCTGCCAATGCAGGGGACACGGGTTCGTGCCCCAGTCCAGGAAGATCCCACATGCCGCGGAGCGGCTAGGCCTGTGAGCCATGGCCGCTGAGCCTGCGCGTCCGGAACCTGTGCTCCGCAATGGGAGAGGCCAGTGAGACACCCGCGTCCCGCAAAAACAAAACAAAACAAACAAACACAAAATGGAAGTCAAAGAAAAATAGGACTTCAAACATTAGCTTGCCACTGAATATTTCGTTTGTTTTGTTTATGTTTTCTCAAACAGCATGTGATACCTTTATAAAATACCCTACAAAGTTCTTGGGATAGATATAATAAATATGTTACCAGATTCAAATACATCTACTAAATATGCTGGAAGTCAAAACAAAACCAAAAAGTAAATCGTATATAAAGTAGTTAATTTCCAAATTGTACTCTACAAATAAGCCTTTTAAAAACTGATTAATAAATATTTATTAGCCAGTCTCTGTGGCTCACCTCTGTTGAGCAAAGCACAGTGCTGACATAGTTTTCAAGAATTGTGGCCCTCAACTGGTGATATAGTAAACTCTGGGGCTTCTGCTCTCAAAAATCTTGTAAAATAGTGTTTCCTGGATATCCCATCACTTGGTATAGCATAATATGTGTGACCTGCTTTCAGCTAGGATCAAATGTGAGAATGAAACCCCTCCCACTGCGGCAGCACTGGGCAGATACAGACCACCAAGTTCAAAGTCATGACCAAAGAAGACAGAGGAATGGTAAAGCACAGGATCCCAAAGGGTATGAAGGAGGACACACCACACTGACAAATAACTAAAACTAGCAGCCTCTTTGGGATGACAAAGAGCTAGGGGCAGGCCTTCTACAAAGCACATTACAGGAAGGAGTGCAGGTATTAGACATGGCCTTAATATGTACTTTCAGTTGTTGTAGATGGAGAATGTAAATTCTATTGTTGCTTTGGCTCTCTGTCAAATTATAGAACAACATGTGCTGAGTGTTAAAAAAAATTGAAAATACAGTATATCCCTGGGCTCATTCATTATCACCCCTAGATGGAACTACGGTGAAAAGTTTTGTCAATTTAATTTCAGGTCATTTAAAACTGCATCTAATAAGCTTAAAAAGACATAAATTATTATGTAAAATAATACTTTATATCTCTCTCCCTCCCTGTGTGTGTATGTGTGTGTAGACATATGGTTTTAAAAACATAAATGCGATTTTATAACATTGATATGAATATCCTGATAGAATTAAGTGACTACTCTAACAGACTTATAAAAGACAAAAATACTAATTATGGGGCACAGAAAGAAGAATTAGCAGACTGTATGTGTATATGTATGTGTATGTGTATGTGTATAAAGATGGAAAAGCTGGACAAAAATGGAACTAATTTATTTTCAGTGTACATGAATAGGAGTGAAACTCCTAAGTAAGGAAGAATTTAAAATGTGTATCATAACTCTGTTGAGTTTATCTATATTTTGTCTGTTTTATTCTAGTACTGTACACCATACACTACACACAAATATATTCAATACTGAAACTTTGGTCATTCTCGACCTTATCATTCACAAGTTGAATAATTCTTTAACATATTATTAGATTCAACGAACCTCATCTTATGATTACTGTCAACATTCTGATTCCTAGCGTGACATGATCTGGGAAATTCTCACCTGTCATAGAATGTTGCCCTGACAGAGTTTATTCTTGGCTGAATATGCTCACATCATAATTATGCCAGCATTTCCTCTCTTGGTGTTCAGTGGGATATTCTTTCTCAAGATATTAGTAGGAGAGTTATGGGGGGAAATGTTCCATGTAAAAATAAGTTTGGGGAAGATAGGTGAAACAAGTTTCACAGTAGTTCAGGAATTCTGAGGCTCCATAAGATACTAATGTGTGTTATGCATGCCAAAGAAAGATACAGGATGCCTGTTTTCCAAATGAATTTCTTCAGGGAGGCTTTTTTTTTTTTTTGCGGTACGCGGGCCCCTCACTGTTGTGGCCTCTCCCGCTGCGGAGCACAGGCTCCGGACGCGCAGGCTCAGCGGCCATGGCTTACGGACCCAGCCGCTCCGCGGTACGTGGGATCCTCCTGGACCGGGTACGAACCCGTGTCCCCTGCATGGGCAGGCGCACTCTCAACCACTGCGCCACCGAGGAAGCCCAAGGAGCCTTATTTTGAGCAGTGGACCTGTTTATGTCTTCTAGAACTAGTATTTGACAGAATCTAGTTTTGGAAATGTTGTTTTAGTCCTAATAGTATACAGCACATTAAGTTATTGAGATTGGGGTGATCAATTCAAGCATATTCTGGGAAAACTCAAGCTGAGACATATTTTTTAAAGAGGTGAGGAAAGCCCAGTAATTTCTTCATTTGCAAGATAAGTCCATCTTTTAACTTGTATTTTAAAAATATTAGTATATTAAAGTGCCAGTAATTTTTCTCTTAATTATCTATCTGGAGACAAACAGCTAGAAGTTGTAAGACCCCAAAACGTAATTGGCAGGAATGCTGATGATCTCTGTTGTACAAAGTTTACATCTATCTTTGTAAAACAAGATATCTTTTGTATCATTATCTTATTTCAAAATGATTAATACTTTTACTTCATTTTAGTAGAGCTTTTTCTTCTCCTTTAAGTTTATATTAGCTTCAAGAAAGAACTTACAGCCTAGCTTGGTGTCGACTTAAAAAATTTGCACAATGTGAGACTTGCGAGTTAAGTTTTATTTGGGGCAAAATGAGCACTGCAGCCCAGGAGACAGCACCTCAGATAGCTCTGAGAAACTGCTCCAAAGAGGTGGGGGGAAGGACAGTATATATGTGATTTTGGTGAAGGGGAAAGCATGCAATCAAGCACATATTTTTGTAGAAGTTTTCTGCTAGTCTTCTGAAGGTTTCTGCTAGTCACAAGGAGCAGTCATCACCATGAAGGATCTTAGTGCTTCTCTAGATATGAGGAGATACAAGAATTGGGCTCATAACATCAGCTCCTGAAAATACCTAACTATCTGAAGACCTGTTCTGCCAGTTTTTCCCAGAGCACAGAGCGCCTCATGTCAGCTCTCCACCCTGAACTCCTTTCGAGGGGTGTTGAAAATCAGCAGCTGCAGCAACACGTGATTTAATCCTTGTAGAGGTGGATGGCAAGTGCCAATTGTAGTTACACTGGGTTTAGTCATTTGAATCTATTCTGTTCATCAGTGTTAGAAAACATTCATATTTTCACAATATATATAGCATCAGATAGTCCTTTAAATATTTTGGACCATTTTTATTTGGTAGTTTTCCTTCTAGCAAGAGTTTTTGTTAAGTACAGGTGCTTTTATACCTTTGTCACTGATTACTCTGAAAAGAGACTCAGTTGGCAGCAGATCTACTGAGAAGAGAAATACATTGTCATTAGAATCAAAGAAATATATTTCAATGGACAGTATTTTTACTTCATGAATTGCTTTGGAGTTGAATAATTTATCAAGTATAAAATAGTGAGGGACACGGATTCTTTTGACTGCTACATTATAAAAATAGAACCCTTTCTCTAATAAAGTCATAAAGCTCACCATTTTGCACCATTAAATTCTAGACTAATAAAACTGGTTTCTGAAAAGAGAAAAAATGGATTCCCTTTATTTTGATAGTAAATGAATGAATGTGGGAAAAACAGAATCGATTTTATTCTAATTTTATTTATCGTGTAAAGTGTTAAATGACAAAAATGCAGCTGAGTAAATTTAAGGATGAAATTGGCATTATTAAATGATTCATGAATTGGCCAGCATCCCATCTAGCAAATGGAAAGGAGCTCCACCGAGCAGTAGAAAAGGAAATGTTTTTAAAGGTGGAAAGGGAGCCGTAAGAAGAAATCATTAGCAAAGAATTCATTGTTTCAGGCAAGGGTGCCCTCCGAAAGGGAAGGCCTTATCAGGCAGATTACCTCACTTAGTGCTGACCAGATAATTCTGGGTTGACTGGTTAAAGGTCACGGGAATTGCGGGGATTGAAACTGCAATCAGGTTAAACTCTCGGTTTGGTGACGTACGCTTAGCACAAGTGATTCCACTTTGGGCCCTGTTGTCTCCTTTTTTTTTTGTTTTAACAATTCCCCCTTTTTGATCCGACTCTCAGCTTAACTGAGAAATGCTATCAAAATTTAAGTCATTAGTGCGACTCTCTGCCACTGATCTGTAGTTCTCACAGCTTTTGTTGATCCTGTGGGGTATTCACAGGTCACTGCAATTTTTTTGCTTAATCTCTGTGATATTCATAGGCTACTACTTCAGGCTTACAATCTTTTACATGGTCATTCTCTTCATTTCTTCTCTGATGTTCCAGTGTGAGGGAGAGCATTTGCTTGGTGGTTAGCAGCTGTGGCCACACATCTAAAGCTTTTGAGGGAATCTAATGCACCAGAGAGATTACTATAATTATTATCAGCAGGATAATTCCTGATGTGTGGAGTGCACTTTCGAGCCGTAGTCTCCAGGACCCAAACCAATCAAAGTCAAATAAGTCACAGAAAGACCCCTTGAAGGAGTCACCTCTTAAAGCCAAGTAGCTTGCTCAGTGACCTTATTTAATTGCATTTCAATTTCCCCAGAAGAGTTAATCCAGGTGTGGCAGGTGGTGTTGGCCACAACGCTGTACCTCCCTACTCAGCTAAAATATAATCAAGTGCTATCCTGTTATCAAGAACAACTTTGGCCAGAGAGGCTAGGATGTTTTTTGTGTGGGGGGGCGGGGGGTGGAGCTATTGCCTTAGCTAGTTTCAAAAGTTGAGGAGAGGTTCCTGATCATATTCTCATTTACATTTATTCCTAACCAGAGAAGTATGGCCTGCTAAAGGAAGAAAATCCTGAATCATGAACGCCTCCTGGTAAGTCCCTTCTAACTTGATGATGCAAATTTAGAGAAGTTGACCAATGAGTTGTCTTAGTTGGTTTGTGGAAAGTTAGGGGCACAGTTAGATAACCTAAAAGGCATTGTCCAGTTATATGCCAGCCATCTAAGCATTCAGAGGCCCAAAGAGAACAATAACTACCTCAGACAAAGGTAAGTCGTGCCAGGGCACAAACCACTTTTCTTAAGGTGGGGAAATGCATATATTTGCAGGGATTGTTGCATTTGCACGTTCAAGCCAGGGGTTGGTTAGGTTTTCTTCTAGCCTGAAATAAAAAGCTGTCCTAAAGTCCGGAGGTTACCCCCCACCCCCACCCCATTAACAATGGCCTGGGGGATATGGATGATGGTATTATCTTTCCCGGCCAATACCAAAGTACAGGAAAGAAAGAGAAGAGAGGGTTTCATGTTCAGTTAAAGTATGAAGTCTTGATCTGGTGTCTTGGGATGAAGCATTCTGCCTCAATGTTAGCTACTTCTCTTCCTAGTCAATTTGATTTGGAGGTCTTTAATGGTAGGACCAGATGTCAGGTGGAGCTTCTTTAGCTGTGTGATATGTACTCACGACTAGAGTCCCTGAAGTTTGTTTGCCATCTGGGTATTGAAGAGGACCTGGTATAGTCTCTTCCAAGGAGGTTCAAGGACAATCTTTGTTCTTACTGATTCCAACTCAGAAGGGTCAGAGAAAACTGTAAATGTTAGTTTGGAGAGCTGTAGCCAGATTTGCAAAAACATTGGAGTAGAACAATAGCTATCTCTAAATGGCAAAATACTTAAAAAATGCCCATTATTAAAGATCTGATGAGAGCTCATGATCATGGAATTGGCAAGGAAATTTGGTTATTTTTGTGATATACAGCATTTCAAGATGATAACTGGATTTATGACTGATAACATTATACCAGGCTATATCAAATTTCCAGGAATTTCACATAATTTCTGGAACATTTATAACATATACCTATACAGATACAACCTAAAGAAGGCTTAGTATTACTTCATCTTTGATAATACTTCCCATGTAATTTAACATATCAGATATGCCTAATTAGTTTAACTCCTTTTTTTATAAGAAGAGAAGATCCTTTTATGTTCCAGGAGCCCTCTGAAAAATTTCATAGTTCAAGGTCAAAAGGACTTCATTTAGAATTTGATTTTAGGCAAGTTTATCCAAAAGGCTTTAAACATTTGTTCAAAAAGGACCATAGTTCACTGTAAAACAATAGTTAGTTATCCATTTAACCAAAGTGACAATTAGAGACTTTGCAGGCAAATATAGAAAATTACATAATTGTTAAAGAACAACAACAAAACAAAACCCTTAGCTCTTTTAGTAGAGAAAACTTGGTTTTAAGTAATTAAAGACCTGATGAAGACAGTGTGAAATACAGGCAATTATTTTGATAAAACATAGAATCTTTGTTTTTTAAGGCACATTACTTTTAAGAAAAACCCTTTACAATGGCTCATCAAGAGCAGACCAATAGTCTATAACACTTTGTCTTTTTAACATAGAAAAAAACATTAGGTTGCTTTTCATACTAAAGAGCATTTACTTGATTAAATTCTTATCAATCTTAGCCAGTTCTGACTGCATATAAAATTCATTTCCCTTATTATGTCTAATAGTTTTAATTACACATATTAGAATTTTAAACCTTTAAAACCTTTAATAACTAGTGAAAACTAAGAAGTAAGCAATCATGAATTGTATTTTACATTAGCCTTCTGTAGCTTGGCTGATTTATAAACACTTTTTATGTTTTCTAAAAATATGATTTTTTTATAGGAAAGTCTCAGTGTGGCACAAAACACAATATTTTGGTTTACTAATAAACCCAAATATTTTAAATTCCTCTGTAAAATGAGAGGATAAATCTATGTTCAGTAATTAATGTTACAGTATTTTATTTTATTTGGGAGTGATCTGGGTACTTAATGAATTTACCTTAATATTTAACTTAGCAAAACTTTAAGGTTTCAGGTTACCAAAAATTGGGGGAAATTATTTAAAAAGTTCACCTAGAACCTTTTATTTTACATCCATTTAATCTACTTGTTTTTAACAATTAGGTTTAGATTACATATGAAAATGTTATCATACCAAGTTATTTTCATTACTGACAAACTTTGTAATGTGAACTTATTTGACTAATAAACCCAGGTAGAATAAAAGTTGTATGTTTGTATTATATTCAGTATTGATAACTCTAAAGATATCCCTGTTTTACTTAAACAAAAGACCTCAAACTAGCTTTTATTTACTAAAGATTAGTCCTAGACCACATAAACTTGAAAAGCATTTGAGTTACTTTCTGTTTTATTTCTTTAATTCATATAAATGCTTGCTTGGTTTTAAGGCATTTAAATAGAGCTCTTTTACAAATTAATTTTTAGCAATACTATCTGAAGGTAGAAAATAACACACATCTAATACACACATATATATAGAGAAAGACACATGTAAAGTTCACTAGTTATGAAAAAACTGTTGGAATAAGTTAAGTTTATCTGCCCAGATGGCTAAAGCTTTTTCTACTAATATTTGTGGAGAAGACATATGATTTTTCATTTGCCAAATTTCAAGTGACCTTTCCCCTTTTTGTTTTCCTTCGGATAAGAATTGTTTCCTTGAAGTTTACGAATATTTACATCAGAGGAAGGGAATGCAAATTCCTCTTAGAAGAGCTTTGGTTTCCCAAGGCCAATATTTATAAGCCATTTGAGATAAACAGGAGAAGTTTGGGGATTGATAAAAGAGTAGGTGAACTTTGAATTGTCTTTAGAGTGGTATTTCTAGGTTTGCAAAGATTTGTAAAATAAGGACAGTTGCTCTCAATTCCTCAGAGAATTCAGTAGTAGCCTAAGTGACATTGTAGGCTGATCCACCATAAATCTTCTTAAATATCCTGTCAGTTTGATAGGATCTTTAGCCACAATTAGAGTTCAACCCACTTCTCCATCCAGGTGTATTTTGTGGCCCCCAGTCTGACAGTTATTAAGCCAAGTTCTCAGGATGCAAAATTCTTGGGTTTCTTTAGAAAGATTTTGGCCATTTTTGTAGATATTTATAGCTTATGGGACCATAGTTTTTAAACAGCTGTGGTGGTAGAAGGTGGTATACCTGACTTTGGAGTTTAAGGATTCTATTTTATTATTATTATTTATATATATTTTTCAGCTAAGCCTTTGGGTCTCTAGGAGCTAAACTAATACCTAAAAGGGATGTGCCTATGGTAGGGGATTGTGTACAGGAAGTACAATGTACTCCATCACACAGAAATTTTCTTGAAGTTGGCAGGTGACCTAGTGTCAATCTAACCCATTCCATGACTAACTTATCCTAATGCAGGAGTCTTTGGGTGTGGGAGCAACAGCTCTAATACCTCTTAAGTGCTTTATTCATGCCCACCAATTTTTGCAGCTTTTTGACTTCTGAAATTCCCATTAGCAATTGGCCTTTAGCTACACAAAATAAGACAAACACGTGCACCTTAACATATGGCAGTAACCAAGAGTTGTTGATGATTCCTGGCCAAGAGAAGGCCCTGTGCACACCACCAGTAATTCCTGTGGAAGCTGGGCTGGGGAAAGGCTTGAATCACCAGACCTCAACAATTGGGGACTGTGCCATACCAATAACAGTTCCCACCTGGATCTTTGGACAGAATCGAGGGCTGGAGATTTTCCACTTGATCTGCAAAGATAGGCGCTTGGTTCCAGGTAGAACTGTCTGCCAGGTCAAGCTATCCTGCCCTGTATTGGAAAGCCAGTTACATTGGGAGCTCAATGCAAAGAGAGCAGAGCTCAGAACTGAGAACTTACCCATGGCCCTCAAAAATGGCAAGAAAGTGAACTCAAAAAGGGGTTCATGGATACCACTCTTGTGTTTCTCCTTCAGGTCCCAAATTCAACTGAGTACATTTAAGAATCAAATTGGCTTTCTTAAACAACTCGTGAATTGGGCAGCATCCCATCTAGCAAGTACAAAGGAACACCACTGAGCTGTAGAAAAGGAAAGGTTTTTAAAGGTGGGAAGGGGGTGAAAAAAAGACATTATTAGCAAGCAATGCACTGTTTTAGGCAAGGTCGCCCTCCTAAGGGAAACAGAAGTGCCTGTTGAGCAGATTACCTCACTTAGTTGCTGACTGGGTAATTCCAAGTTAACTGGTTAAAGATTACATTCCTGGGGGGTTAAAATGCAATTTGGTTAGGTATTAAGTATTGATTTGGTGACGTGAGCTTAGCACAAGTGACTCCATTTTGGGCCTGTTGCCTTTTTTTTTTTTTTTTTTTTTTGCCGTACGCGGGCCTGTCACTGTTGTGGCCTCTCCTGTTGCGGAGCACAGGCTCCGGATGCGCAGGCTCAGCGGTCATGGCTCATGGGCCCAGCCGCTCTGCAGCATGTGGGGTCTTCCCAGACAGGGGCACGAACCCGCGTCCCCCGCATTGGCAGGCAGATTCTCAACCACTGCGCCACCAGGGAAGCCCCTGTTGCCTCTTTTTTAACAAATGCTAATTAAGACACATTTATCTACTAAATGATTTAACATATATAAAGCATTTAACTAAATTTCTCATGCAATAATACTGTTTCTGTTTCTTTACCCTCTTACTGATAAACAAAAACAAACTCTCAAAACTTCAATTCACACACTAAAAGTAAAAAGTGTCAATTATGTCAGTAAATCATTATTTGAGTGAATAGAAAAAAAAAGTTACTGATTATAAAACATCAGCTGCCATCTGTTGAGTAGCTACTATTTATCGAAGATGTAACACTCGTTTTCCCAGTTGTTTCAGGGTAAATTCTAGAATTCTCATCTATTGTTCAGGAACCCATCTTTACCTGAAGCTGAGGTGTGCAGTCAGCTGAACCTGAGTTATAAGGGTTAAGATGAAGGATAGGTGGTTTCCTCAAAAGAAATATTGGGTGTATATTACCAAAATAAAGGGGATTAATACTTAGTAGGAAAATCAGGGTTTTTACATCTTCCAACCTTTTAAAAAGAAGCACTTAAATATTTAACAGGATTTTAATCCTCAGCCTTCTTCCACTTGTAACAGTATGGGATATTCGTTTATTTAATGGCTTTATCTTGAGTTCTTAGCTGCTTTCTGGATCTTTCACTCCATCCCTTTGCTAGTCCCTTATCTTATACCTACCATTACATGTAGATATTTGCCAGCATTCCACCTTCTGCCCCTTGTCTACTATCTTTTTCCCTTAAACAAACATGCTGGGGCAGTCAGATTGTTGTTGATTACAATAAGGAGAGTGGACTCAATTCTACAGCAATAACTTCCAAATTAAGAGCAGTAAATGTTCTCTCCACTTCTAACTTTTGAGGGACAGTTCTGGCCATTGTCCTGGCAGAAAGCTCAGGACTGAATCTGTCCCAGTGATTTCTGAAAATGGGCAAATAATACTATCCATTGAAGCTGAAATGTTTAAGGAAAAGTTAGGCTATCAGGAAAGTTTGGTTATTAGTTAAATTTATAGATCTATCCATTTCTCACCCAAGAGGCATTTTGATCACTGGCCCAGAATATAGATTAATGACGATCATTTGCAATTAGATGTTTTCTCTTACAAAAACAAAGTGGGAAAACCAAGTTTTAAATGCTTCCTACTGAAAGGATTTCAAAGAGGCTTATTTGCATTACTAAGTTAGATTAAGTTGATATTCAGTTATTTTCTTTTGACACATGAGCAACTACTCACACAACATGTTTATTATGAAATTCAGTGAAAATAAATTACAAATAAGAAAGAAAAGATGGAGATTTATTTTGGAAATCTATTTCCATTTAATATTGTCCTGCTATTTGACATTAGGTAATTTTGTTTTACTAACAACTGAAAATCAAGATGTTCTGAGGAAAGTACATGTTAATATGAAGATGTACTATATGTAAAAAACTTTAAGCAGCAAATCACATTTAAAATAATTGAGCACTTTTTATATCCATAGCTATACAAGTTTAATTGAATATTAAAGTTTGAAATCCATGAATACCAGGAAATATTTTTAAAATTTTAAACATTTTAATAGACTAGTTTGTGGAAGAAAAGAGAAAAAAGTTTTGAGTCAACATTCTCTGAATAAAGACTGAATATGAGCACTTTTATGTGTGGCTAAGTCATCACCAGAAAACATAATAGCTACTTATCCTTGCAGTCATTCCATCATATGTGGGCAATGGAATTTTGATCTCTTGGAATTTATAATTGAAGAGAAGTAACAGTGAAGAGGAATATGAGTTAATTGTCAGGTATTTAGGATGACATATTTTATATCTTCAAGGTGCATTCTTTAAGAAAGTTACAATAAGTGTATTTTTGATACAAGTGACAGTTTCTCAGTTCAGTAATTTGTTACTACTCATTGTCTGTTTCTATTTTATTCAGGTGCTTGCAATTATTTTTGATATCCTATGTACAAAAATTATGAAGTATTTGTAATCAACATATCACTGATGACAAATGTACAAACAGTTAAAGTTGCAAACAGACATTCAGCTAATAATTTCTTCACTAGATCTTGGAGCTAGAGAGTTTACTTGGCTTTCATCTCCTGCCTTTAAAAGATTTGATGTTATGGACTCCCATCCCTAAAGATGTTACATCATATGCTCAGTATCAAAAAGCTTGTAAAGTGATAAGAACTTCGTTTTAGTTCCAAGCAGCATTGCACTACCTCATGCTTTAAAACAAAAACAAGGAACAACAATAAAAAGCATTACATTTTGTTTTCTTCTAATAGCAGAGCTAACAAGTAAAATTTCACTTTTACCAAAAGCCTTTAAAAATTAACAGGAAGCGTGTATGAAATTTAATGACTGATTGAGCCATAATATATTATTCATGTAATGTTGGAAGCATACATCATTCACCTGGATATAAGAGAAAAAAATCTTTCTTTGCAGAATTATTTGAGAGAGCATTATGTGGAAGGAGTCATTGGTCCCACTCCATACAATATTCCTTATCTCATTTTATGTCTATGATGAATTTTAAGTAAATACTTAACTAGTTTTTACAGCTGTTATTATATAAAAGTTCACAAAGAAAAGAGAGAAAAAAGCATAAAATTATAAAGAATTAAGATAAGTTACTCAGATTATTATGGAAGGAAAAAAATGTGCCGTCAGAAAAACAAGTAAGAGTGGTACAATTCTCAAGAAATCTATATTCCGTTTCTAATTTTACCTCTGAATGATGCTCTGACTTTTGAAAAGTTTCTTGGCTAACTTTTGACTGTTAACTGAGAAAATTCTCCTTGAAATGGTAAATAATAGTTGCCACCTAGTACGTGCTAAATACTGTAGCGCTAAGATTGCTACTGGTAAATATCTTCAGTTTTTCATTATTGTCTTTGGGTTATCTTCAGAGCACTATATATATATATACGATTAAGCAAACAAAGTAGAAATATCCCTTTAGGCAAATGTAAATTATAGACAAAAATCCTTCTTACAAAGAGTGGGAACACAATTGGTCATATTCCTGCTACCAATTTGAACACAGTATTTCAATATGAGAAAGCTACCTGGATATATAGCCAATAATTTTTTTTGAGATGGCCAATGTATGAGCTTTTTATTATTTAAAATTTTAAATGTTATTTCTTTTTTAAAATGTTATTTCTTATACAAAGTTTTCTCTTTTTTATTTATCCCCGTTATATCTTTGTGAAGCAGTGATGGCATTATTACAAATATTCATCATTACACCTTCAAAATAAATTACTCTGAAAAACAGTTCCAATAGCTTTTTGAAGAACCACTCCCTGTTTTAAACCTAACCCAGTTATGATTATCTTCCCACAAGTTGCCCCTTTTCTCACCTCATTGCAAGCAGGACTTGAAAACAACTATGGACCAGATTCAATTCCAAAATGCATTAAGAAGTAATGAATATTTTACTGAAGTATCAAAGGGAGATGTAGCCATGAGATAAAACTTCCTAAAATCCTCTTTAAAACTCTGTATTCTCCACTCACCACCCAGAACTCCTTTGCCACTAAAACCATCTCATTTCCTACCTCCCATCTCCCTACCTGGTGTAGAGGGTGGGTGCAGGAACAGGCAGTAGGAGGTAGGAGAAACTCTCAGCTTCATGGCACCTGATGAAATTACTCCACAGAAGGAGAGAATTTGAAGTTCTATAAACTGAGTTTTATGATGATATGGACATGGATTCAAAGCTCAGTCCTGGGATTAACCAGTAGTAGTACATTTGGAAAGATTTTAATAACTGTGAGTCTCTCTCTTTTTTTTTTTTCCAAGTTGTAAAAGTGGAATTTAATTTCTTACCTCATAAAATCTCTGTGAGGATTAGATGATATGAGGTAGTAAAAATGTGCAGCGTATGCTAGACCTTCAATAAAAGTTAGTTCCTTTCCCTATTTAGACATTAGTGATCAGACTTCTTTGCTTATATCCTGAGGATACTGGATTCCTGATGCTTCTTGAGAATTTTGTTGTGCTCCTTTTTCTGTTCCACTCTGGTCCCAGTGAGTAAACCTCTTACTCTATGTCCAGATGTCTCAGTGAGCACTGACTGCATACAATACTCCAACACAAATACAAAAAGCGTATTCCATACCCTGTGGAGCCAGGCTAATGTTTAAGAGCCTTAGCACAATGAAAGTGATTTTTTAAAAAGAATTTGACAATTCTAATCTATTGAGTTAAATGACTGTAATTCACTAGTCATTCTGCAGAGGGTTTGGGAGTCTGGCAACAGCAAAGTTAGTGGTTTTGATGTTACAATTTTATTCTGTTATGAAATACAAGATAAAGTTTAATGCAAGGGGCTCATCTTGACCTTGTCCTTTCTTTCTTTTACTCTTATACTTCTTATAGTGGACATTTACTCTTTTTGTTTGTTTTATTTTGGTTTTTGTTGTTACCATTCATTCCCACTTTTTTGTTTTTGTTTTTGTGGTACACGGTCCTCTCACTGTTGTGGCCTCTCCCGTTGTGGAGCACAGGCTCGGGACGCACAGGCTCAGCGGCCATGGCTCACGGGCCCAGCCACTCCGCGGCATGTGGGATCTTCCTGGACTGGGGCACGAACCCGTGTCCCCTGCATTGGCAGGTGGACTCTCAACCACTATGCCACCAGGGAAGCCCCCCCACTTATTTTTATCAAAGCTCCTTCCCAACTCTTAGTCCATACAAATTGAGAGCTATGGATCCTACTTGTGTCTCCAGGAGTGGTATTCTGCTTAGGGCTGGCTGTTCAGACAATTATGTTACAGAAGCCATTGATTCAGGGATAGCACGTGATCCAAGAAGAGCAAATGCAACAGTTGTACAGATAGGAGAGAAGAAACAGCCTGTTGCATCTGGCTTCCTTTCCTTAGCATAATGCTTTATTCATGCTATGGAGCCTGAGGTGATAATAGGCTAGAGATGGCAGGCAACTCTGTTGCTATGGAATGAAGATAGAGGAAAAAAAGTTAAACAATGAAAGAAAGTAAAATTCCACCCCACTGACATTGCTTGAAGTTCTGGCTCAAGCTGTACATGAGGCTGCCATTTGACATTTATCTGAGCCAATAAATTCCTTTGTTTTTCTTTAAGCCAATTTTAATTAAATTTCTATAACCCACAATACAAACATTCTTAAGTGATATTTCCTTCTTTTTTTTTTTAGTGAATAGTGATTTCCAACTCATTCTTTTCTGCTCTGTTTTGTTTTTTCCCCCTCCTTTCCCTTCATGTACCATTTCCCTCCCTCTTTGTTACTTCACAGTTTAGTTAAGGAAAATTATGAAAGTAGCCCCACATGAACAAAAATTCTTAAAATTATTCATTATGATGTCTTTCTTTACTTGAGGTGTTACTTGCCTTTTGTATCTGATGTCCCTTCAAGGCCTTTAATTAATTTTTATCATGCTTCTTAAAGGACCCAGCATGGTACCATACACCCCCTATGCACTCAAAGTATTAATTGGAAATAATGATAATGATCAACCTCATGAAACATTTTAAACTCTATCCTTGTTCACCTGGCAAGCTGTGAACATGGAAGATGGGCAGAGAACGATTCACTAGGAAGCAGAATTAATGAGCAGGGACAATGTCTAATTCTATATATTTTTAATCATGTCTATTACAGTTAGCACTCAATTTAAATGAATAACCTTAAGAGCAGTGTTGGTAGTTCCCTTATAAGTCAATGACTTCTGTCCTAATAGGCAATGAATCATTAGGTCATGACAGTCATATTTTTATTTGTTCTTTTTCCTTCTTTCAGCTTTTCAGTAGAAATGCTGAAGAATTCTTTTAAAATACTTTAGAATAATCATCATTTTCCCATTCCTTCATGTCTTTAAAAAGCAGATCACATACTGGATTCTCTTCCAGGGCATTTCTTAAGGATTTATAAAGCCATTTTCATATAACCTTGACTAACCATCTTCATTTTTATTCTGAGAGACTTCTCACCTCTCTGAGTTGCTATTTCACTTGCAGAACTGTGAGCTGGGAAGAACCCGACATGGTGAAAACAAATGTGCACGTTCTGGACATGGCATACAGACCTTTCCAGGATCAGTCTGATGGCTCAGAGTGGGGATCAACTAAATCCTTTGTTTTTCCCTTTTCTCTTCCAGTCTTTGGCAATGTGTATAAACACACATGAGGGTTAAAAGTAATTACAGAGGGCTTCCCTGTAGCCAGTGGTTGAGAGTCCACCTGCCGATGCAGGGGACACGGTTCGTGCCCCGGTCCGGGAAGATCCCACATGCCACGGAGCAGCTGGGCCCATGAGCCATGTCCACTGAGCCTGTGCGTCTGGAGCCTGTGCTACGCAACGGGAGAGGCCACAACAGTGAGAGGCCCGTGTACCGCAAAACAAACAAACAAACAAAAAGTAATTACAGAGCTTGCCTTCTCTTTCAGTGGCTTGTCACCAGGAGATCAGGGGAGATTATATATATATTCTTTGGATATTCTTAAATTCTACTTTGGATGTTAATTTTCCACACCCCTTTTCCCTGGGCCAGTTCCACTGATGCAAACTACTCAGTATAATTAAGATTTCTTCTCCACTATATGACAAATTTATGCTTGTTTAAAAAAAATCACATAGATACATATATGGATAGAAAAAGACTGGAATGAAATATACCAAATAATATATTTGGTTTCTCAGAATGCTAAGCTGGGTGATAGTTTTTTGTTTGTTTGTTTTTTAAATAAATTTATTTATTTTGGGCTGCATTGGGTCTTTGTTGCTGCTTGCGGGCTTTCTCTAGTTGCAGCGAGCAGGGGCTACTCTTCGTTGTGGTGTGTGGGCTTCTCATTGCGGTGGCTTCTCTTGTTGCGGAGCATGGGCTCTAGACTTTTGGGCTTCAGTAGTTGTGTCACATAGGCTTAGTTGCTTCGCAGCATGTGGGATCTTCCTGGACCAGGGCTCGAACCCATGTCCCCTGCATTGGCAGGCAGACTCTTAACCACTGCACCACCAGGGAAGCCCAATAGTTAATTTTTTAAAATTTACTTTCTACTTTTTACGTGTCTACATTTAATAAACTTATGTTAGTTTTTCATAATAATCAAATAATAAGTAAAAAGAAAACATTTTTCATTCTAATTCCCTGATATTTTTTCTTTTGTGTCCAAAGATTTCTAAGTGATCATACCCATCAAATTGTATACAGACTATTTCCCTGAATTAACTACAAGAGTAGTTCAGAGAAAGAGTATTCAGTTTAAAATCATAATTGCATTGCTGCCTGCTAAGGCTATGGCATAATTTTTCTTTAGTTAAATAACATTTTCTCCTTATCAAATGTAGTTGGTGGGCTATTTGTTTTTGTAGAATAGGCATTGGACATGGCATAAAAAGAGTAAGGCATAGAAACACATAGTAAGAATTTTGGAGTGTCTAGGAGCTTCCTAAAAGTGAATGGATGTGACTGCAGTTCCCTAGGAGGCTGAGAAGTGGCAGATGGGCAACAAGAAGGTCTGAGATTTCCTAAGAAAATGTGGAATAGAGACTCCACCCACTTTCTTCTTAGTTGAAATGCACTAAGGAGAAAATAGCATAAGATCCTTGTCTATTAAGAAGATGGGGAAAAACAAAAGTAGAATTCAAGTGAACTGATTTCCTTGTTCAATTTCTTTTTTAAAAAATAAGTAGGTAGGTACTTCCTCTCTGCAGTGAATTTTAAAATGGTAATTCAATACAAGCTAATTAACATGCAGAGAGGCATGATATAAAATTGATTTATATATACATATATTATATCTTTAAACTGCTGTGCTAAGGTGAGTCTTCTAGTGAATCTTGTGCCTGCCGAAGACAGTTGAAGTCTTGACTGGTGCTGACATAAGGCTCATTTAAGTTCACCAATGTGATATGATAGAATATTTTATAATTTTGCTTTTTTGAACAATTTTTGTTGGTTAATAATGCTACCCATAGAAGAAGATATAACATGATGAAAAATCCCTGAAAACTCTGTGTTCAAAAAGCAAACATATGAATCTTGTTTGAAGGTTTTTTAACCTTTGACATTTATAAAGGATTTGATAAAGTTGTTTGCTTTTATTTTTTAGCTATAAGGAAAAATGACTCCCAGCTTCATGGTTCCAGAAAATGGAATCTAAGCCAATGAAAGTAAGAAAGCTCTATATAGGATAGTAATATATTATGGCAAGGCTATCTGAAAAAGAGCCTTTACATTTACAGTAAGATATATTGACACTCTACTTTAATCCTTGGGATACACATACAAAGTCACTGTAAGACGCTTTAGGCGTATGTAAGGCTAACTCTTATGTTTTTAAGTTCTTGTTACTACAGTAATGAACTTCAAATACATCAGATAGAAAAGATCAGTCACGAGCTTACACACTTAGAAGTATCTCTGCTAGGAGCACAGACTGGACTTGTAGGGATACTTTATTACTGGTCTGTAGGGGGAATCTCCTCTGAAATAGGATGAAATGTTAGACTCTTCTTTCTTTTATGTATTAAGGTAAAGGAACAATTTTAGTGAACTATGTAGTAAGTGACTATTCCCTACTGGTCACAGAAATTTAAACATTCCTGTGCCAGTGGTCTTGGCCGCTTTGAACTTTTAGTTTCTTGAACATTGATGCATTCACACGTTATGCCATTAAAAAATTTTGTTTACCTTGCTCCTGAGATGAAAAGAACAGCCCCATATTATACAAAATGCCTTTAAATGGAGTAGTAGTAGCAAGAAGAGCTATTACTATTCAGGACTGTTCTGGAGTTTTTTGTTTTTGTATTTATTTTTCTCTGAAAAACACATCAATGATTAATTATGTGTTAATTTTCGTCGTATTAAGAAAACAATCAGATCACTCAAAGTACCTACTATACACAGCACTGGTTCTGTTGTAGGAGAAGGAAAAACACCTTCCTTTGTGATACAGTGCACTTTTACTTTATGAATATTGTTAGCAAAGAATGAAAAACAGGAAAAAGAATAAAACTTCCATCTGAGCTTTTAAAGGATTTCTGAGCCCCACTTCTTTTTTTTTTTTTTCCTGATGCATCAATCAAGAAATGTGATTATAATTCAGAAAGAATTATTCACTCAACTGTAAACACAAGTAAGAGGTTTAACTGGGCTACTGGCTTTGAGGTTCAAGTGGCATTTACAAAATCAAAATCACAAGACAGAGAGAACAAGGTTACCATTACGGAGGCACTGAGACTCAGACAAGTGCCCTCAGGGAGTTAATATGGTTAAGGTTATCCATGCTAAGCAACATCTTATAAAACATTCTATCTTGAGTATTACTCCTATTTACAAGAATGGGCTAATTCATTTATGTCAAATGTGGCTTTTGGGTATTCAGTTTTTTTTAATGTCACCAAAATTATCTCAGAGGAGCAGCTCTGATGGGTCAATCATTGCAGATGGTAAGTGCTTTGTTAATTATACAGAAATTTAGAAACAATTGTAGAATGTCTCGCCTCAGGAGAAATTTCTCTCTTCCTGTTTGAGAGCCCTTTCTCCCTACCGAATTAATTTTGTGTTTGTGAATAGATAACAATCTCAGCCACGTGGTAGAAATAACTCCTTGCTCCTTGCTCAAATACGCAAGTGTAAATAAGCAAAGGATATCACAAATAAACAATGCCATTCTTTTTAAATAATGCAGTGTGTGTAATTAGGAGTATGCAATTACAACAGCGTACAGCTCTCAGTGTAACAATTAGGTTTTCAGTAAAATGTAATTTGTTCCGATGTAAATGTTTTTCCTCAATTCAGAAGATTCCCTTGAGTTGTTTCAATAAGCGTATTTCTGCAAAGACATGCAGTAGTGCACTATGTTCCAATATACAAATCAAAGAGGACAACTATATTATAATAAGCTACTGAAATTTTTGAAGTATGGGTTACCAGTGTTGTCTTGAGATAGGAAAGTAGGGGCAATCACTTTCTGGGAACTGTTGACATATAAGAATGCCTATGTGGTAGATATAAAATATAGATTATAAAATTACTATATATATAAATTATTATATATATACTATATATATATAAAATTAGTGTATATATGTGTATATATATTCCTTTTTATGGATGTCACAGGTATGTATATATACCTCTTTGTGATGTGACTTCCATAACAAGGTAGAGTCTTGAATCTGGGCTGGCCTTGTGACTTGCTCTGACCACTCTGGTGTAAATGATGTTGACTTTTGAGGCTAGGTTTTAAGAGACCTTGGAATGTGGTCCTGAGGTCGCCATGCAAAGAAGCTAGACTGGCTTATGGAGGAGGAGAGGCAGGTGGAGAAGAGGTCCCTAGTGACAGCCCACAGCAACTGGCAAACATGTGAATGAGGTCTCTTGGGTCTTCTAGCCTCACTGACCCCTAGCTGAATCCTGGGAGCTGAGTAAGCTCAGGTGAAATATGCAGATGAACTGTCCAGTCAACAAATAGAATTGAGAGAAATAGCTAATTATTGTTGTTTTAGCTTCTAAATTCTATAGTGGTTCTGTGTAGCAGGGCCAATTGAAATAGTTGTTTGAGTTTTCTCTTATCACAGTGTTTGGTGCCACTGTTTAACTGACTTTGTTTTCCCAGTCAATTAGGAACTTATAAAGTTTACGTATGGAATTGTGAAACACCATCACATTTTTAGTAGAAAGAAAAATGACTTGAGAAAAACAGAACCTTAGTACAGTAACATTCAAAGTAAATTAGGGACTAGAGATCATCTAGTTCAATAGATTGAAAAGGGTACTTTTCGGATTACTAAAACAGGGAGGATGAAGATATTCTTTAGGGCTATTCCAGTGGGTATGATGGAGGAGGATGGTCTGGATTTCTCATGCCAGCTTCAGCCATACCAGCTCTATTTTTATTTGTTGTATTCCCATGTGCAGAAGTAATTCTCTGAGATAAAAAATGTAAAACCACTGCAGTCCAGCTCTCAGACTTTTCAGAGGAACACGTTAAGGCCCAGAAAGAAGACATAATCAGTGTGAAAATTTACCCTCAGTATGACAAAATACTTCATCATAATGATGTTAATTTGTTTGTTGCACACAGGTGGTAGCTAAGTGTAAAACCCCTCATTGATTTGGCTTCTATCTACTTCTCTAGCATTCTTTCTGTCTCAGTCTCATGGGTCATCAGACTCCTACCTTGAAACTTTCTTTCCCCTAACTCAATCATGGAGCTCTAATACCACGTACAAGTTTCTTTCTCCCCATCTCCCTGTCTTGGAACGTGGTGTATTGCTCCATTCTGCCTGAATCATCTCTATTAGGAAACCTTCTCGGGATCGCCCCTTCCCCATCAACCCAGGCTGTGTCGGGTGTCCTCTTTAATATTTCAATTGCCTTGTTTTTCCTTGCATCACAAATATGAAGGCCTACAGGTTGTAGTAAACTTGTGTTTGCTTTTCTTGTATTAAAGACTGAAAGACTTTGAGGGTAAGAAACATGACAAATGTTTGGTATCCCCAGGGCCTGGCATAAACAGAAGGCATGCACCAAATATGTGTGGAGTGATGGGACAGATGAATGAATCAATGAAATTTCTAAGTGAATGAGGGGTTTCTCTTTCACCAAAAGTATCAAATGAAAGATGAGCTACACGCTAGAAATGTTAATGTTGGGATTAAAAGGGAAGTGGGAGAAAGATTGTGAAGGGCCTTTTATATCACATGTAATAGGAGGACTAGAGAAGATTTTAAGCAGGGGAGGATACAAAAAAGTACCTTTAGAAAGATCCTTCTGGCTGATCTGTGGAATTGTAATTTCTTAACATGCAAAATTAGAAATAAAGAGATCACTTAGGAAGCAGGAAACTTTCAGTCATTTTGCATAGTTTCACCAATTTAAAAAAGTGAGAGGTAAAAGAAAAGTGAGATTTGGGAGCCCTGAGTTTAAATCCTGACAGTGGCTTCTACCATACACCCTAGGTCCATTATGTATTTTCGGAGATCCTCAGTGTTTTCACTTGTGAAATGAACATTATAATTCAAGCTTAACAGGAATAAAAAGATTAAATGGGGGAAACATGGTGGTGTATTGTAAACTATAATGCATTAACTAAATATGAGTTATATGATTGAAACTAATAATTTTCATTTTAAGCTGCTATAGTGACATCTTTTTTTTTTTTTTTTTTTTTTTTGCGGTACGCGGGCTTCTCACTGCCGTGGCCTCTTCTGTTGCGGAGCACAGGCTCTGGATGCGCAGGCTCAGCGGCCATGGCTCACGGGCCCAGCTGCTCCGTGGCATGTGGGATCTTCCCGGACCGGGGCACGAACCCGTGTCCCCTGCATCGGCAGGCAGACTCTCAACCACTGCACCACCAGGGAAGCCCTAGTGACATCTTTTTAACCCCCAAATCCTATGAGTTTAAGTTTTATATTTAGCATTACAGAGACTCTACTAACATATATCTGATTGGTTCTCACTACACTACAACACTAAACTGGAAAAGCACACAATAAATGGAAATATCCCAGTAAGAGGAAAAATCCTTGAAATCAGTTATCATGTTTATTTGAAAACTATTTGTTCCAGTTGTCTATTGCCATGTGCAAAACACTCCAAAATTTAGTGTCATAAAAAACAACTAATTATGCTCATGGATTCTGTGGGTCAGGGGTTTGGACAAGATACAGTGAGAATGGTCTGTCTTTGCCATATGATGTCTGAGACCTCAGCTGGGGAGATTCAAATGACTGAAGGCTAGAATTATGGGGAGGTTTTTAAACTCACATTTCTGAGGCTTGGACTGGGAAGATTGAAAGGCTGCGCACAGCTGGGCCTATTGGCAGCCTTCATGGAGCCTCTCCATGTGCCCTGGGCTTCTCTCACTATGGCTATCTTGAGGTAGTCAAACTTCTTACTTGCAACAAGAACAGGTGTTCTCACAAACAAAACAGGTGCATGGACATTTGTCACTCAGCCTCAGAAATTACATAGGATCACTGCCACTGTACCATATTGATCAAAGCAGACCCAGGGCAATTGAGAGATTCAAGGGGAGGAGAAAAAGACCTCACTTTTTTTTTTTTTTTTTTTTTTTTTTGTTGCTGTACGTGGGCCTCTCCTGTTGTGGCGTCTCCCGTTGCGGAGCACAGGCTCCGGACGCGCAGGCTCAGCGGCCATGGCCCACGGGCCCAGCCGCTCCGCGGCACGCGGGATCTTCCCAGACCGGGGCACGAACGCACGTCCCCTGCATCGGCAGGCGGACTCTCAACCACTGCGCCACCAGGGAAGCCCAAGACCTCACTTTTAATGGGAGACATTCATGGACTTGTTTTAAAATCTCCACACAGTTTCATGGATGGAGCTTAAGAGGTACATTTTTTAAGTAAAATATACGCTGATCAAACCATATATTATCCACGTGAAAGTCATTGAAAAGAAAATAAGAATTTCCTTTGAACTTTAGTTGTTGTTTTTCTGATGAATTTTTCCCAGTGTCCCTCAATAAAATTGAGGTAGAGCGAAAAACTTAGTCCCCTGCAACACTGAGTAGGTCTGATCTTGCAAATTTATGTAAATTTTATTTTATAGTAATAATAATGCTTTCAATAATGATTAAGATAATTACAGATATTATTAAATAACAACAGTTCAAAGTGGTATACAAATCCATTTATATATATTACAAGCTCACAACTTTAAGATGTACATACTCTTATTATACCCATTTTAGAAATAAGCAAACTAGTGAGGTTAGATGTTAAGAAGTTTTTCCAACTTTTCTGTGTAATAAATAAAAATTTAAAATAATAGGTAATAAAATTTAAAATTTAAAATATCATTTTATAAACTTCAAAAAATGTATACTAAAAAGCAAAACAATAAACCCTCTTTAAACTAAAGTTAGAGCCACATGCACAGGGAATGTGAAAGTTACTGGTAGAGGCAGCTAACCCAGACTGAAGAAATAAGAAGTTCCCTAGAGGGAATGGCATCTGAACTTAACCTTAAAGAGTAAGTAGTATTCATCTGGACAGCAGAGTAGACCATTCTGGTTTAAGAATGTAAATTAAGGGAGTGGTGAGAGATCTTGCTGGAGAGGTAGGCAAGAGTTAAATAACTGAGGAACTTACTTGTCTAATTATATGTATTAGTTTTTTTTTTCTAGTTAATGGGTGTAGTGCCCAAACATGGTAGTTTGTCTTGGACATCCTAGTCTATGCCTATTGTTCCAGAACAATTAGTAACTGTGCCCCTTTCACTCACAAAATGTTCTAATTTCCTGTGGAAACAGAAGAATGGTGTGGTCCCTCTACCAGTCATCAATATTCTTTACAAAGAGGAAAGACATTTTTGATTTATGATTTAGAGAGATGATTTGCAAGGCCCTGGAGAGAGTGAGATTGATCAAGAAAGTTTTAGGGTTGACTGCAGAGATTCATGGGAGAAATTTTGAGATACTGAATTGTAATAGGAATAAGATGAAAGGTACAGATTGTAGATACCTAACCACATTTGTTGACTGGCTAGATGTAAAGAATGAAGGAGAGGAAAGAGGCAGCCCTGTCTCCTAGATGTTTAATGTAGGTGACTAGGTGGTTGTTAGATCTGAAATTGAGGTAGAGAACATCTTCCCTGTCATCTGTTTTGGGTATAGTATTGGTGATGGGTTTGGAGTCTGTGATAAAACCCATCTTAAAGGATATATACTTTGTATGAATAAAATGAGACTTCTTGGATTTTATATAGAAATTAATGCTAAAAATAAAATAGAACAAGTATAAGAAATGAGGTGGATTTGATAGGGTACGAAGAAAGCAGCTTTATTCTTCTTTCCCACTATATTCTCTGACCTGAAATTTCAGGTTGGTCCTCAAAGCTTTCCCAGTAATTTCCAAGGTTTCGACAAACATCCTCATTAAAAATGCCCAGTCCGGGCTTCCCTGGTGGCACAGTGGTTGAGAGTCCACCTGCTGATGCAGGGGACACGGGTTCGTGCCCCGGTCCGGGAAGATCCCACATGCCGCGGAGCGGCTGGGCCTGTGAGCCATGGCCGCTGAGCCTGTGTGTCTGGAGCCTGTGCTCCGCAGTGGGAGAGGCCACAACAGTGAGAGGCCCGCGTACCGCAAAAAAAAAAAAAAAAAAAAAATGTCCAGTCCACACACAGCCGCGCTTGGGCGTCCTCTCTCTCTCTGACTCCATTTTCTCCACCGCCGGGGGCCGGGGTCTCCTGGGGGGGACCCAGGCGGTACCCCAGATCTCCCTTCAGGGCCAGGGTGAACTCCGGGGAGAACCGGGAGTGGGGGAGATGGGCAGGGATTGGGATGGAGGGAGCAGCACACCCAGAGAGTTTGGGAGGGAAGTAACCACGCGGGGTCTGGGGGGGGGGCTTGGATTGGTGGGTGGGGAGCCTGGGGGCCCTGGCTAACCTCTGGGCAGCGGAGACCCCGGTGGGGGTAGCGGGGTGTGTGGAAGTCGCGGGAGGCCGAGGGAAGCAAGACATTGGGGACATTCTGCAGCAGGTAGGGACCATCACCGACCAGAGCCTGGACGAGCGAGGCCCAGGCCAAGAAACACACCCTAAACTGCCACCAAATGAAGCCTGCTCTCTTTAGCTTCCTTCGTGAAATCGAGGAGAAAACCGCCTTCAGCATTCGAAGCTCCCAAGAGGAAGAGCCTGTGGACCTACAGCTGATGCACTTGGACAACATGCTTCTAGCAGAGGGTGTGGCCGGCCCCGAGAAAGGGGATGGCTCGGGCAGCAGCTGCCACCACTGCAGCCTCCGGGGGAGGTGTGTCCCCTAACAACCCCATCGAACACTTGGACTATCTCAGCAAACTTGCCCAGGGCCGCCACGTTTACCACTCGTAGCTGGAGAAGTATGAGAAGGCACGAAGCAAGTTCACAGCCCACGTCATGAAACTGCTGAGGGAGCAAAGCCGCACGCAGTTTGTAGCACCCAAGGAGACGGAGCGCACGGTGAGTGTCATCCACCGGAAGTTCAGCGCCATCCAGAGGCAACTCAAGCAGAGCCCCTGCGAGGTGGCCATGATCCTGCATTCCGGCTCCTGGATGCCAGACAAAAAGGCCGTAACTTCAGCAAACAGGCCACTGAGGTCCCGAATGAGTATTTCTACTCCCACCTGAGTAACCCATATCCTAGTGACGAGGCTAAGGAGGAGCTCGCCAAGAAGTACGGGATCACTGCCTCTCAGGTCCCCAACTGGTTTGGCAACAAGCAGATGTGCTATAAGAAAAATACTGGAAAGTTCCAAGAGGAGGCAAACATCTAGGCCATCAAGACTGCTGGTGAAGCCATCTGGTCCTGGGCTTTTGTTTGTTGGAAGATTTTTAATCACAGTTTCAATTTCATTACTTGTGATTGGTCTGTTCACATTTTCTGTTTCTTCCTGGTTCAGTCTTGGAAGGTTATACCTTTCTAAGAATTTGTCCATTTCTTCCAGGTTGTCCATTTTATTGGCATAGAGTTGCTTGTAGTAGTCTCTTAGGATGCTTTGTATTTCTGCGGTGTCTGTTGTAACTTCTCCTTTTTCACTTCTAATTTTATTGCTTTGAGTCCTCTCCCTCGTTTTCTTGATGAGTCTGGCTAATGGTTTATCAATTTTGTTTATCTTCTCAAAGAAGCAGGTTTAGTTTTATTGATCTTTGCTATTGTTTTCTTTGTTTCTATTTCATTTATTTCTGCTCTGATCTTTATGAGTTCTTTCCTTCTGCTAACTTTGGGCTTTCTTTGTTCTTCTTTCTCTAGTTCCTTTAGGTGTAAGGTTAGATTGTTTATTTGAGATTTTTCTTGTTTCTTGAGGTAGGCTTGTATAGCTATAAACTTCCCTCTTAGAACTGCTTTTGCTGCACCCCATAGGTTTCGGATCATCATGTTTTCATTGTCATTTTTCTCTAGGTATTTTTTGATTTCCTCTTTGATTTCTTCAGTGATCTCTTGGTTATTCAGTAACATGTTGTTTAGCCTCCGTGTGTCTCTGTTTTTTACGTTTTTTTCCCTGTAATTGATTTCTAATCTCATAGCATTGTGGTCAGAATAGATGCTTGATATGATTTCAATTTTCTTAAATTTACTGAGGCTTGATTTGTGACCCAAGATGTGATCTATCCTGGAGAATGTTCCATGCGCACTTGAGAAGAAAGTGTAATCTGCTGTTTTTGGATGGAATGTCCTATAAATATCAATTAAATCTATCTGGTCTATTGTGTCATTTAAAGCTTATGTTTCCTTATTAATTTTCTGTTTGGATGATCTGTCCATTGGTGTAAGTGAGGTGTTAAAGTCCCCCCTATTATTGTGTTACTGTTTTAGAACTGTTAGCAGTTGCCTCATGTACTAAGGTGCTCCTATGTTGGGTGCATATATATATATATATATATATATAATTGTTATATCTTCTTCTTGGATTGATCCCTTGATCATTATGTAGCGTCCTTCCTTGTCTCTTGTAACGTTCTTTATTTTAAAGTCTATTTTTTCTGATATGAGTATTGCTACTCCAGCTTTCTTTTGATTTCCATTGGCATGGTATATCTTTTTCCATCCCCTGACTTTCAGTCTGTGTGTGTCCCTAGGTCTGAAGTGGGTCTCTTGTAGACAGCATATATATGGGTCTTGTTTTTGTATCCATTCAGCAAGTTTGTGTGTTTTGGTTGGAGCATTTAATCCATTTACGTTTAAGTTAATTATCGATATGTATGTTCCTATGACCATTTTCTTAATTGTTTTGGGTTTGTTTTTGTGGATCCTTTTCTTCAATTGTGTTTCCCACTTAGAGAAGTTCCTTTAGCATTTGTTGTAGAGCTGTTTTGGTGGTGCTGAATTCTCTTAGCTTTTGCTTGTCAGTAAAAGTTTTGATTTCTCCATTGAATCTGAATGAGATCCTTGCCGGGTAGAGTAATCTTGGTTGTAGTTTCTTCCCTTTCATCACTTTAAATATATCATGCCACTCCCTTTGGCTTGTAGAGTTTCTGCTGAGCAATCAGCTGTTAACCTTATGGGAATTCTCTTGTATGTTATTTGTCCTTTTTCCCTTGCTGCTTTCAATACTTTTTCTTTGTCTTTAATTTTTGCCAATTTGATTACTATGTGTCTCGGCATGTTTCTCCTTGGGTTTATCCTGTATGGGACTCTCTGTGCTTCCTGGTCTTGGTTGGCTATCTCCTTTTCCGTGTTAGGGAAGTTTTCGACTATAATGTCTTCAAATATTTTCTCGAGTCATTTCTCTCTCTCTTCTCCTTCTGGGACCCCTATAATGCGCATGTTGTTGTGTTTAATGTTGTCCCAGGGGTCTCTTAGGCTGTCTTCATTTCTTTTCATTCTTTTTTCTTTATTCTGTTCCTTAGCAGTGAATTCCACCATTCTGTCTTCCAGGTCACTTATCCATTCTTCTGCCTCAGTTATTCTGCTATTGATTCCTTCTAGTGTATTTTTCATTTCAGTTATTGTATTGTTCATCTCTGTTTGTTTGTTCTTTAATTCTTCTAGATCTTTGTTAAATATTTCTTGCATCTTCTCAATCTTTGCCTCCATTCTTCTTCCGAGGTCCTGGATCATCTTCACTGTCGTTATTCTGAATTCTTTTTCTGGAAGATTGCCTATGTTCATTTCATTTAGTTGTTTTTTGGGGGTTTCATCTTGTTCCTTCATCTGGTACATAGCCCTCTGCCTTTTCATCTTGTCTATCTTTCTGTGAATGTGGTTTTTGTTACACAGGCTGTAGGATTGTACTTCTTCTTGCTTCTGCTGCCCGCCCTCTGGTCGCTGAGGCAATCTCCAGACGGCTTTATTACCTCATAGGCATCTCATCTTAAACCAATAACATTGCTTGGTGGAAAAAAAAGTCCAGATCATAGTTTCATAGTGTTAATACTCATCCAACTTAAATTTCCTCTATACCAGGTTGGGCCAAGTTATACTCAAAGTCTGCAGTGAGCTGGGTGAGCTAACAGTGAGAATGGGAAAAGGGACTGGGGGCACCCTTAATTTCTGTCCTCTTCCCCCAACTTATTCTTCTTCACATCTTCCTCTACTATGTTGCTTCTTGGTCCTCCAGGGATGGGCAGAAGAGCAAAGTGAAATTAGGGCAAAGTGTTGCAGGAGAGAGTTGTAAGTTTTACCAGGGTTCTCTGGATGAAGAATACCTCTACATTATGGAATCTTTTGTCTTTTGGAGTACTTTTGCAGGTTCCCTGGAGCTTACCACCTCTAGGGTCCTGTAAGTATAGTTTGCTGATAAAGGCAGTGCTCCCTCTGTCTGCTTAGGCCTCCCCTCAGTGCCTACTTTCCAGTAGAGTCTTCACAGTTACATGAAGCCCATTTGAGTGAAGCCCATTTTAAGACTCCCTAACAAAGACATGAGGGAAAAAAACATCTTGTCTACCATGGTGGGAATGTGACTCATTCCTGTAAGAGGATGCTATCTTCATTCTGCTACCACATGTCTCTCTAGCCAGCCTCACTCTTATAGAATTTTTCTGACCTGAGCCCCTATATTCCTCAAACTCTAGAGGAATCTTGTAATCTCTGAGTGTGGTTCCTTGAAGTCCTTCTGTTTGATTAGAGAAGGACATGGAGGAAGGCAGAGAAGATGCCCTAGTCTTCCAATATGTCCCTCCTTAAAAGAATTCTCTACAGTCTGCGTGATGGATTTCCTACCTTCCCCTCATATATTCTTCATCTAAGTAATGAGCCAATGGCTGCTAGTCTGGTTTCTTTATTTCTTAGCATATCTTGCATAAATATCTGATCTGGATCTATTTTTTTCTGCTTTTTTGAGTCTAAACCTAAAAACCTTTAAGACAATAAGGAAATTTGCATTTAATAATCAGATATATTTCCTAATGTGTCAATTGTATAGGCTACTGAACTAAAATAATAAACATAAACTAAATTATATTTAAGAATAAGAAAAAAGATGAAAAATATTTTAAAAATATTTAAACATACTTAAAAAAATAAATTTATTTATTTATTTTTGGGTGTGTTGGGTCTTCGTTTCTGTGGGAGGGCTTTCTCTAGTTGCAGCGAGCGGGGGCCACTCTTCATCGCGGTGCGCGGGCCTCTCACTGTCGTGGCCTCTCTTGTTGCGGAGCACAGGCTCCAGACACGCAGGCTCAGTAGTTGTGGCTCACGGGCCTAGTTGCTCTGCGGCATGTGGGATCTTCCCAGAACAGGGCTCGAACCCATGTCCCCTGCATTGGCAGGCAGATTCTCGACCACTGCGCCACCAGGGAAGCCCTAAACATACTTTTATTAAGGGTAAAAGCTATTTTATCATAGTAAAAATATTAATACCTTCTTACTGAATATAACATGATTGATTTTTAAAAAATCTTTTGAAAATCTGAATATAGTCTCCATGTTACGGTGACCGAATATCTGGATTTTAAGTTCAGTTTATTTTTATAGGTGATATTAATGACTTCTGTGACTGGAAGATAGTAACTCTCAATAGTACACAGGTATAAGGAGAAGTACATGATTGGTTGTGTTTACTATATTACTCAATCATGATGCATACTTTTCAATCACATCTAATTATGGAATGATTTTTATTGAATTTTTATCTGTAACATTTCTATCTTTGGTTATATAGCTCAGTTTTTCTCAAACAAATTGGAAAGGCTTATAATTCAGTGTACTTTAACACATGGGTTCAAGATACGCTGAAACTTTTTCCTGAGCATAGATTAGAAAATTCTGTTTCCGTTTTTAGTGTGCACATATGAAAGTTGATTTGGTAACAAAATCACGAAATGATCAAAACACTTCCAAGCATTCATTTTCTAAATACTTTTTCCTTGTATAAATTTTTTTAATAATGGTGATTTTCTCACTCCCTGTTAAAGAAGCAGGTGACTCAAAGGGAAAGATTAAGTGGTCATTTTTCAAAATTATTTTATAAGTTGCATAGTTTTGACAGCCAGCCATCATAAAAAAATATTAAATGCTTGCCTCTCTTTTTATTTATTTATTTATTTGTTTGTTTGTTTGTTTATTTACTTTTGGCTGTGTTGGGTCTTCGTTTGTGTGCGAGGGCTTTCTCTAGTTGCGGCGAGCAGGGGCCACTCTTCATTGCAGTGCACGGGCCTCTCTTGTTGTGGAGCACAGGCTCCAGACACGCAGGCTCAGTAGTTGTGGCTCACGGGCCCAGTTGCTCCATGGCATGTGGGATCTTCCCAGACCAGGGCTCGAACCCTTGTCCCCTGCACTGGCAGGCAGATTCTCAACCACTGCACCACCAGGGAAGCCCTTGTCTCTTTTAATAGCTGTTTTTTTAAAAAAAGGTGAATACTTTTTTTCACTCTGTATTTGATTTACTTATTTATTCATTTATTTATTTTTACAGTGAGCTGACCAGTGAACCTCACTTAATACAAAAGATTCTCATAGCTTCTCTGTCATTCAAAGTATGTCTTTGTTATTGTTATCCTCCTTGAACTGTCTGTATCACCTGTTATTATTCTAATTTCAACTTATTTGCTTTAATAGCTTCCCTGCTAAGACTCATTGAATGGATTTCCAAGTGTAGTGATAGCTTTTCAGCTTTACTCCAAAGTAGCTCTCTTTTTCTGTCTGTCTCTCTCTCAATTCCAGTCCGATAAACTGCTCCATTAGTGGTTGTCCTTGCAGTTAAAATTTTTCTTCCCCACTTAAAGCTTTTCTCCCCTTCACTTACTACTGTTGAGGACATGCTTTTTGGATACATTGTTTCTTTTCTAGGTGCTTTAGTTGTTATTTTTATATGTGAAATGCTATCTAGCAAATGTATATGTAAACCAAAAAAAGGCTGGAAAAATGTATTTTATTTTTTCAGCTGTATAACAAAAATGACTTAGTTTGTCCTAATACATATTTCTTCATAGTTTCAGCAATATTTTCAATGCATGTGACAACACTATTTGCAAACAAAATAATGCATTTTAATTTGTTGCCAAATCATTTGCCACAAAATATCTCAGTCATTTTTACTCTGTCAGGAAAAATGAATGTTTCCTCAAAGGGATACTTTTTGTCTTTCATAAGGAAAAGACTTCAAAAGAGACTCTGGATGCTTACTTTAAAAATATCTTGCTAATTGTGATGGCTGTATTTTAACATTAATACTCATATCTCAAGACAACATAAACACTTAAAGCAAATTTCATCTGTATTTCCAATGAGCCCTAGAAAATTCCAAAATTTTCACCAGTTTCTTATTAGACCTGATGATTTTTTTAAACCTAGTATTGTGGTTAAGGAAAAGTGTGTTGTTGATGAACAGTAGACCTAGTGTTGGCTTACCCATGTTTTTGTTGCCTCCTTGGGCTTAGATTATTAGTATTGTCTTAAATTTGTGGTTTATGTGCAGTAATCTTTTAAAACTATACCATCAGTTTAGGGAAGTTACTTTGTTCAGAACTTTAGAACATAGCTCATAAATTCATTTAGCATGGCTCACATAAACATCTGTGTTTCAATATGAGGAAAATGAACAAAAGAGTGAGGGTGTTTCCACCAGTCTCCTGTAGAACTTTACACTTCCCTCAGGATAGCATCACAGTACATCAAACGCTATGGTCTTCCCTGCAGTCCTGATGAAAGACCAGAGTCATTCCACATATTCGATATTACTAAAACCTTTAAAAGATTTTTGGATTATATTCTCTAATATTTTCTTTGTACTCACCAGCAAATGTTTGCACATCCTGTGGTGTCTTAGTCTGATCAGGTTGTATAACAAAATACCATGGACTGGGTGGCTTATAAACAACAGATATCTATTTCTCACAAGTTCTGGAAGCTGTGAAGTCCAAGATCAAGGCACCAGCATGGTCACACTCTGGTGAAGGCCCTCTTCCTTGTCCATAGCCAGCACCGTTATGCAGTGTCCTTACATGGTGGAAGGTCTAGGGATCTCTGTGGGATCTTTTCTATAAAAACACTAATCTCATTCATGACGATTCTGCTCTCATGACCTAAGTACTTCCCTAATGCTCCACATCCTAATACCATAATCTTAGGCACTTAGGATTTCAACATATGAATTTTGGGGGGCACACCATATTTAGACCATAGCAGCTGATGTACACATGTCATACTTTTAAGAATTTTGTTCTAGATCAAATTCCTCCAAAGATGGGGCCCTCACCTCCAAACAAGAAGATTATTCTAACAACTCTGAGAAGTTATAAATGCTAGAAATTCTATCATCATATGGATCCAGTAAAGTTATTTATTCTAACTTTCACCCACTAGTCCTATGTCAGCCAAAGGAGGCAGACACAGAACAAGTGCTTTTAATATTTCATTATTCTCTAATGCACAACATGTGGGTTACCAAATTATTTGTATGGTTAAAACAGTTATCACCCTCATCTAAGCAGAAATTGCTTTCATGTATTTCCAAAATAATTGTCTAATAGAGTTTAAATGATATCTAGTATTAAATGACAATTTGTTCACAAACTCTGTTTCATCACCTAATTCACAAGTACAGAAATTCTGTAATTCTCCACAATAGTTCTTCTGAACTGACCCACAGATATTCTGAAACTTACATCTCTTTAGCTCTTTTGATTCAGTTGGAAAGAACTTACTTCCTCTCTGTACAGATAGTGCTCTTACTAAAAATTGTTCCTTCATTTCCATGGAATGAACTGATGCTGTCTTTGAGGTGAAGGTTTGCTCTTGTGCCATTTTAATGTTAAACTGAGATCAGGGAAGAAGCTCTGCTGGAAGATTTCATTATGAATGCCATACCAAAGGCGATAACTCAACATATCATCTAGAAAATTCCCCAAAGTGGCCTCAGTGTAATGACAGACACAATCTGACAAGAGACTGTCACTTCTGGTGGTGTGATTTTAGCCTCTGAACAATAAATATGAGAACAGTGAAAGGTGCACAGTCAAAAATCCCACACACTCCCCAAATGTAATTCTAGAGTTAGCTGTGTTAGAGATGGTCCTGATTTGTTTGTGCCTTATAGTCTTCAAAGTAAAGATTATTTATCTTAAGAGGTTTTTGTTTGTTTGTTTGTTTTTGTTTTTATTTTGTTTCCTTTCTTGATGACAAATTCTCAGAACATGGACTCTTAGCCAGTGGCCTGATAGTGAATTCACCGGTGGGATTTCAACTGCCGTTAAACAAAGAGTCTGTTTACATTTCACAGCAAGGTCACATAAACAGTTTCTTCTAGCTGTGATCATACATCTTTTGCCCATTAACATAAAATTAGATGACCTTATAAAATACCCCCAAATTGGACACTATTAAGAGTAAAAGTGTATGCTGATAACAATCATGGTAGGACAAGAGGCATAGACTGGGACCATCCCAGGAAAACCTCGCTATCTGATCATTCTGTGTAAAATGTGTGATGGCCACCAAGACACAGCCAGTGAACCCCAGGCTTTCCACAGAAGTGTTTCCCTAATCTGACTACATCAGAATCTCAGGGCTGGTTATTAAAAATGTCGATGCCCTGTCCTTACTTCCTAGACGGTTGGATTACCCATATTTTTAGGTCCCTGGGTAATTCTGATGATGACAATAATCAACTCCAAACTATTATAAGCTTCTTCCCTCTGAAATTTCTCTACATTGTATCTCACAGTGGAATTGCCATATACACACAGCCTGTTCATCCTCTGCATATATATTTTTAAATCTAAGATACATATTTTCCACATTTTAACATCTTGAAAATATGGATATACCCTACAATTGTTGGCAGGGGAAATTTTTCCCCTAAACCTCTTGGTTCTTTCGACTGATCTAATAATTAAATTGATACAAGATAGATTAATAGGGAAAAAATTTAATTTAATATGTACAGAGGTCTCACAGATTTAGGACTCAATAAGCAACAAAAGCAGGTTGTTTATATACCTGTTACACAAAAACAGTGTTTGTGAGCACTGACAAAACAAAGAAACTTAGGCTTGGGTACTAGTTAGTGAACAAAATATGCAGAGTTTATTTACACAGCCTTCTTGACCCTGAACTCCCTATATCTGGTGATAAGGATGTCTCTCTACCTCCTAGTACAGGGATGGTACCTGAGAGATTTATTTCCTGCTTTCAGGGTGACAGAGTGGAGGGTCAGCGTGTCCTTCTTGCACTGGCTGTTCCCTAAGTAATTTTAATTCAAAATAATCAATATGCCACTTTGGCATATTTTGGGGTAGCCTACCCTTAACCCCATCGTGATCAATGATATCTTAAAATCAGGATATAATTTTTATTGCCTGTGCGTTCGTGGACTTTGCTTATTTTTCCTGGAGGCATGACTGGACAACTGTTGACGTTTCAGTGAATAAGCCATTTGAGGATAAAATGAAGAAATAATTTAAGACCTAGTTGTTATCTGAGAATTTTCTGTTGACACCTTCAGGTACAAGTAAGAAAACAGAAGCATCAAATTTTACATAATAGGTGTCAGCAAATTTGGAAAAAATTCCTGGAGGCAATACTCGTGGGGAGTGGGGGGCACTTTTAAGAAAATATTTCATTACCAGTGAATTTGGTGGCACAGGATGATACCCTGTAAGAAAATTCAGCCACTGATGACTCAGAGTTGAAGAATGATTCAGAATAATTGGATACGGGGTGAAGAAGTTTTAAGAATTTCTTAAAACGATTGTTTACATTAAATTTTCCTTTTTGTGTATAAGAATGCTATGATAAAAATCTAAGTGCAGATTAATCTAAAAGAGTTCTTTCAATTAAAAGTGACAAATTCAACGTGATAAAAAACACGATATTATTTATGTGGCAGAATTTTTAACTTCTCAGTGGTACATAAGAAACATTGTATTATAATTGACAATGTCTGAGACTTGATGATAACGTGGTTTATGCACTAGTCAAAAAGAAAAAAAAATAAGTTAAATCCTTTGGGAATTTTGCTGACTATTTCACTGAGGCAGCACGTGCCTCAGAGTGAGTCTATATCAAGGAACATTAATATCAGTTAATCTCAGTTCCTCCGTACCTCTAATAATATGAACATTTCCTCACAAAGTGTGTGAATTCAGTGTTGAAGCTTTTTAAAATACGTTGCTCTAAAAGTAATTATCTGAAGCTCTATCTGGAAAGTTCTATGTTATAAAAATTTAGCTGGGTGAGTTAATGAATTTTCAAGGGCAGTATCTAGTCTGCATAATGACAAAAACAAGCCAAAGCCTGTTTAAGATACGACTCCACTATACAGACAGACAGACAGACACACACACACACACACACACACAAGAAATAACAGCACTCCCTGCCAGACTTAATAGGATGCCTGCAAAGTTGTTAAAACACCCAGAGCAGTCAGGAAGAGGAGACTCAGGCCTACATAAGTAGGGTGTTTGGTCCCGGCCCCCATATTCCACAACTTTCCCCTCCAGTTATGTTTCTTTTCAGCCTACATAGGGAAGCCCAGCTGCCAGCAGACAACAGGCTGAACGGTAGCCAGCTGCTTTATAACTGTGTTAGCCAGAAGCCCTCATGAGAAATATTTTTCCTGGAAAATAAATTATAACATGTCTAAGTGGTGCCTGACAAAGCTAAACAGGAGGCATGCTGCTCTCTTGCAAATTCATCTGCAGTCTCTGGGTAGAGAGACAAATAAAAGCACTTCATCAAAATCAGTCACAGAAATCCAGGAATACCCAGAGGAGACCACTAAACTCTAAATACCAATCAATTTCTCCAACTTTTTTTGTCAAACTTGCAAGTCCTTTTAAGCACTGTCTTCTTGAATTGCCTGGCAGAAGCTGGCTGGTATGGAGGAAGATCAGTTTGGGGCCTTCTGTGACACAGTGGCTTATCTAGCTGAGGACCCTTATTGCTGAAGGGGTTTTTCAGCCTTAGAACATCAATTAAGTAAGGTTAAAGCTAAAAGTCTGCTTTCACTTCTAAATATTCACAATGTCTCTACTCAAAGAGGTTTGCCTAAATATACTAGGAAATAATATAAATAGAAAGTGCATTAAGAAGCTGCCCCTGTGATTGCAAGTTTATAACTGCACCTGGGAAAGCAACTCAAAATGTAGCCTGTAGATATTTTAATATTTGCTGATCTCATAATAACCACAATATCACTAGGGCAAGGCATTGATGATTTAATAAGATGCTAGTCTCAGTCTTGACCTTGATTTAATCAAGGTCTTATGATGGTATTTAATCAAAGTATTTATGATGAACCTATTATGCTTAAGATACTTTGCTAGTTTCTGCGGTGATGCATCATAATATATACCTTTCAGAAGTTTATATTTTCATTCAGGAATCTAATAGTCAGAAGAGATGGGTTTTTTCCAGGCTATGCATTTGACTAGTTGTGTGACCATGAGAAAGTCACTTAGCTTTTATTGAGGAGGGTTTTGGCATGTGATTTACATATAAAAAGCTCATTTTTTAAAACTTATGAATGGAAGAAGGAAGACCAACTTTGTGCCTGTTGAAGTATGGAGAACATCAGTCAAGGTGACAATAGAGATAGAGAGGAGTGGATGGGTCCATGAAATATTTGGAGAAAAACTCAACAGTTCTACCAAACTCTACTTGCCAGGCTAAGGATGCCATATTAAATTTACATTGATTCTGTGGAGCTGGTGAGGTTTTCATCTGGAGAACTGAAAGATAGGGCTCTAGATGTGGGACCTTCAAATATCATTTAATCTCACTGGAGATCAGTCTTCTCTATAATGAGATAGAGGTAGTACCCTTGTGACCCATCTCTCTTTCAAGAATATACAAAGTATAAACAAATGATAGGTGTGAAAATAGTTGGAAAGCAAAATTCTTTTTGGATGTGCAAGGCAGTATTATTATTTGCAGAAATGTTTTAAGTACTAAGGATTCAAGTAAGTGGGCCGTTCAGCTTTTAAATTGTCTCCTCTAATAGCTGCAGCCATATGTAATTTACATAATATAAAATTAAAGACACTAAAACAGTTAGAAAAATATGACTATTTTCTTAAACTCATCCCATTCAAATTAGAGAAATCTAAGGCCCAGTATCACGAGGTCAAAGTAATCTTACTCAAGCCTGACTTCAAATTGCCTTAATTTATGAAATAGATTCATCCATGAGGACATTTCCAAATGAGATAATGCTAGAGCAATTCCAGCCATGAAATTAGATAGTATCTACATGTTGATAAACTCTAATTTTGTGCAGATTGCACTGGATTTATTGATTTTTTCCCCCATGGCTAATAACAAAACATAATTATGTTTATATTATAGAGTAATCTGATTTTAAAAAAGGACAAAATATAAGTTCACATCACGAACATGTGAACCACTGGGCCAATACCCAACATGACTTGGGATAGACAGAGGAGTCCTTGTTATATGAGTATAATTGGTTAACAACAACAAATAAAAGCAAAGGTGATTTCACACTTCAGGAAATATTTTGATTAAAGTTACTTCTTGAAAAATAAAATTAAAAGTCATGAAAAAAGTTGCTGTCATATTTTTAAAATGTAGGTCATAAAAGCAACTATGGTCTGGTTTTTTGAAGACCAACTCAACTGCAGATTTCTTAATTGTACAAAGTTATACATAATTCCATAAAATGGTTTGTTTGTTAGAAAGTAAAATTTATGAACTCTCCCAATATTTAACACATATTTTATGACTCATGCAGCTGTTTCATTCTGAAACTTACCTAATTAATTCTAGTCATATGCTATATGTCTCCATATACATTGCTTTAAAGATCTCAGTTAAAAACTGACTTGGAAATAGGAAGCCTATCAAAAGTTTTATCATTTAAGTGAAGTTTAAGAAAGTTGTTTAAGGCATGCTTCATAGACGTTGGTTCTATGAGCAACCCTCGAGCCTACATATTCTTTTCTTTTTTGTTGTACATTTATCTCTCAGTGGCAAAATATAATATTGTAAAAGCACTAGAATTATATAAAAATATGATGGCAATTATGACAAAGGATGGATTTGACACAGCCCAGTTGGTTAATGTTAATAAAACTAATTTGTTTTGTAAATACAGAAATATTTCACTGTACCTAAATATAAGCATAGTTTAGACTGAGAAGGATTGGAACCAGGAACCAGAGTCATTAGTAACTTTGGCATACTCCAAATCTCTGGTTCACTCTCTCTCTGCCTGTTCCTGCCCCCATCCCCCATAGAGTAGCTTTCTCTAATTTTTTGTTTTGTTTTGATTTTTGTTTTTCTTGCATAAAATTGTTCAGAACTGGAATTTTGTTGTTGCTAAAACCAACAAAGTGACTTGAACCCCAGTGACCCAACTCAAAAAATATATTTAAAGAAAACTTGATTAGTCTACTATAGGGGAGGTATCTACTCAATTGATTTTGGTCAGGGAGATGAGCTCACGTAGTCCAAATGTGTCGAGGTGAGGGGGAGGAGTAGAAATTTCCTAAAAGTTGTAATTGGGCTGGGGCAGGTGCCCAGAAATTTTCTACTCCATTGTTAATTCACTAGTGCTCATTTTCATGGGATGTGAATATTAAAATGCTGGAGGCACAGTGCCATTGCTATTTCTTGGTCTGTTTTAACTTCTCTGTGGTAAGTGTATTGTACATATGAAAATGTACACTTCAAAGAATGAGAGGCACATTCTTTCTATTTGGGACCACGTTTGAAAATGTGGCCAGTCAATAATTAATTAGAGTTAGTTCCTATACCTTGACTTTAGTTAGTTTCTGGGAAATTAATTAAAAATAGCATTTCAGTTGTAGTAAATCTCTAGAAAAAAGAAATTCTATAAAAGAGGATTGTCTGAGACCAAGAGGAGGGGGAAGAACTAGACTTTTTGTTAGATATTTCAAATATCAGCCTAAATGGTTAAATGCAAATTAAGAACTTCAGTTCAGGTCTAAATATTTATAAATCATCCCCCCAATCTGAAATATCTATTATAGTTAGCAAAGCTAACGTTTATTGAAATTACACGAATGTGTGAAGCAGGATACTTCCTCTTTACACACATTGCTTCATGAAATTCTAAGAGGTAAGTATATTTTATATTCACATTTGAACATCAGAACGTTTAAGAGTTGCTTGTGAAAGGCCATAAAACTAGGAAATAGAAGAACCAGAATTCTAACCCTATTATATCTGAAACTAAAGTGTAGTTCTTTGTCCTGTGTTATATATCCCCCAGGTTTTTTTCAGTGCTTACTGACATTAAAAATATCTTTCAGACACATATAAGAGGGGTTTATCACACCTACTCTTTTTTCTACATAAGATTTTTTTTTGTTCATTGCTTCCAAGTGTGGCATTTAATTTCTAACATTTTGTCATGTTAAAAATTATACAAATAGTTTTTTACTTATTATTTGCAGATGTTTCTCCTATGAGTCTGAATACTATTTTAACTAAGGATCATGTAAATCAAGATTTGTGAAATTAGTAAAACTAGAGCTACAAAGGCTAATACAATGTGGTAGTATAACAGAAATGTAAAAGAAAATATTAAAACATATTTTAAAAATAGAGGTATAAGGTTACAGAAGCAGATTATACAATTTTACCAAATGTCTTTCATCTCTGTTATATTTAGGTGTCTTTTCTATACACTACAAATTTTGATTGATATGATTAGTACCTAAAACTCGAACAGTTGCCTTGTCAGTTTTTGCTTCCGATATTTGAGATTTGTTCCTTTCCCAGTCATGCCTCACTATGTCCTGTCACCTGACTTAATTCAGCAGCAGTCCTCTAAAATACTCTACCCCAGGATTAGAAAGACCACTAACTTCAGATTCCCTCTTACCCAAATGGTAATGAAGGTTAAACAAAATGATACCTGTGCAGAGTGGAGAAGTTGTTCGCAGGTATTCCAAGATGAATCCTTGGAACACATTTCCTTATATGAACAGTGTGATAAACCAGAATATAATTAGTAGTATTCAGGATCAGGCACTTAATGTTTGATAAAGGTGAGTTGCTCTGAGAAGCTAAGTAATGCTAGAACCCTCCTGCAAACAGGTGAATCACATACATACTTTTGGAACACAGCCCAGTTGTAAGGTAGTATCATTACCTTGCAGTGCACCCTAGCCAGCAGCAGATATGGAATATACAATGTCTGTAAGCACTGTGCCAATGTAGCATTAGTTATGGGTCCTGCCTTGAGAATTTTACAGCATAGTAAGGAGTTGCAATGATTTTTAAGTAACACTCAAATTACTGAGACACTTAAAAATAAGTGATACTAAAGTTGATAAAATTAGTTCAGAATAAATATGTTCTTAAAGCAGCATAAATAGTTCATTTATTTACAAAGAACGTGAAGTACAGATGTTTATTTTTAGCATTTTATATGAATTTATATTATGCAGAAGCACACATAATAAGTGAAGATGTGAAACACCTGCATTCAGCAGTAAGAACAACTATTTAAAAGCAAAAGGGGAAGTAGATTAAGAATGGATGCTGAAAGGTAAAAATCTAAAGCTACCAGAAAGGAGTGCTACTACTTCAAATTGGATAAGAAATAATATTTTTTGCTAATAGATGAATATTTAAAGGACATCAACTTCATCTCTTGGAAATAGATATGAACCTACTTGAACTAGAGGGTGACATGATGTGTATGTTTAGTCTAGAAGACTTTCCGTTAACATTTCTCAACAGTTTTAATCACATACTTGGTGAGTCATCTAAATTATGATCTACTCAATTGCCAGATGTACCTTTTATACTGTTTATTATATAATCATAATTGGCTGGATTATACCAAACTCACAAAATTATGAGTAATGACTTTGAAAGAATTTAAATTGGCCGATCGCAAAGAAGAATGCATTCCTTAACTAATATTTATTTTAATAAAAATCACCTACTTCAGAGAATTTGCTTCAAGGAATAATGTTTCCTACATATCCTTTTTGACATTTTCACTTCCTGAATATGCCTAGGAGAGATTGAAAAAAAACAGTTAGCACAGTATAACACTATGCAGTTTGGGGCTCCATAGTAATAATTTTCTAAATTGGTGATGGAAATTATAAGCCTATTTAATAAAGACCTGTATATGCATATAACTTTATAAGTCTGTAGCTATGATTCATGTATAATCCAGGAAGCTATTGTTTCAACTGCCAACTAAAAGATAAAAACCAATATTTCTTTTTCTGTGAATATCAATATTTTAACTAATTTTCAGAATCATTAGATCTGATATTAATACATAATGGCTATACTATTTTTCTTTCGTGAACATTATTGATTGAAGGTTAGGAAAAACTACTTTCTCATTGATAAGTACTGAATTAATTAATGAGTTACTTCTGTAAGGTATGTGAGTGAGTAAAATAGATTTTCAAAAGATAGATATTCCTCAATATATTTTTAACAAATTATTTTTATTTTCTAAACATTGATGAAAATCATTCATCACACCCCAGTATCCCATATCTGTTAGTAAAAATGTTTTGAAAGCCCAAATGCTACTGATTTCGGTTCACCACCACTTCTACCTTCATCTGAGATGTGATATCCACAGCAAAGTTCCTCTAATATTACACTCTGAGGGCATGATCTGGATATTGGTTCCTTAGGACAAAGCAACTTCACACCTTCCTTCTGCCCAAGAAAGTTAACAAAATGCCATCTATGTCACATGTTTTCTCTCACTGGGGGATCTTTTCCTCTATTTTTAAATAAATGCATCACAAGTAACATAAATGAAAAATTTCTCATGACTCAGAATGTGATATAAAATATTTTGCTCTTGTTCTCTCCTCATTGTGACATAAATGTGAAAATAATCTCTCAGAAGTAAGATGGTCGAAATCTTGTAATACTGTGCTCTTCTAAAGACAGTTTACTTAGTTCACCCTTTTCCAGATGAAGCAAAGAATGTGATTCACCAAATTGCCAAGAAATTCCCATTGCCCATGAGACAGAGTTTCCCAAGTATGTTTAGCAGAGGGACAAAAAAATAACATCCAAATGATTGGCTATCATTAAAAGAGTAAGTAGTGTGGAGATGCTAATACTCAATATGATTACCTCTACTTTACTCATGAGGACACTGAAACTTAGAGGAAGGGATTTCTATCTAGAAATCTGGTCACCAGCTCAAGCTCCATTGTCACTTTACTTGACCAATCAGACATAATAGGCTAATATTTCTTTAGAAAATATTGTCTATCAAAGCCCAAGTCTAAAATGAATAAAGAAAGGTAACAGGAAAACTTATTGACCTGAAAATATAATAGTAGCAATATTAAGAAAATTAAGGATAATGGCAGATGTTCACTGGAGACAATATCTATTAAGTTGTGTATCCATTATCTCATTAGATCCTCACAATAAGTCCATGAGTTAAGTACTGTTGTCTTTTATTTTCCAAGCTTCCACAGAAGTGGCAAAGATAAGATTTAGATCAAAAAAGGCAGACTCTTGGTTCTGGGATAGTAATATGATGCCATCCCACATTCTACACAACGTGCTATGGTTTTCAAAGCCTTTACCATGCTTTAAAACACGTCAACCTTGTGTGTGTGTGTGTGTGTGTGTGTGTGTGTGTGTGTGTGTGTGCCTGTATGTGGTGTCCATGTATTTTCATCTGTTGTGATGTTTTAGAATAAAAGTACCCGGAACATGGGAGGCCTCACATATTTTTGGTACTGATCACTGTTTTTCTCCTGTTATGCCTCATACTTCTAAAAAAGAATATACTCAAGAATATACTCTGCAGGGTCTTCTGCCATGCCATACCATAGGACTGATTATATGCCTATCTTCCCCACCCTAATACAAGCTTCTTGAGGTGTGGACTACACATTGTTTATTTTAGAATGCCCATAATGTTTTTCACAGTGAATCCTCAGCAATATGTTTAACAAATGCTATAAGCATGGTGAATAGTATCAATACATGTAACTGTTTAGCTCTATTCCAATAGGCACAGAACTACCTAAATATATCAAAACGGAATTCTCCTATATGGGCTTCATACAAAATCTACTTGCCTTCAGTGGACAACCATCTACAAAACTAAATTAGGACAAGCTTATTACCTTACATAATTATTCTTGAATGTGTAAAATCAAGTAGTTCTCAGAGCCATTTTATATAATACTCCTTGTTTAACATTTCTAAAACAATCAACATGGTTCTATGCAAAGAATATTTCAATTAGTTTCTCTCAATGAATGGTGTTTCAGAATATTAGAGAATACAATACTTGAAGATGTGCTTTGCAAAACAAAAGCAAGCTTTGAATTTATGATCCGTCCTTTTAACCTTTGTTCACGTCAGGGATAACAATATATTTTAGCACTTTGGTTACCCTCCCAGATAAGTAATAACTGTCATATGAATCATTAAAACATGTTAAGGCATTAAATTTCATTATAGCTGTTCTTATTACAGTTGCATTAGTTTGTTAACAGACTTTTTGCATCAGTAGAAATAAAAGATCAATTCTCAATAACTCTTTTTAAAATTGCCTAATGATCCCTTATCTACAATATGACAAATAAATTAAATAATATTTTCAGTGAGTAATTTCTCATTTTGGACTATATTATGAAGACCAAAAAAGAGCAATGAAAGCTTTTCCTCAAACAGTTCCGTAGTAGGCAGATAGGCATGGTGCACACTGCTTTAATAAATGAAGCACCATCCTGATGGTTTGGAGGAGTGCTAGCTATATTTAACATACCCATCCATCTTAGCATTCTTACATTTATTCTGTTTAGAAGATGGCTAAATCTCAGTGGAGAAAGCTTTAATTCCTTTCAAATGTCATTGGCTTGGAATGCTTTGATCATACTGAGATTTGTCCAACCCCTGTCATGGCAATTCTCTGATGATTTCAGGCTGATTTGCTTTGTACATCAAAGGCATGAAAGGACCATTCTACAACACATGCTTTTGGCTCAACATTTTGAAGTCTCTTGAATACTCATGAGTTCTATTGTTACAAGAAGTGGCTCACTGTTAGACACTTAGAAAATATGGTGACTAGTTGCCCCCAGCCTTTATTTACTTTTTCTCAAAAGGATTCTTATGTGGCTATTCCTCAATTACTTTATTATTGTGTTCAAATAAGTCGTTAGTTTAAACATATAAAAGATGATTCTAAGTTATGTTCTAATGCTAACATGTCAAACTTTAATTGTGTCAGATATAAAACTCTTTAAGTAATGGAAAAATTAAAAGTCAAGAACTAAAATCAATAGGTATTTGAAAAGAGTGATGATCACAGTGGTTTATAATCCACCAGTTTCTGAACTTACATTTCAGATACTGTAATAGCAAATATTCTAGAGAAATAGATATAACTCTTATTTATCTATTTATATCAGGATGCAAGTCTTCTGTAGATCTTTGTTCCTTTTTGCTATTTGTCTTTTGGTCTTGTGTGTGTGTGTGTGTGTGTGTATGTGTGTGTGTGGCGGGTGGGGGGGTGTTAGGCAACGAGATAATAAACAGAAAAAAATTGAAATGTGAATTAAATTTAAATTGCCCAGTTAATATTTATACAATAGGTTGTTAAATTCAAAGAGAGTGTTATCTATTGATTCTTATGACAAACTAGAAGGCTGGAGCATGTGCTGTTTCCACTCATCATTGTCATCATCACTGAACAAAGATAAGTAATGTTAGTACTAGTAATGCTAGAATTTAGATGTGAAGGATTCATTATCAAGATAGTAACAATGGCTGGCATTTATTAGTCATTTACAATGTATCTGGCACTTTGCTAATGTACAGTTTTCAGAGGTGTCCTATGAGTTAGATTCTATTATTACCATGGTTTTACAGATAAGGAAACTGGAAGGTAGATGAATAAACTGTACAAAGGCAGATGATCATCAGAGCCCTTGTTTCTAGCCTTTGTGCTCTACTATCTCCCATATAGAATATTTTACCTTCTCTGGTATTAAGATATTTTATGATAATTTTAGATTTCAAAAGTTTCCCCAATGATAATTTACTTTTTCACGCCAAAACATCTGTTCCAGTTTGCAGCAATCTAGTCAATAATTCAAAATTTTCATTATTGAATCTTGGGCTAGAGGGTATATGCTTGTTTTACAAAGATTTTAAAATGGCTATAATGAAACAATGGTTCCATTACTTAAAAATTACAGAAATATTTACTTTCTATTTGCTAATTATTTAATGGAAACATTTAGCAAATGTTTCTCTCTTAAACCTTTTTTATTGTTTGCAAATCAGAAATCTATATATATATAAACATACACACACATATATATGTTAGAGAACATGCACAACTAATAGATTTTATAAAATTGAATGTTCAAAAATCTCTGATAATCATAGCATATTCCCAATTCAATATAATATCCACCATTAAATCTTATATATGTTCTAATTACTGCTTAAAGCTTGTAAACATTATAATTATATGTTACGATTCTTCAGTAACTCATTAAAAGTAAAAGTATTAAAAAAATCTTTGATGAAATGCCTGTCACGTCATGTCAGTTAATATTTAACACCTACAGCTATCTATGCAGTGAATTATTTTCAGACCTTATAACTTAGCAAACTACAGATACATCAATTAAATTAATTTTGGGTTGGTTTAACTAAGGTATAAGCCCTGAAAAAAATAAAAGAGATCAGATATATCTAACTATGTTGGAAATATGAAAATATAATGCAATGTATTTTTCAATATATATTAGGAAATGAGTAGAGTGTTTTAAATAAAGATAATTGAGTGTAAAGAAGTAATATTTTAATCCTAAATTCTATTCAGAACAATTACTTTAATTCTTCTTAAGCCTTGTAAAATATGAATTGTTAAAGCTGTATTTTAAGCTTTTATTTCATAACTTGTTTTATTATTAATAATTCCATTTTGTATTCATAGTGTGCTTTAAAAATAATTTAATAAAATTATAATTCACCTATTAAAGTATATGATAAGAATGACCTGAACGCTAAATAATTAAACTCGTCAGACATTGTTGATGAGAATTTACTGCTGTGAGCAACTTGAATACCAACTCTGAGAATATGAATGTAAGTAGTGATAGAAAATCCAACCCCCAGAGGCGATTGTCAACTCTGTTTCTAGTTTTCAGAAACATTAAAATATGGGGAAATGTTCATCTGAAAGCCAGGAACATAAAATATATTCCCCCCAATGCAAATCTGAGCCCAGATGTTTTGTTGTGGGTTTGCAGAAGGAGTATATTCATGTAATAATTTCTTGGTTTCCACTGCTTCTTTAAAATGAATCAATTTACTACATTCTACAAAATGCCAATGATCCCCACGAGTTCTGAGCATTATCAAAGCTAAGAATATTATCAAGTAGAAAGTATATAATTTGGACTAATTTTGAAATTGAATCATGTATCTAAACCGTGTATGCTGCACATTTCCTACACTGTTACCAACAATTTTTATAACAATTATTCTGTTTCTCTAACTATTTACAAGGAAACAGCCCCTCTTATTTCATTCTTGGCTCTATGGAAACAGCCTTTGTGAGAAATCTGGATTCCATTCTCAGTATAAATCCAAGCTGACTGGCACCAAGTCTATGAAGTAGAACATTTATATTCTCAGCCAAAACAACTCACTTATATGGGAAAAACAATCATTTGGATCTGTGAATTTGTTTCCCATGTTGATTTTAGTCACATTAAATAGAAACAGCCTCTGTCTCCATGTTTAATTGTTCTCTAGTTCTCTCCTGATAATAAGTGGAGATTATACCAAAACTCATTCAAATAGCAAGAAAATAAATGAGAGTAGAACTAAAGTACAATTTTTATAACATGGAGAGCATAAAAAAGCCTTTTTAGAAATTATTACATAAGGAGTCTGAAGTGTCTCCAGTCTATACAACAAAAGAAGCCAAAGAAGCCAAAAAAGGTCTATATTTAGATTGCTATATGACCTTATTTCTTCATCTAAATGGTGATCAATACACACATATAAATTTATACTTCAAGATAACATTCATGGCAAGTATACCACTTAATGGCCCAAAACAAATCCTCTTTTCTTAAGAAACCATGTAATATATTTTTGTACGCATTTTTTACAATAACACCATTTAATGAACATCTATTATGTGCCTATTATATTTTTCTTTGCAGTATGTACACTTCCATTAATTCATACAGCAGCATATACATTATCGCTCCCATTTAACAGAACTGAAGAAAACCAAAGATCAGAGAGATTCTATATACATTCATTATTTTAGCAAATGCACACTGAGCACTATTCTGCTAATATAATTTGCTAGTAAATAAATTAAGGATATAAAAGCAAATAAGTTTGTTGTAATTCCTGATCTCTCTGAGCCTAATTCCTATTGACAGTTGGCTAAACAATATGGTCAATAATAAGCTAGTAAGTACTTGAACTCAGCTTACAAATACTGTACTTTTGTACTATAGCTTGTAGATGAATAGAACATACTGAGTTGTTAAAGGAATTACTCAGAAAAGTCTATGTAGTATCATTATTTTTATTCTTGCCATTTCTGTCTTCAGACGATTTAAATACACATGCATTTCATTTGATTTAGGGTATATGTTATTTCCAATCATGTCTATGAGTGAGATGTTCACAAAGATGCAATGAATTGGTATTTGATTTGACCCTTGAACTGATCGTGGATTATAAAGAGTGAAAAAAAAGCATCTGTTGCTTTAACACGTAGCGGCGATTTTATTAATATGCTGAGAAGCTATGTACAATGTGTAAATTGAAATCTCTCATTGTAATATTCTTTCATAGTTCTAAATGGTGCCACGACTGAGGTCATGCCATGATGTTTAGCTTGGTTTGTGAAACTGTAATAGCTTGGCTTTTTTGACAGATTTTTCATTTAAATATTTGGCTCCACTTACATAGGCAGTTGCCATCATTTGTAAGCTTTCCTCTTTTCATCTTGTAATCTCTGCAGGATGAAAAATGTTCTGATGCTATGGAAATTATTCCAGCACAGATGCATTTAGATTGCAGAAATTGCTTTGGGTTGTTTAAGGCAAGACATTTTTCGATTATTTCCATGATGATTGGATGCTTCATTAACCCCTTTATTGTTGACATCCTATGGAGACTCGATATGTAGTCTTAATTATTTTAAAAGACATTTCTTTGTTGTTTAGCTGGTGATTAAAAACACATTAAAAGATGGCACAGAAAGACTGTTTTTGTTCATTACCAGATCTGAAAATCTAATCATGTAGTAAGAGACTAATTTTCACATAATTCTTAAAACAATAAGTACACTACTGTAGAAATTATTTGTGCTGCCTATATCAGTTAATTAACAAAACTGCACAAGAGAGAGTGAGATAATTATTTTCTATTAATCAAATGGAAAAGTCAAGAGTAGGCACTTTTATCAATGCTTTTAAGAAAATACCTCAGAGTGGATTCATGAGATGAACCTAAAATATTTGCATGCAAGTAGAACCAATGCAAGGAAAGAAAAGTTACTGAAAGTATATGAAGTCAGTTTCAAAGAAAGAAAACAAAAAGCCTGTGATGGAATTACAGGTTTTAGGGGGAAAATCTTGGGGACATAGGTACCATATCTGTTACTGAATGTATGTTAATACATTCTGAAGTAAAATAATCACGCCTAATTCTTTCATAAATACAACCCATTTACCTTCATGCTTAGAGTGACATGTAAACATTTATTTCACTGTGTTCACATACCGGAATCTGCCATTTCAAATAATCATTGCAACTTTAACAGTAAAGGAAAAAATGATCACAGTGAACATATTTCAGAAGAAAATGGCATATTCCACGTAGAATATGAGATTATTTCCATTATGTATCAGTTGCTATAGTTGCTAAATCTTTTAGGAGAAATAAATCTTTTTTTTGTTTTTAATTTCAATTCCCCACCTACCCTGACCTCTCACTCATCAAAAGCTTTTATTTAAGAGTAAGCAAATGTTCTGTGAGCAGTTTTTTTCAGCTTAAAAGCCCCCTCCAGTGTTTACTATGCGCCAGGCAATGATATAAGTAGCTTTACATACACATTTTAACCTTTAGCTGAAAATTTACCAGATAGATATTATAAACATAATATAGATGAAGAAAGAGACTTAGATTAAGGTTAATAGCTAATAGATGACAGTTATTCTACTCAGGTTCTCTTGAATTCTAAAGCTGTTGAAGTAACTAGTGTGCAGTAGTGCTTGCCTACCAATCCTCCATGGGTTTTTTTTCCAGTCTGTAAGAGACAGTTTCTAAAAATAAGATTTATTTCTTATCAAATGCACATTATTCACAAAATGTTAACTGTAATCTCAAAAGGCATATGTAATCTTTATTTTTTGAAAAATATTGCCATGTTCCATTGACTCTCTTATTCATTTAACCAACATTTATCATATTGTTGTTATGCTTAGTGACCAAGCCTTTGTGGTAGGGCCTGGCATTGCTACTGTGTAGATAGTTAAATGATATTGGGCTGTGTTAATATGACTTAATTTCCTCCATTCTCCAAAGTGACACGTGATCTTGACTTCTCCTAGGGAAAGGGTACAATTTGACTTAACAAAAGTGAAGCTCACCCTTCTATTTTACTATATTCTGGTTATGCATATGGGGACAATTTAAATACTCCCTACAACTGAGATTTTGCTTTTCATTGTTTCACCATCTAAAGGGAGCTATAACAGTTTTTTTTTTTAATTTCTCACACCTGAATGGTATCTAATTTTAATTTTAATTGAAGACATGTAAAACAACTGGCTTCTGTTAAGCATCAATTGGATTTCATATAAAAACAACAATCTCCATCAATAAGCTGACCAGATGGCAACTTAGGTAAGGGAAGGAGATAGATGGCTTTCTAAAATGAGGGATGCCACATGTAGTGAGGTAATGAGGGTCAGTTGAGAGGTATGAGTGTGCTTTGTTTTGCTGAATAATAAATTCATGTAAGTTACACAATAACTGTGATGCATGAGTTTTCACTATAAATTCCTGTAGGTTCAGTCTTACATTATGGAACATAACCATCCTTTCAGAGCAGATACTTTAATCCATTATACTGGAAGGCAGAGTGGTTTAAAGGAATAGGTAAGGCTTAGGGTGGGGAGAGAGAGCATATTGTTCAAAGCTTTAAGTTTTGACATTTTTTTAGAATACAACTTTATAAACACAAACTAGACACACTACCACAAAGAACAGAAACCCCCCACCTCTCTCCCAGGACTTGAAAACAGTCTCTTCTGCAAGGTAAAGGCAGAGCAGGGCAGAGCAAGGCAACATTCATTTATATCTTTGATGACCAGCTATACGAATGACTTACAGCCCTACGGCACTCCTGTGCTAAATATAAACATGAACATAGACCATATAAATACATGCTCTATGGCTTCAGCCTTATTTTAGAAATTATTTCTAAAAACCATTTTTAATGAATAATGTAACATTTTAGAACAAAAATTGGAAAATATAATGAATATTAAAAAGGAGCTTAGTGTTTGAAATCATATGAATTATGAGACTATATAAAGCTATTTTCTGTGAGGAAAAAAAGAAAATTTTCAAATGTGTTAAGTCAGAGTTGAAACAAATAATGAGCTGAGAGATAGAATTAGCAACCTTGTCTGGCGTCCTTATCCTTTGGCATTTATGGGTTTCACTACCACCGTGCAAGCCATAGCCAGATATCTTAAGAACCATCAAATGTCCTCTTACATAATGATTTTATTTCATACATAAGGGAAAACAATTTTTCCCATCTTTTCTTACCTTTATCATCCAAAATGGTTATAAATGGATCAAAGCCAAAAATTCTCTAGAACTTTACAAAAAAATGATTATCTGAGAACCAAAGAAATGACAGAAAATCCTTATGAAAATATTGAAACATTTGGTTTGGAGAGAAAGTATCATTTCTAGAGTCAACATATTGGAATAAAGGCACATTCAATATTTTCTGTGTGTTTTTATTTTATTCTCATTCTATTTGAGTATTGCCTCTCCATTAGATTGATGTGCATCTTATAGCAACAAGCTAGTAGTTCTGTCTATTCATTCATCCATTCTCATTTCTTCTACAAATATTTTTGAGTATTTCTCCCTGGTCCAGTTCTAGGCTGGACACAATACAATGGTGAGCACCTGTAGACACAGTTTCTGTCCCCTTGGTATTGACACTGAAGTGGTAGAGACCAATGTTACATTTCTTAGTGTGTAGTTATTTCACTTAAATTATAACTTTGATAGAGCATCTGCAGGGGAAGATCTGAGTCCAATGAGAGTTTAAGAGATTTTGGTCTTGTTAGGAAGATCTAGAAACTAATGAGGTTAAAGAATATGTAGGAAATAACTAGGGAAAGATGGAAGGAGAGAGAATTCCAGGAGGAAAATACAGCATTTATTAAAGATCTTTTGGAGCCCATGGGCTCAATTGGGCCTAGTTTTGGACATATTGGACTTGAGATGCAATTATAATATTTAAAAAAGATTTCAAGTAATCAGGGTATTATGAATCTAAAGCTCTGGGGAGATGTGTGTAGAGAATAATTGGAAGACGTGTATGCATGAAATTATTAGGGGGCAAGTACAGAGTGAAAAGAAGAAATGGATTAGGATAGAGCCTTGAGAAATTATGACAGCAGTACCTTGGCAGAAGCAGTTCAACTTGTGAAGGAGAGAAAGAAGAGCTAGAAAGGCAGGAGGACTACGAGGTAAGTGCTTTGAAAAGGAGAAAAGAACTCTTCCTCTCCAAAATAATGGCATCGCCAAAGCTCTGCTTCCTGTGTCATTCCATAGTTTTTGTTGTAGAATCAGATAATTTTGAAGTGTCATTAAATTATTTGCAAGATTGCTAGAAAGATCCTCAGGCTTCAGAACCCACTGTTGCAGAGATTCAATGGGTGTGCCAATGTAATTAGCAGAATTTGTTACTGCAGGTCTCAATACAGCTCCTTTTGAAAACACTAGATCCTAAGATTAGAAGTTAGTGTGGCTTTCCCGTTACCAAATAGCATGCTCCTAACACCCTTTTCTATTCTGTGCCTATCATGGGGGTCACCGGGCTTACTTGCTGGTACTTGTTATTGCATTTCATTTGATCTGGATTGTCCAGATTCCACATAAGATGACAGACAGCTGAATAATTGAAAGCACATAAAACTTGTATACTGTCAGGTCTTCTTTTTAGCATCCAGTCTGACAAGGTGACTCAAAAAAAATAGGATGATAAATCCTTAGGAAGGTAAGAGGAAAGTTCTCATGACTGAGGCTTAGAGATGGAGAGAAACTCGTACACAGGTCTGTAAATTATAGAAATCTTCCTTGATGTGATGAGCCCTTTACTATGAGATGGCAACGAGCAGAATTCAGCATAGAATCTCTGAATCCGTAAAATGTTAATATATGTTTAGAATATTAAAATGTTTTTATTAATTCCTCATAGATGATAACATTTGCCTGGATACCTAAGATTTATGTATTAGATGAACGTGAAGTAGTCTTTACTTTTCTATTTAATGGACATCAGAAACTAAGGTCAAGTAATATTTGCTATTAATAAAAATGTTGTTATGATTTTTGCTTTCTTGGTTTTAGCTTTAGTTAATCGTGGCTTGAGAAAATTTTGTTTATGATGTTGGGCTAACAAGTTTCATCCATAGTAAATCATTTCCTTGTAAGAACTGACCTTTGCAGAAATACATGCAGAAAGTTAGGAGGGTTTGGAACTAAGCCAAATGACAACTTATGAAGAATTTTTCCTATTTATTTGAATTTAAGGATAAAGGCTATATCATTACATTATAAACTTTTATATATAGTATCAAAGTTTTCAGTTTTTCCAATTCATATGACAGGCACAAAATCTTTTCCTCAAGCAAAATAAGAATAAGGGTAAAACTAATCCCACACTACAAATTTAGAAATTTTAGTATTGGAAAACTTTCTAGAAGAAAAATGATTTTTCATAAGACTATTCATTCTATTACCTCGAATGCTGCTATTTCTAAAACATTGATTTAACTGAAATGAACAGTCTTCAAAAAATAGAAAAGCAGTCTCAATTATTTTGAAAAATAAATAATTTTTATCTGTAGTACATAAGCCAATTAATTATATATTATTTCTCAAAATATGTTTCATTATTGAGAAATATGAAATATTGGTTATGGGGATGGTAGCTCTTCAGAAAACCATCCCCATTGATGGAGAACATCTTTTACAAACTCAAAGCGTGTGGCCTACATTCGTTTAAGATATAAATGACATCTCTTTGTTATTATATATTTTTCTTTTTCTGGCACTCAGCACTGTGCCTGGTACATTGTCAGAGTTTATAAATGCTTGGTGAATAGGTAAAAATAAAAGCACAGTGCATTGACAGTTTCTAGTTAGAAACTATGCAAGTTTTAGAAAAATGGAATATTTAGTTTAAACCAAAGCAATCATTTGGGCTAAATGATTAGCTTAATGCAAAGAAACTGCATTGTCATTTCTTTACCTTTACAAGAATGGGACATAAAGCCAACCCCTGACTGGGACATGAGCAGGGAGAGATTAGAAGTTAAGGTGCTCTGGGGTCTTTTTGAAGATGGTTACTAGTGGGGAAGAGAGAGATCATATTGTGAAAGGGTGACAAGATGAAAGAAGCTTCTCTTCACAATCAAGATCAGAAAGAAAACTGAAAAAGCAAAGGAGAAAGAGTATCACAAAATGTTAGCCTTACGTTAAGGAAAAGGGCATAAGAAAGAGCTTTGGGGTAGAAAGTAGCCCTTACCTAAGACCCCCAAGAATTGAACTTGCTTACTGAGAATACACACACAGACACACACACACACACGTAATTACATACACATACATTCCATGAATAGAAGTGAAAACAATTCACAAGCACTAGCTAACATTACATTATATGATGTAAGATTTAAATACAGTGATAGAAGTGGCACCAGCCATGCCTTAATCAATTTAATATCCTGGCATCTTGCTTCTCTCATAAAATATGGGCATAGCATCTCCATTCAACTACACAGAGGTCTCATGTAACTTTCATGTATTGCTAGTCAGGTTAGGGATAGAAATCAAAGTAAAGGGAAGCAATGTGAGGGCTGCAAAACAAACGACAAGATCAATCTTGACTTTCTTTTTATGTCTAGAAAGAAAAAGAAGCCTTGATCAATCAACACGTATTTATTGAGTGAAAAATCTCATTAAAATCTTAAATGTTAATTTTGACCCGAGAATACTTTACATTCTTTTAATTAGACCTTTAAGCAAATATATTCTATTTGTGTGCTCTTATGAGCTAGTATAACATTAATCACCAAGTATCTTGGTATATGATCTTATGGAATACTTTTCTTTTTAATTTGGATAGACGAGACTACTATCTTTTATGTCTATTATGGGTAATTAAGTATTTGGCTTTTCTAAAAAAACTTTTCAGTGTTGAAGTCAAGGGTAATAAATGAGCTCTACAAACCCCAGAAGAACTTGAGAAGGAAATTACACAATCTATTTTTCTTCTTTTTGTAGTCCAGTTACAACTTATTTATTTTAAGTTATTTTAGAAGTTAATTTTTCTGTTGTAAGCACTAGCACTGTGATGAGACAGACATTTATAAATAAATAGCCTTTTTTGTGGCTTGAGGCAGTTCATGAAATTACCAAAGATGTTTAAATGATTAAACATGTAGGAAATTATTTAGCCATTGAATGACCTGGCTTATTCTGTTTGATCTATATTATAGATCTATAATATTGTGAATACATATTGTATACATTGTGTATATATGTTATATATTACATGTAATATTAAATATATAAGGGTGAAGACATATTATAAGAACTTTCTAATCATATCATTTTGCTTGACAAAATATAATCAACATTTTCCAAAATACTTAGGAGCTCCTCAAAGAATAGGATAAGATATACCATAAATTTAGTCTCTTTTAAAACTTGAGTCTCTAGGGTGATTCAATTCAGACTTTAAAACTTATTGTAGTAGACTTTAAAAAATTCACAACCAATATGGAAGAAAATTTGTGGTAAAAGCAAGGGAAAATTACCTGGGAGTGGAGAGAGGAGCAACAACCATCCAAAAGAAGTGATCATCAAAAGACAGAACATTACTTGGTGATATGAGGGGTATACTGAACTTCTAAAAACAGTATAGAAGTGCTGGGTTCCAGCTAACAAGTTAAAATCCTTTCAGAATGTCAGACAATCTAATGAGGCTTCTCCATTTCTAATTCTACACACTAACAAGGTTAATCAAACCATGAAGTAACAGCGAAGACTTTCACAATTAATGTTGTAAAATACATAAAACAACAGCTAATTAATCAGCCCTAAGGTCACTATATCACTTGTGGAAAATTAGTAATAGCAAAGATTCATGACAGAGAGAGAGAGAGATGACAGGTCATGCTCTGTGAGTTTCAATTTTAACTAGCAAAGACTGTCAGAGTTATATCTAAAGCTGCAGTAGTCTTTTTTTTCTTTTTTTTTAAAACAGCAGTAGAAACTTGACTAGCATTAGAAATAATTATATTTTGAACATATTTATAAAGTTCAAGTAACTATATCTTTTGTAGTTTTTAACAGTGAGAGGAAACAAGAAAAAAATCATTACATTTATGTTTCAGGTTTCTCCACCAAATAGCATTTCATCAACTTATTAGTGAAAGAAAAGTTGGGTTAAATACATGAAACAAGTTTGCTAGATGATATATTTAACCTTTTAAACTTATAGCATAAACATGTCTTACTTGCTTTTTTTAAATGCATGCCAACCTATAATTAACATACTGCTCAAGAAAGAGAAAGATGAGAATTAGAGAGATTAATCATAATAAATTAACTATATGAAAACATTTCTGTAAGTCCTCTTATTTTAGATATAGAAACTGAAATTATCAGTTACAAACCTTATTTCCTTGGGGAGACCACATATGACATTCTAAATAAAAGGTAATAAAGGTAATATTTCAAGTATATTACTATGGTCTATTTTTCAGTGGTGTTACAATTTAAAAATTATAGAAATCACAAGCATAGCTCCTTCTCCCTCTAAAAAAAGAAACAGACAAGCCAACAATATAACCAAGCTCCATATTTTAAATAAAGTTGAATATGAAGCATTGGCAGTGTGAGTAGAGACTCTTGACATTGGGTCTTGGTATATAGAAGATGATTAGTCAAAAGTATATAGTATGGATCTGAATTGAGAAAGAGGTTACAAGACTGAGATAAAAATGATTGGGAAATTAAGGTACAGCCATACTTTGGAATAGTTGGTGACCGTCTAAAAGAACTGGGCAGCCATATGTGCACATGTATGGAAAATGTTGATTATATTTTGTCAAGCAAAATGATATGATTAAAAAAGTTCTTATAGGAGTCTTCATCCATATATATTTAATATTACCTGTAATATATAACATATATACACAATGTATACAATATGTATTCACAATATTATAGATCTATAATGCACAATATTACACATACAATATTATATATAATTTTGTATATAATATTATTTATATATATTATTTCATGCACAAATATTTGTGCATTCATGGGAGAATACCTACCAAACTGTCAATACTGATAGCATCTAAGAAAAGGAGTGCATGAAACATAGGATGAGTAAGGGGTTTTCCTTTTAATTGTAAATATCTTGGTATGGTTTTTGTCTTTTGCATATAATACAAAGTGTGCTGATCACTTGAGATGATTAGTCTATGAAATATATATTTTATATGGGAAATATATAAATGGTAGGTGTTCAATAAGTGCATCTCAGAAAGAAAATATTTTTAGGTACTATTATTTTTAGGAATGATGAGCTTTATCAGTTCACGTGGTTAGATGATCATAAAGTACCACGGATTATGATGCTGCTGTATGGCATGGTCAGAGAAAGTGAAATAGTGGGAGCATGTTTAAATCTAATAGTGGTTTAGCTGAGAACGAATATGAATTAATACAGGAAAAGGCTCTCAAAGAAATTTTTGAATCTCATTAAAAGTTAAGGAAAATAGAAGGAATAACTATAAATAGAACAGTGATGCTTATGAGACTGTTAAAGGAAAAAGTAGAGAAATTAGTGATTCTATGGAGAAGAGTTGTGGATCAACAGAAAAACTGAAGAATCTAAGTCACTGTGGTATTTCTGGGTTATGTGACATGTTCAAAGAAAGAAAAGGAAAAATAGGTATATAAAATGTACATTTAAGTTTTAGTTTAGAGAGTGATTTTTGTTTTTTTGTTAAGTGATGGATTTAGTTAGAAACTAGTTGTATTTTACCATAAAAATTAAGTATAGTTTTCTAATTGTTTGCAATTCAAAAGTTTTTTCATATATCTCTATAAGACTTTAAAAATATTTTAATATGAAGAAGTATGAGGAAAAAAGAACAAATGGCTCATAGGCCCAGATAATTCTTGATTATAAGTAAAACAAAACAAAATTTAAAGTAAAATGACAACATTACAGAACAATATTGAAGAAATATAAAAGCATCCTGAGAAGCTGGTTTTAAAATTTTATGGAAATGCAGACACAAGATGTTCTTGAGGCAGAAAAGTTTGAAGCTCCTAGTTTATTAAATAACAAAGCTTATTATAATGTTTAATAATTAGAATAATTGGTGCAAAAGTAAATAGTACAATGGAAAAATGATAGAGAGTTCAGAAACAGATCCACACATATAGGGACCCCTGATATTTGATTTAGGAAGCACTACAGATTTTTGCTTTTTTTTTTTTTCTCTATTTTTTGTTTTGATTTGTTTACTTGTTTGTTGGGAGAGAGGAAGAAAGGGAGAAAAGAGAAAGAGGCAAAGGGGGAGGATGAAGGAGAGGGAGAGGGAAGTCAGGTAATACCAAGTATTGGTGAGGATGTTGATCAGTGGGAACTCTCATATTTTGCTGGTGATAGTGTAAATACTACAGCTTTGGAAAATGTACGAGTTATCTGGTAAAGTTAAATAAATGTGTATCTCGATAATTTATATCCCTATAGATATAAGAGAAATACATAGACTAGAGAAAAACATGGGTGTGTTCATATACAAGGATATTTAATGTGGCTTTATTCTTAATACCCCAAAACTTGACAAAAATGTCCCTCAACAGTAGAATGAATAAATAAATTGTGCAATATTTGTACAAGATGCATAGAAATAACAGTGAATGAACATTATGCAAACAGTGTGCCTTAATCTTATAAACACAATTTTGAGTAAAGGAAGCAAGACAAAATAATACATTTCAGAGTTGCTAAAATTATAAAGAAAAGTAAAGGAGTTGATGTCAGGCTAGCAGTTCTTTTTTTTTTCATGAGCAAACAAATGTTTATTCGTTTTAAGCCATTGAGTTTTGGGGTAGTTTGTTATACAGCAGTTGATAATACACCTCTTTCAAAGACTGCTCAAATGTCAACTTTTTTTTTTCAGCTTGTTATTTTAAAATTTTTGTTGGAGTGTAGGTGCTTTACAATGTTATGTTAGTTTCCACTGTACAGCAAAGTGAATCAGCTATACATATACATATATCCCCTTTTTTGGATTTCTTTCCCGTTTAGGTCACCATAGAGCACTGAGTAGAGTTCCCTGTGCTATACAGCAGGTTCTCATTAGTTATCTCTTTTATACATAGTATCAGTAATGTATATATGTCAATCCCAATCTCCCAATTCATCCCACCCCCCTTTTCCCCCTTGGTATTCATATGTTTGTCCTCTACTGTGTCTCTATTTCTGCTTTGCAAGTAAGATCATCTATAGCATTTTTCTAGATTCCACATATATGCATTAATATGTGATATTTGTTTTTCTCTTTCTGACTTAACTTCACTCTGTATGACAGTCTCTGAGTCCATCCACATCTCTACAAATGACCCAATTTTGTGCCTTGTAATGGTGAGTAATATTCCATTGTATATATGTACCACATCTTCTTTATCCATTCCTCTATTGATGGACATTTAGGTTGCTTCCATGTATAGTGCTGCAGTGGGCATTGGGGTTCATGTGTCTTTTTGAATTATGGTTTTCTCTGGGTATATGCCCAATAGTGGGATTGCCGGGTCATATGGTAATGAGAATAAAACAAAAATAAACAATGGGACCTAATTAAACTGAAAAGCTTTTGCAAAGCAAAGAAAACCATAAATGAGACGGAAAAACAACGCTCAGATTGGGAGAAAATATTTACAAATGAAGCAACTGGCAAAGGGTTAGTATCTAAAATATACAAACAGCTCATGCAGCTCAATATCAAAAAAACAAACAACCCAATCCAAAAATGGGTGGAAGACCTAAATGGACATTTCTCCAAAGAAGACATACAGATTGCCAACAAACATGAAAAGTTGCTCAACATAACTAATTATTAGAGAAATGCAAATCAAAACTACAATGAGGTATCAACTCACACCGATCAGAATGGCCATCATCAAAAAATCTACAAACAATAAATGCTGGAGAGGGTGTGGAGAAAAGGGAACCCTCTTGCACTGTTGGTGGGATTGTAAATTGATACAGCCACTATGGAGAACCTTATGGAGCTTCCTCAAAAAACTAAAAATAGAACTATCATATGACCCAGGCTAGCATTTACATCTAAGGAGGGAAGTAGAGGGTTGAATCAAGAAAGGTGAGATGGGAACTACTGAGTTGCTAGTATCTTAATTTTTAAAAAAATCTGTGTGATGAAGATATTGTTATTCATTTTATAGTATTTATTTTAACTTTTAAGTACTTTTCTGTACATATATTACATTTTTGAAAAGAAAGAAAGTGTTAAAATTAGAAAGGAAAACTTCCATCTGTTGCTTTTCCTAGACCTTCAAGTTAACTGCTAAATTTCATTGTGATCCCCTCAAGGTGGAAAATAATTATTAAAAGACATTATTGTATGTTTCTTTCTCTCTTCACGTGTCTTTCTGAATACAAACGCACATTTTATTTACGAAAGATATATCAAACTCTCCACACTGTCCTGTACCTTGATTTTTCCCACTTACGTATCTCTTGGGGCACATTCCACATATGTGCATTCAGACCTGTCTACTTTTTGAAAAACAAAATTATATTATTTTCCATATGGATGTAGTACAATTTATGTAACCACTTCTGCATATATGAGCATTTGGTTGTACTCAGGTTTTTTGTTTTGTTTCTGTCACATAGGTGGCCATTAGTACAGTTTGATATAAAATTTGATCTCCAAATGTATTCTTAGGGTTTGCCCTGGGATCACTGGGAGAAAGTATTATAATTTTATGCTGTGTCAAATATTGCCAAATTGTTTTCTAAAAAGGTGCTATTTTTTGGCACTAACTTACTTTTCTAACAAGAAAAGTATGAAAGTGAGCTATGAGACTTCTGGAAGGTTTTCTTGAAACCCTTAATCTTGATAGAGTTTAAAGACCTTTGAAACTTCCATTATATAAATAAATATCAGTCATTTTAGGTTTTCAAAGTAATTGATGTATTTTAAAATAAAAATGACTGCTCTTGAAAATTGTTTTTGCATTAAATATTAAAGCAATACAAAAAGCAAAATTAAAAAAACAATACAAGAAGAAAGAAAATGTCCCACAGTATCCAATCACAGAGAACCACTGTCAAGGTTAGGAGAATATCATTTGCAGAATCTCTCTCAGAATATACATAGCTAAAGGAGAGATTGCTAAGGAAGAATAATTTTAGTAAAACAGGATGATGCTACATATTTAATGTTATTGTACTTGAATCAAAGAGAAGTTATAAAATTTGAGAAGAAGTTGAAGGAATTGTTATGGAGCAGATATGTTATTTTTTCCCTGATATGAGATACTTAAAGTATAATTCTCAGGTTAGAAATGTAAAAAATATTAAAAGAATTAAGAATGTTTAACAGCAGTTCTCAACATGGACAACATTTATGATTCCTTAAAGTGAAAGATGAGAATAATGGCACTTATTCCTAGTTCTCCTCCATCCATAACCTACTCTTTTTTTTTTATTATATTAACAATTGACAAGGTTTAAACCATTTTTGTTCTATTTTGTAATTACAATAAACATTTGGAGGTGCTTAATCATCTGATTAAATCATCCCATATTTACCACCAATCCTTTTATCATAGCACCTTTGTTCTTCAAGCCCTTGTTCAAATTCACCATTTTGATACCTGTTTTTTATTCTTAAGTAGTGTTTTGTAATACTGTATTATAAATAATACTACTTACATTTAGAGGAAAGCCAAAAGCTGCAACACATATGGGCCAAAGGATTCTAACACTGCATATGTCATTTTCTCAGAAGCAGGTGAAAACTGCAATGAAAATGATAAAAAGCTATCAAAATGTTTGATTGATCATTTAGCACATATTTTCAAGAATTAAAAGTCTTAGGGCTTCCCTGGTGGCGCAGTGGTTGAGAGTCCGCCTGCCGATGCAGGGGACACGGGTTCGTGCCCCAGTCCGGGAAGATCCCACATGCCGCGGAGCGGCTAGGCCTGTGAGCCATGGCCGCTGAGCCTGCGCATCCGGAGCCTGCGCGTCCGGAGCCTGTGCTCTGCAATGGGAGAGGCCACAACAGTGAGAGGCCCGCGTATCGCAAAAAAAAAAAAAATCTTAAAGGAGAAAGTACTAGTAATTCACAACTCTTTCTTCTCCTTCACTCTCCTTTCTCTCTTCTGCTTTCCTAGCTGACATCTATCTATCCTATCTATCTGTCTATCATCTATCCATGCATGCATGCATCCATCCATCTATCTCTCATCTATTCAGCTATCTCTCTATCAATATGGTGTAAAGTGCTTATTTTGTGCCGCTTTTTTCATTATAATGTTGATTTGAAATAAACTGCCAGATATTTCTCCAGCAAAGATGGGTTTATTTGGGATCAGCAGAGAATTGCAGGTTGGGGTCTGCAACCATGGTGAGCCACGTGCAAGGCCTCAAATGGCAAGGGTAGGAGAATGCCTTTATAGGGAGGAAAAGGAAGTTGGGAAAACTATAGTAAAAATGGAGTCCATGGCTTTTCAATGGCTGAGTCCTTGCCAGGAAAGAAAAGTCTTTCTTCTTCCTCACGGATTTTGTTATAGTTGCAGGACGTGGGAGCTCCCCCTACTGGTCTCCTGACTCTATTTAGTTGAGGTTTCTGTTTATTAATATTTTACAATAAATAGGATTCTAGTTTTCAATGACTTTATATTTCTTCTTGGCCCTCCTACTTTGGATATTCTCTCTAAAACAGGGAAGATTCAGTGATGGAAAAAATAATAGAAATGTAATTTAAGTAAGATTACACATCCAAAACAGACAAAACCTGGACCAATGCATAATTATGTCAAAAGCTGAAGCTGAATTTTTCGAGTGTGTGCTATTTTTCTGCCTCAGGACCATCAGTAATTTCTCTCATACATTCAATTACAATGTTACACTAAAACATTCTTATAGAACACTCCTAAAATGAAGCTAAAATCCTTAATAAAATCACAGGTATCTTTTGCATAAAACTCACATAATATTGGCAAATGTCTCTCCTCCCTGGAGAAACTACTTTATCCTCATATGTTTTGGAGTTCAGATATGTACACACACACACACCTCTCAATGTATAACTAAATCAGAGATGAAGTGAATCTCTCTTATTAGAAAGAGTTAAAACAGTTTTCCTTGGCTTCTATTAACCTGTATAATGTGATTTCTTGAAGAATGAGATCTTAATTATTATGATTTATTCAGCATAAGAGTTCAAAGTTTTGCATTTTACATTTTGATTTGAAGATTCAAAAAGCCTTTTGCTGTGAGAAAAGCAATTTCTATGATTACTTTATGAAATACAGATCACTTGAAAATGGAATCTATATAGCAAGTAAATTTTTGGCTTTAAAAATTGAGCCTGCCTTGCTTTCTAACCTCATTTTTTTTTTTTTTTTTTTACATTTGATCTCATCTTTTCCTCCTTTCCACAGCGTTAATAAAATGGAAGATGAGTGAAGAATGTTTGTGGGCCTGATTATAAAACAGTGAACATTTCCTGTATGGGCACATGCACGTATGAATCACCACGCAAATGGATCTTTGATTACTCCTATAGCTTTATGCAAGTTATGATTTGTGATATCAGTGAGGACCAGAAATCCTTTTCAATATTTTCACTGCAGCACAGATCAAACCTACAGTGGAAAAATGAGTCAAGTGTTGTGCTAGCTGGTTGCTCTCCCTATCATTACAGAACACTTTAGGAGGTCCCCTTTTATTCATGTCAGCTGTATGGTTTAATTTAAAAGTAATTCCAAGCATTTAACACGCTTCCTTCATTTTAAAGAGCACTTCTTAAAAATGAAAAGGATTCAATCACTTTTTGGAGACAGACAGAGGGTACAATGTAAATGTAAGTCCCATCAGTGCAGGTCTGATGGTTTCTGATTTAAATAGTTTTTATTAAATATGAAATGTCCAAATTACCTAATCATTGTCTCCTGTAAGATAAACACAGTTTTTCTAGGCCTTTCTGCAGAGTCTTATCTCAGAGCTGCAGGATGTCAGTTGATAATGTCGCCTTCATGTTAGACAAGCAGACAAAATAATTTGATTGTACTGCTTGCCATGTTGTTCTAAGCAGTTCTTTAAGAACTAAAACCACTTTGTTTCTGGTGGCATGACAAAGCCCATTACTTTCATTTTTTGAACTCCTTAGAAAGCTTCAACATCAATACGACTGCTTTCAGAGCACACTGGTATAATGTGTTTAGTCTTGTCTATCCATCCAGAGGTAGACATAAAACAAAAGTTAGGATGGTAGGAAAAACGTTTTTCATGCTGCAGAAACATGGCAAAATTACAGGTAATTACTTTTTAAACTGACAATCACTGAAGTGAGTGTTTAAAGTTAAATTTTAAATAAATTATTCAAAAACCTATAAACCTATATCCAAATGCTAGGCAGTAACTTCTGTACTGTTTGAATATTTTGCAGTGCTCATGCAAACAGAGACTGTGGAGAAAAAAATGATCAAAATAATCTTTACCATTATTTTCTGGAAGTAAGAGTAAAATGTTTTAATTTTTAAAATGTGAAATAAGTTTTCTAATTATTTTTTACACTTGTGAGAAAGGAGCACAGGAAATGTAAAAATCAACTCAACATAATGACAATCTCATTTGAAATAAGAGGGTAAGTTAAGTGATTGGGTATGTCTAAAAGAAAAGCATGAATAGATTTAAAAATAAAGCTTAAGGTCAATGCACAACCACTTTGTGACCTCATGCGTTGTACACATTCTAAGTCCAGTTTTCTAATTTATAAAATAAGAATATAATCATAGCTACATGAAGGTAGGTCATCTAATCAACTAACTCTGCACTCAAACTGATGGACAGAAATCAGCATGGTCCCTGCACTTAGGGAGCTTATGTTCTAGTCCAGAGAGCAAAAAATAGCCAAATCATTGTATACATAAATGTAAAATTGTGACTGTAATAAGTACTACAAAGAAGAACTACATGGTTTTATGAGAGCTTATGCAAAGGACAGTTTGATGTCGTTAGGGAAGTTAGAAGAGACTTCTATGAGGACAAAGATATTGTCCTGCAGTTTGACTGAGTGAACTAGATAAATAAAGGAGGGAAGAACATTTCAGACAGAGGGACTTTGTATGTAAGGATACTGTCAGGGTCCCTGAAGGAAGAACTAACCTTATATAAAGAATGGAGAACATGGTAAAAAATGAGGTTTAAAAAAGGGAAGACTGGGGCTTCCCTGGTGGCGCAGTGGTTGAGAGTCCACCTGCTAATGCAGGGGACGCGGGTTCGTGCCCCGGTCTGGGAAGATCACACATGCCGCGGAGTGGCTGGGCCCTTGCGCCATGGCTGCTGAGCCTGCATGTCCAGAGCCTGTGCTCCACAATGGGAGAGGCCACAACAGTGAGAGGCCCGCGTACCACAAAAAAAAAAAAAAAAAGAAAAAAAAAGAAAGACTGCACAGAGCTCTCCAGGATATTGTAAGGAATTTTGTCCTTATCTCTTCAAGGGAAGCCTTTGAAAAGATTTAGACAGAAGGGTGATTTCTAATCTGCTCTTCAGAGTAGACCAGTTGGAGCTGCAGTGGAGGTGCTAGGCTTGAAAATGTGCTGTAAATTTTCAGATGCCCCTAATGCTGGTCCTGCATTGCTGGTTGTACTCCTTATCTTATCATCACTGCATTCTGAAGAGAAGTTTACCTGCTTTTCTTTTTCATTTCAATTCATTTCATTTCTTTCTTTCTTTGTTTCTTTCTTTCTTTGTTTCTTTCTTTCTTTCTTTTTCTTTCTTTCTAAATAAGAATAGGAATAATGTACATGTGATTGTAATACACAGTAAATATCTATTTATTCGCACAATGACATTGTAGGACAAATTTTTCAACAAAAGGTGCATTAGGAAGTTCTTAGATTTGAAGTATAAATGTTCTTTCCAAGGAGAAACAATTCTTGTATTCTAACATGATATCAACTCTACTCATTAATTATGAAAATGCATTATGATAAAAAGCAAGTATATCAAAAAGAGTCATGTACCACAATGTTCACTGCAGCTCTGTTTACAACAGCCAGGACATGGAAGCAACCTAAGGGTCCATCAACAGACGAGTAGATAAAGAAGATGTGGCACATATATACAATGGAATATTACTCACCCATAAACAGAAATGAACTTGAGTTATTTGTAGTGAGGTGGATGGACCTAGAGTCTGTCATATAGGGTGAAGTAAGTCAGAAAGAGAAAAACAAATACCGTATGCTTACACATATATATGGAATCTAAGAAAAAAAAAAAAAAGGTCATGAAGAACCTAGGGGCAAGACAGGAATAAAGACACAGACCTACCAGAGAATGGACTTGAGGATATGGGGAGGGGGAAGGGTAAGCTGTGACACAGTGAGAGAGTGGCATGGACATATATACACTACCAAATGTAAAATAGATAGCTAGTGGGAAGCAGCTGCATAGCACAGGGAGATCATCTTGGTGCTTTGTGACCACCTAGAGGGGTGGGATAGGGAGGATGGGAGGGAGACACAAGAGGGAGGAGATATGGGGACATATGTATATGTACAGCTGATTCACTTTGTTATACAACAGAAACTAACACACCATTGTAAAGTAATTATATGCCAATAATTTTTTTAAAAAAAAGCAAGTATAAAATAATATGTTTAAGTGAATGTGTTTATAATTTAAGATTATAGGAAAAAAGATACATTTATGACCACAATTTATTACTTGATCTTTTAAAGCAACATAGAATGATTGAACTGATATGAGTTCATGATCCTGTTGAGTAACTCCAAACAACAACAACAAAATGCACACTGATTCCTATAACCTCCAATTTAGGAACAAATGGGAGAACCATTATGATAGAAATATCTGCTCCCTTGGATTCTCCTTTAGGAGAAATTGCCATTTTGGCCATTAAATAACTGTAAATGTACACAAGTTACCTAGCTCCTCTGGGATACAGAATCTTCTTTTGCAAAATGAAGGCACTATTCAGAATGGCCACCAAGATCCCTCTAACATAGTGCTGTTAGAGACCCTTTAAGTTGTGATTATGAAAAGATTCTCAGTGAACTGTTGTTGGGAGCCAGCCATCAAATCCATCTCCTGTTCATTTGAGCACCAATATTGTAAAATAGCACTTTGGGGAAATTGCCAACAAACTATATCATAATGAATATACCTTTTTACTCTCTCAGTATCAGTTATCCAAGTTTGATTTTTCAAGGTATATCTCTTGTATTTTACTGCCACAATATTCTATATATTTTCCATCAAATTGCAATCACCAAGAGTAACTATTATTTTTTTCGCACAACTATTGATATATGATTTTTAAAATAGTAAAACTAAGGCAGGTATTTTTAAAAAATCTGAATTGATGTGCACATCTGGTTAAAAGGTGTTCCCCTGGCTTTTAAGTACTTGACTAACTTCTTTTTTTTTTTTGGTGGTACGCGGGCCTCTCACTGTTGTGGCCTCTCCCGTTGTGGAGCACAGGCTCCGGACGCGCAGGCTCAGCGGCCATGGCTCACAGGCCCAGCCGCTCCGCTGCATGTGGGATCTTCCCGGACCGGGGCATGAACCCGTGTCTCCTGCATCGGCAGGCGGACTCTCAACCACTGCGCCACCAGGGAAGCCCTTGACTAACTTCTTAATTCTGAGGGATCAACACTAATTTCCAGTGTTTACCAGCAATCATAGATGACTAACAGTTAAAAAGCCATCAGCCCTGTCACATTTTTCAAAGAACAGAATCCCTTTCCAGATGGTCCTTCATTTGGCTAATGGACAGCCTAAGGGGATAAAAATGTCACCTGTTGTAGCTAGTCAACAATATTAATAAAAACACCAAAATAGACCTCTCATGCAATGGCAACAACCCAAAAACAGATTTATGAGTTCCTTTACTGAGTTAATTTGCAATGATCATCATTTTAGCATTCTAAAGTTTCCAGTTCTTCTCTGAATTTTCCAATGCCATTTTTTAAAAACACTGAAAAATAAATATTAGAAAATAAAAATTTATTTTCCAAAGCAAAGCAATATTTAAACATTTGCGCCACAAAAAAACAAGTAAGTAGTTTTTTTGGTTTTTTTTTTTTAGTTTCTGCTTTATAACAAAGTGAATCAGTCATACATATACATCTGTTCCCACATCCCTTCCCTCATGCATCTCCCTCCCTCCCACCCTCCCCATCCCACCCCTCCAGGCGGTCACAAAGCACCGAGCTGATCTCCCTGTGCTATGCGGCTGCTTCCCACTATCTATCTACCTTGCGTTTGGTAGTGTATATATGTCCATGCCTCTCTTTCGCTTTGTCACAGCTTACCCTTCCCCCTCCCCATATCCTCAAGTCCATTCTCAAGTAGGTCTGTGTCTTTATTCCCGTTTTACCCCTAGGTTCTTCATGACATTTTTTTTTTTAATTCCATATATATGTGTTAGCATACGGTATTTGTCTTTCTGTTTCTGACTTACTTCACTCTGTATGACAGACTCTAGGTCTATCCACCTCATTACAAATAGCACAGTTTCGTTTCTTTTTATGGCTGAGTAATATCCCATTGTATATATGTGCCACATCTTCTTTATCCATTCATCCGATGATGGACACTTAGGTTGTTTCCAGCTCCGGGCTATTGTGAATAGAGCTGCAATGAACATTTTGGTACGTCTCTTTTTGAATTATGGTTTTCTCAGGGTATATGCCTAGTAGTGGGATTGCTGGATCATATGGTAGTTCTATTTTTAGTTTTTTAAGGAACCTCCATACTGTTCTCCATAGTGGCTATACCAATTCACATTCCCACCAGCAGTGCAAGAGTGTTCCCTTTTCTCCACACCCTCTCCAGCATTTACTGTTTCTAGATTTCTTGATGATGGCCATTCTGACTGGTGTGAGATGATATCTCATTGTAGTTTTGATTTGCATTTCTCTAATGATTAATGATGTTGAGCATTCTTTCATGTGTTTGTTGGCAGTCTGTATATCTTCTTTGGAGAAATGCCTATTTAGGTCTTCTGCCCATTTTTGGATTGGGTTGTTTGTTTTTTCGCTATTGAGCTGCATGAGCTGTTTATAAATTTTGGAGATGAATCCTTTGTCAGTTGCTTCATTTGCAAATATTTTCTCCCATTCTGAGGGTTGTCTTTTGGTCTTGTTTATGGTTTCCTTTGCTGTGCAAAAGCTTTTAAGTTTCATTAGGTCCCATTTGTTTATCTTTGTTTTTATTTCCATTTCTCTAGGAGGTGGGTCCAAAAGGATCTTGCTGTGATTTATGTCATAGAGTGTTCTGCCTATGTTTTCCTCTAAGAGTTTGATAGTTTCTGGCCTTACATTTAGGTCTTTAATCCATTGTGAGCTTATTTTTGTGTATGGTGTTAGGGAATGATCTAATCTCATACTTTTACATGTCCCTGTCCAATTTTCCCAGCACCACTTATTGAAGAGGCTGTCCTTTCTCCACTGTACATTCCTGCCTCCTTTATCAAAGATAAGTTGACCATGTGTGCGTGGGTTTATCTCTGGGCTTTCTATCCTGTTCCATTGATCTATCTTTCTGTTTTTGTGCCAGTACCACACTGTCTTGATTACTGTAGCTTTGTAGTATAGTCTGAAGTCAGGGAGCCTGATTCCTCCAGCTCCATTTTTCGTTCTCAAGATTGCTTTGGCTATTCAGGGTCTTTTGTTTCTCCAAACAAATTTTGAAATTTTTTGTTCTAGTTCTGTGAAAAATGCCAGTGGTAGTTTGATAGGGATTGCATTGAATCTGTAGATTGCTTTGGGTAGTAGAGTCATTTTCACAATATTGATTCTTCCAATCCAGGAGCATGGTATATCTCTCCATCTATTTGTATCATCTTTAATTTCTTTCATCAGTGTCTTATAATTTTCTGCATACAGGTCTTTTGTCTCCTTAGGTAGGTTTATTCCTAGATATTTTATTCTTTTTGTTGCAATGGTAATTGGGAGTGTTTTCTTGATTTCATTTTCAGATTTTTCATCATTAGTGTACAGGAATGCCAGAGATTTCTGTACATTAATTTTGTATCCTGCTACTTTACCAAATTCATTGATTAGCTCTAGTAGTTTTCTGGTAGCATCTTTAGGATTCTCTATGTATAGTATCATGTCATCTGCAAACAGTGACAGGTTTACTTCTTCTTTTCCAATTTGGATTCCTTTTATTTCCTTTTCTTCTCTGATTGCTGTGGCTAAAACTTCCAATACTAAGTTGAATAAGAGTGGTGAGAGTGGGCAGCCTTGTCTTGTTCCTGATCTTAGTGGAAATGGTTTCAGTTTTTCACCATTGAGGACAATGTTGGCTGTGGGTTTGTCATATATGGCCTTTATTATGTTGAGGAAAGTTCCCTCTATGCCTACTTTCTGCAGGGTTTTTATCATAAATGGGTGTTGAATTTTGTCGAAAGCTTTCTCTGCATCTATTGAGATGATCATATGGTTTTTCTCCTTCAACTTGTTAATATGGTGTATCACATTGATTGATTTGCGTATATTGAAGAATCCTTGCATTCCTGGAATAAACCCCACTTGATCATGGTGTATGATCCTTTTAATGTGCTGTTGGATTCTGTGTGCTAGTATTTTGTTGAGGATTTTTGCATCTCTGTTCATCAGTGATATTGGCCTGTAGTTTTCTTTCTTTGTGACATCCTTGCCTGGTTTTGGTATCAAGGTGATGGTGGCCTCGTAGAATGAGTTTGGGAGTGTTCCTTCCTCTGAAATTGTTTGGAAGAGTTTGAGAAGGATAGGTGTTAGCTCTTCTCTAAATGTTTGATAGAATTCGCCTGTGAAGCCATCTGGTCCTGGGCTTTTGTTTGTTGGAAGATTTTTAATCACAGTTTCAGTTTCAGTGCTTGTGATTGGTCTGTTCATATTTTCTATTTCTTCCTGATTCAGTCTTGGCAGGTTGTGCATTTCTAAGAATTTGTCCATTTCTTCCAGGTTGTCCATTTTATTGGCATAGAGTTGCTTGTAGTAATCTCTCATGATCTTTTGTATTTCTGCAGTGTCAGTTGTTACTTCTCCTTTTTCATTTCTAATTCTATTGATTTGAGTCTTCTCCCTTTTTTTCTTGATGAGTCTGGCTAATGGTTTGTCTATTTTGTTTTTCTTCTCAAAGAACCAGCTTTTAGTTTTATTGATCTTTGCTATCATTTCCTTCATTTCTTTTTCATTTATTTCTGATCTGATCTTTATGATTTCTTTCCTTCTGCTAGCTTTGGGGGTTTTTTGTTCTTCTTTCTCTAATTGCTTTAGGTGCAGGGTCAGGTTGTTTGCTCGAGATGTTTCCTGTTTCTTAAGGTGGGATTGTATTGCTATAAACTTCCCCCTTAGAACTGCTTTTGCTGCATCCCATAGGTTTTGGGTCGTCGTGTCTCCATTGTCATTTGTTTCTAGGTATTTTTTAATTTCCTCTTTGATTTCTTCAGTGATCACTTCGTTACTGAGTAGTGTATTGTTTAGCCTCCATGTGTTTGTATTTTTTGCAGATCTTTTCCTGTAATTGATGTCTAGTCTCATAGCATTGTGGTCAGAAAAGATACTTGATACAATTTCAATTTTCTTAAATTTACCAAGGCTTGATTTGTGACCCAAGATATGATCTATCCTGGAGAATGTTCCATGAGCACTTGAGAAAAATGTGTATTCTGTTGTTTTTGGATGGAATGTCCTATAAATATCAATTAAGTCCATCTTGTTTAATGTATCATTTAAAGCTTGTGTTTCCTTATTTATTTTCATTTTGGATGATCTGTCCATTGGTGAAAGTGGGGTGTTAAAGTCCCCTTCTATGATTGTGTTACTGTCGATTTCCCCTTTTATGGCTGTTAGTATTTGCCTTATGTATTGAGGTGCTCCTATGTTGGGTGCATAAATATTCACAATTGTTATATCTTCTTCTTGGATCGATCCCTTTACCATTATGTAGTGTCCTTCTTTGTCTCTTCTAATAGTCTTTATTTGAAAGTCTATTTTGTCTGATATAAGAATTGCTACTCCAGCTTTCTTTTGATTTCCATTTTCATGGAATATCTTTTTCCATCCCCTTACTTTCAATCTGTATGTGTCTCTAGGTCTGAGGTGGGTCTCTTGTAGACAGCATATATATGGGTCTTGTTTTTGTATCCATTCAGCCAATCTGTGTCTTTTGGTGGGAGCATTTAGTCCATTTACATTTAAGGTAATTATCGATATGTATGTTCCTATTCCCATTTCCTTAATTGCTTTGGGTTCGTTATTGTAGGTATATTCCTTCTGTTGTGTTTCTCGCCTAGAGAAGTTCCTTTAGCATTTGTTGTAAAGCTGGTTTGGTGGTGCTGAACTCTCTCAGCTTTTGCTTGTCTGTAAAGGTTTTAATTTCTCCATCAAATCTGAATGGGATCCTTGCTGGGTAGAGTAATCTTGGTTGCAGGTTTCTCTCCTTCATCACTTTAATTATGTCCTGCCACTCCCTTCTGGCTTGTAGAGTTTCTGCTGAGAGATCAGCTGTTAACCTGATGGGGATTCCCTTGTGTGTTATTTGTTGTTTTTCCCTTGCTGCTTTTAATATGATTTCTTTGTGTTTAATTTTTGACAGTTTGATTAATATGTGTCTTGGCGTATTTCTCCTTGGATTTATTCTGTATGGGACTCTCTGTGCCTCCTGGACTTGATTAACTATTTCCTTTCCCATATTAGGGAAGTTTTCAACTATAATCTCTTCAAATATTTTCTCAGTCCCTTTCTTTTTGTCTTCTTCTTCTGGAACCCCTATTATTCGAATGTTGGTGCATTTAATGTTGTCCCAGAGGTCTCTGAGACTGTCCTCTGTTCTTTTCATTCTTTTTTCTTTATTTTGCTCTGCATCAGTTATTTCCACTATTTTATCTTCCACCTCACTTATCCGTTCTTCTGCCTCAGTTATTCTGCTATTGATCCCATCTAGAGTATTTTTCATTTCATTTATTGTGTTTTTAATCAATGCTTGATTCATCTTTAGTTCTTCTAGGTCCTTGTTAACTGTTTCTTGCATTTTGTCTATTCTATTTCCAAGCTTTTGGATCTTGGAAATAGAATCTTGGATCAGCTTTACTATCATTATTCTGAATTCTTTTTCAGGTAGACTGCCTATTACCTCTTCATTTGTTAGGTCTGGTAGGTTTTTATCTTGCTCCTTCACCTGCTGTGTGTTTTTCTGTCTTCTCATTTTGCTTATGTTACTGTGTTTGGGGTCTCCTTTTTGCAGGCTGCAGATTCGTAGTTCCTGTTGTTTTTGGTGTCTGTCCCCAGTGGCCAAGGTTGTTTCAGTAGGTTGTGTAGGCGTCCTGGTGGGGGGGACTAGAGCCTGTGTTCTGGTGGTTGAGGCTCGATCTTGTCTTTCTGGTGGACAGGTCCACGTCTGGTGGTGTGTTTTGGGGTGCCTGTGGCCTTATTATGTTTTTAGGCAGCCTCTCTGCTAATGGGTGGCGTTGTGTTCCTGCCTTGCTAGTTGCTTGGCATAGGGTGACCAGCACTGTAGTTTGCTGGTCGTTGACTGAAGCTGGGTGCTGGTGTTGAGATGGAGATCTCTGGGAGATTTTCGCTGCTTGATATTATGTGGAGCTGGGAGGTCTCTTGTGGACCCGTGTCCTGAAGTTGGCTCTCCCACTTCAGAGGCACAGCACTGACTCCTGGCTGCAGCACCAAGAGCCTTTCATCTACCTTTGCAGTAAGGATTCATTGGCAGAGGCACAAGGGAACCTTCTGAGGTGATGCTCATGTTCCGTATATTGATAGGGGTTTAAGATCTGTCCTTTTCACAATAAGTAAGCTATATTTCAATTTAAACCAACTCAGCCGAGAAACTTTCTGATCCTTTTCAGTCTCTTTCACAAGCCAATCTTAAGAAAGCACATAAAATAATACCTTACAGGACAGCAGAAAAGGAAGCAGGTTGGTAGAATCACCTCCGCTTATAACACTTCAGAACTGACTGAAACCGGTTGGAACCAATATAGCTGGTTAAGTAAGTAGTTTTTAAATGTATTTCTCATGTGAAAGAGAACGGTCACGTAAAGAATCAACCATGTATATTTTTTGAAACTTTGGTAAGATAAGCGAGATTTTACCTTTTCTAATTCATCTTTACTAAATTACATTTTGGACTGTAAGCCAATACAATCCAATTGCTGTTTCTCAATAGGCTGTTTTTCTTTTCACTTTCTCTACCTTTATACAAGTGATGCTCTCTATTTACAATGTGTTCTCCACTTGGTAAGGTCTTACTGATGATTCAAGATCCAGATTATTGATGATTCAAGATCCATCTTCAAATTTCCATTATTTATATCCATATATGCGGTGACTAACAAGGTCATAAATGCTCAAAAATGAAAGCATGGATGGCTAATCATTGTAAGAAGATTCTTCTGAAGTCACCTTTTCAAGTCACCCACTGAGATGATAGTGCAGAAGGTGCTGCAATCTAATCTATAGGACAATCCAAAATCATAAATATATTCGTTAAATTCTAACTAATCATTTAGATTAGTTAGATTAGTTAAATTAAATTCTACCTAAATCATTTTCTTTTAATTTGTATGGAAAACTTATTTTTTAATTACTATACAATCGAGAAATGTAACAGGCAGCATACATTTAAAAAGTCCACTGGGAATAAAGGAAGCCAGTTCTGTTAGCCTATTCTATCTTATCTTTTGTTTCAGTGAAGTATAACCAAGACACATACATTCCATAATTTCCTTTTTTATATATTCCAAAAATTATGTTTTATATATTTCTAATAATTTAGATCTTTGATTTTCTCATTTTCTAGTGTGCTATACTTTTTCTTCTTAAAAATCATAGGGTATATTGAAAGCAAATGTCAACACTATGCATGCATAATAGTATTCTCTCTTTTGTGTGTCTAAGGGACATGTTAAAATTCAATAAGTCTTTATAGCTCACCAAGCAAGTCACTAACAAAGAAGTGAAGTAATATTTTTCTTCCAGGCTTGATTATGATGCCAGTGTTCACTCAGCTACATTTAGTGGTGAAGAAAGGGCACAATTAACAGTGGGACATGGTCCCACCAGTAGCTTCACACATGAGAAAAAACCCACAAGATTAGAAGCTAGTTTAAATAGTTGTAAAATTAAATTTACTGTAAATTGAAACAGTGTCATAAATTTCTTTCTTTCTTTTGATTTTTGTGTAAAGTATGCAAGAAAGTTTTCAGGGATAATTTTTAAATTTAATTATAACAATAGGAACTTTGGAGAAGATGCAAAATTTTCTTAAATGAAGTAAGATTCCAAATCTAGCATTACACAGGCAGAAACATGCTCTTCAGTTGGAATTTTTTAAAAAGTCATGATGTTGGCATTTTATTTTGTGAAATTTTAGAAACAGTATTCCAAAGTAATTGACTAAGAGTCTTTGCCAAATTCCTCATTGCATTCTTAGCAAATTCACTTTAAAAATTTCACATAATGATATTTAAGCACTTTTCCAGAAATCTTTGTTTTAGGTCCTGCAGCACATCAAAATAAGAATAGGTCTCAAACTGAATAGTTATATTTTTTTCACTTTTCTCTAAAATCATAAAGTAATAAAAAAGGTTCAGACACAAATACATACACAACAAAAGAGAGAAATCTTTATACAATATCAAGAAAAATAACCCACAAAAACAACTGAAAACAGCATTACAACAGAGACTTTATATATCTGTAAATAAATGTGCATTTGGGAATCTGCTTTCTACTTTGAATTGGCAGAGAAATCATGTTACCTAATAATGACCCTGAATGTCATATTTTCATTTTTTTCTGTATATAGCTCAATAACCTACATTGAAGCCTTAAAGAAAAGAATTTGTGACTGAAATTTCTATGTTCTGGGATCATTAGCAGCGATATGAATAATGGCTTCTTATCCATTCTGAAATCCCTTACAGAAAGTAAACCACCACTACAAAAAGAACATTTAAGGGCACACCTCTAAATGATAGTATTTCTAGATTTAAGAGGTTTTTTCCTTATCATTTGTTATCACTATTAATCCAGAAAATTGTATAAAAATTGATCAAAGCCAAATTACTTAATTTTATCTTCAAATTCATAGGGGGCCACATAGTGTTTGATATTTTTGAATCCCAGATAAACATATTTTCACACTTTTCTCTCTAACCTAACTCTTTTACTGAGCTGCTCCTGTACCAGTTTCAATTCATTCTTTTCCAACAGGTGCCTTTTTGTCTGTAGCTACTGTCCCTATGGCAAACCAATTGGAGAAAAAGATCCCAACCAGAAAGAAATACTCTTCAGAGCTTGCAAAACAGATAAACAAAGAAGGCCATCTATTACATTTTCCCAGAAACTTTTGGCACTTAATCTCTAAGGAATCAATTCAAGAACTTTTGGCCGTTTATCTCCAAAGGAATCAGTTAAAGCAGTGGATATATTTCATCTTAATAAAGGGCTTAGCCATAAAATGCCTGAGTAGACTTCACTTCTAACTAAATATTAGTTGTTCTAACTGCATTATAAAATAGAGGTTATTATAATTTCTAACACAAGAATATTATAATGATTGCAAGAGATGATTCATTTAAACTATTTAGATCATTATTTGGGGAAAAAAATCCTCAGTGAATGTTAGATAGTAATTATTGTAAGACATGAGAAATAATAAATATGAAGAGCCTGTCTCCATATAATACATTGGTATAAGTGCTTTAAGTTTTAGTTATATGTATAAATGTCTTATCAGGTTGTGGGATATAGATGTCTCCCTTTTGACCTGAAGATTCATACCTTAAGAAATTGGCAATATAAAATAATTTTCTTATCCACCAGTTGTGATCATCAGTTTTTATAGGGAAAAAAACCATCAAAGATGGTATTTGCTTTCCTAACAAGACAACTACAGCATTGATACAAGTACATTTAAAAAAATAAAAGAAGAAAAAGATAACCATTACCATCTCATTTTTATGACTATGCCACAGTCTTGTTAGATATGGACTATTTTATTTCTTTGGATAATTCAGGGACTAATAAAAGAACATCTGTGTAACAAAGCACTACCACTTGAAATTTAAAATCTCATAAATGAATTAAAACAGCACATTAGCCACCTCAATATCATGGAATTAGTCAATTATGAAAATGATCATCCTTATTTAACAAAGTCAAATGGAAATATTGCAAGGATGTTGTCCAAGGTCACTAAGAATCACAAGCCAAATTTATAGTCTGCTTTTCATGTTCAATTTTATAGCTAATTGATGCATTTCGATGGATAACACTTGGTGATAGACTTAATTTCCTAAATGTATTGAAAGAATCTTTTCAAATACTTCATAAACATTTAATTTCGTAAACATATTTTCCCCGACACTGGAAGTTACCTAAGTTCAGGATCCATATTTGTCTTATTCACTGCTGTATCTTTAGCTCCAGTGGTAATGCATGGGATGCAGTAAATTCTCAGAAAATATATGTTAAGACAAATTAATATTGAGACATTCAAGCAAGACTAAGAAGCTGTTCTGTAACACTGATTATTCAGTTTTTTGAAGGCATACAAAAATTCCCTTAAAAATCCCTTTATTGAGTATGTGCAAAGGAATGTACTATTTACTATGGGGGGTATAAACTGTGAATTGAAATTTATACTTTGCCCTCAGGAGTTTGCAATACAATAGGCGAACTAACTAAAAACATTGGTAAGTAATACGTACATTATGAGAAGTAAAAATAAGTACTGAGGTCATAAACATCAATAGTGAATGAAGAAATCAAGAATGGTTCTGGAAAAGCAAGTAAACGGGTGTGTCAGTGGTGATAAAAAAGAGAGTTGTGCAGAAATATTCAATGGAAGCAAGGTCAGGTTGACATGGACTTAGACTGGATGTAGAAGGCAAGAAAGATTGAAAGAGAGAGAGAGAGATGAAAGCAAAGATATTGATGGTTTTAAGGAAAAACAGAAAAGGGATGCAGAAGGGGAAGCTGGTTTGGATGTAAATGGAAAATGATACATCTGAGGTACTGTGTTAGGCTTATTTTCTTGGATCCTGTTTTTGCTAAGTGCATTAGTGACAATTTTGCTACTATAATATAAAATGGTTAGGGAGCACTGAGGAATATGTAGGTGAAATGCTAGGTAATTGAGATTCATTTTAGCAAAGAATGAGTTTTCATATTAGCAACATGCTGAATGTAATGCTGTTAAAAGTTCATTATAGTGTTGCTGATTATCCAATAATTTACTGGTAAATATGACAGTTTGACCTGCATTTGATAGTGAGTGATAAGTATGTGGTAATTTTACTCCCTTGTATAGATATTTGCATATAGTGTGAAGTATGTATATCATGAACTATATGTTTAAGCATTAACACATTATAAAATTGCCGGATAGCTCATACTATGTTTCAGGCACCCACTGGAGGCCGAGCAAAGTCAGGAGTAAAATGAAGTTTACAATTTGAGGAAGAGACAGACACACATTTACTAAAATCTAATCTAGCATTTTAAGTGCTTCATCAGTATAAACAAATTACCAGGACTGGTCAGAGAATAGAGTGGCATTTATGCTGGGTTGAAGAAGATTCAGAAATCTCCAGAAAGCGGGTTCACTTGAGATGTGCCTTAAACAATGACCAGTGTTACAACAAATGGAAAAGAAAGGGAGAATATTAAGAAGAAGAGGATAATGAATAAAATATTAAAGGAATTACATATATCATTTGTTTAATGAATGGTATATATCAAGAAGGAGCTTAAATATTAGTTAGAAGTGGAAAAGATGAAAGGGAAAACAGTGTCCAACCAGGCTTTGCACTGAGTTGTATATTGTGCTACTTAATAGGTAGAAGTGAATTATCCAGAAGAAGACAAATAGTAATAGCAACACTTGTACCTCTGGCAGGCAAGAGAAAAACTGCTCACCTCTATGCCTAAGCAATAGATTCCACTAGTCTAGATATCTGTGTGCGGGCTTCACCGGAAAAAGGGTCCTGTTCAGAAAGCCTAGGCACCTTGAAATTCATTTTGGGGTGGTACTTTGCTGGGTGCAGTATAACATAAAGCTCCAGATCAACATGGCATTGCAACCTAAAGAACCCATTCTATTCAAAGAGGAAATGAAGACATATTCAAGGTAATACACATACACATACATGCACATTTATAGGTGTATATATGTATATATGTAAAGCACACATGTTTATATACATACATACCCAAACACATATATAGATATAGACATACACACACATATAAATGGACAAAGGTCCATTTTTGTACATGCAGATTTATTTTACTCTCTTTTAAAGGCTCTATAATATTCCATGGCATGATATCCAAAATGATTTATTTATTTCCTTTTGGAGCATTTTTTTCATTCTTTTTGCTCATACAGTGAATAGTATAATAAACATCTTTGTACGTGTAACTTTGCCTACATTGATCTTGTTCCTAGTAAATTTTCTGACGTTTATTAGTTGTTTACTTTTTTCACCTCATTCTCTCAAATTTGGGTAGTTACTGATGTTAAGAATTAATAACATTTTTTTCTTTCTAGTACTTATAATTTTAATTATTCTATAAGTTTAATGCATTAGAAAAGCAAAGTAAAGTAAATTTGATTGATAGCAAGTGTCCTTGTAATGATAATAATTTTAATAGAAATGCCCTTAGGAATCAACCTCTGTATTTGCTAAAGATTTTTTTTTTTTTTTAGATTTTTGATAGATGACTTTTAACAAGTTAAAAAATATTCCTTCTATTCTAAGCTTAACTTAAAAAATCAAGAATAGCTGTTCAATATTAATGTGTTTTTTTCTGCATCTAGTAAGATGATTGTAAGGTTTTTCCCCTTCAACCAGGGATCGAACCCACACCCCCTGCATCGTAAGGCGATTCTTTACCTCTGGACTACCAGGGAAGTCCCTGTGTCATTAATTTAATATTAAATTTACTATTCTATGGTACAGATCTTACTGATACTTGTATCTATGTAATTTATATTTTTAACATGAGTGTTTGTGTGTTCATATGCATTTCCTTTGAACTTTATTTCTCTAAAACTAATTTTTCCATCATTTTGTGTTCTAGTCTAATAAAATTCTCATCCCTCATAATATCTGGCCTTTGTAGTTCTTATGGAGTGTACCCCAATGTTCTTTTTCTTTCTAAGTTAGTTTTGGTGATGATATATATATTTTAAACTATATTAACTTCACTCATTTAATCTAGAATGTTAAATTTATTGGTGGTGTAAATTTACACTTTTTTTTCCCAATTACTTTTTAAAAAAGCAGAGTTTATGGCTTTATGACAGCAAGATTCCAAAACAAGTTATTCACACCCTTGGACTTGTACAGCTCTCTGAAAGCTCTTAATTCTCCTGTTGGCACGTTCATAGTTTTGCACATTAACTGAGTCCATTAATTTGCATCGGAAGGCAAATGGTATTTTTTCAAATAAAATAATCAATGTTATATTTTGGAGTCAAATCCAAATTTTACATTTATTTTTTTAAAGACAAAATAAGAGATATTAAAAAACTTTGCATTTGAAACCTAGGGCCATGCTCCAGTCCCTTTGGGGATACATATACTCTCCCTTCAAACTTGAAGTATGAAAGAAGAGCATTTTGAGAAGCATAGGAGAAAACAACTTAAAGGGAGAGACAGAAAATATATGTCAGGTGTGCTATCATTTCTCCTTCCCTTAGTTATAACAGACGTTATTAATCAATGACTTTACTAGGTATTTCTGATGTTACTTGTAACTGATTACTATTAGCATGAGCAATGGAATCTTTTATTCTTGCACAGAAAGTCAAGAATGTTAGTTTCAAGGTTCTACCATGATCTTAAACATCACTTTTACCTTGGGTAAGTCACTCACTTAGAATTTCTTCATCTGTAACAGGAGGCGATTCTGGCTGGAATTTGGTGGGTAGTATCATCAGGCTACTACAAGAGACTTTGATAAAGTAGTAGATGTGTAAGACATCTAAATAGAATCACCATGACCAAAATTGCACAAAATCTAACCAAAAAAAGCCCTTCATATACTTCTACTACCAGTTCTTCAATTATTAATATGTATTTTTAATTGATGGAAAGAAAAAGGTATTTCAAAAGATACATAAATGGGAAAGAGCTTAAGATAACCACAGACATCATCAAAAATCAAACTCCAAGTCAGATAAGAATGCTAAAAAAACAAAGACAAAAACAAAACAAAACGATAAGATTAAAGTGTATAGGTAAAGCTAGGAGATAAAGGATAGCATTATGGCATTATTTTGTCCTAAAATACAATGTTATAACAAGTATATTTTCCTTTATTCTAGTTTTTTAATCTAAATGGCTTCCTTTTATTCCCCCCAGTCCCTGCAAAGTATCACAGTTTCTCCACACTCATAATATTATGGCAATTTATGACGGTTATAATTTTTACCTGGGATTTCAATACCATTTTTCTCATGATTTTCTAATCCTGTTGGAATTTTCTAAAATATTTGTTTAAATTGATTTATTTTTTTAAGTTTAAAAAGTAGAGGGGCTTCTCTGGTGGCGCAGTGGTTGAGAGTCCACCTGCCGATGCAGGGGACACGGGTTCGTGCCCCGGTCCGGGAGGATCCCACATGCCGCCGAACGGCTGGGCCCGTGAGCCATGGCCGCTGAGCCTGCGCGTCCGGAGCCTGTGCTCCGCAACGGGAGAGGCCACAACAGTGAGAGGCCCCCGTACCGCAAAAAAAAAAAAAAAAAAAAGTAGAAACAGAGAATAACTACAGTGCAATATCTGGGTTAATATAACATGTAGGTACCATATTCCTTAACATTAACTATTAAAGAATAATAAAACTCCAGAAGGGAGAAGACTCACTAAAAATAGCTGGGATTTAAAATTATATTTTGCTGCCTGTTAATTTATCATACAGAGTAAAAATAAGCCATAGGTACAAAATGGAAACTCTACCAAATGCCTCTGTGTTGCAGTAAACTTAATTATACAGCACACCATAAAATGACAGTAATAGTAGAGAGGAAAAGTAGCAATTTCAGATGGGCAATAACTGCTTTTTACAAGGGAGAAATTACATCAAGCACATATACCTATTCAGTCTAATACTGTTTTCTAGCAAGAGCCAGTGGGACTCACAGTCAAGGGGAGGGAAAGATTTAACTAAGCAGAAATCTGCTTCGTTCAGAAAAGGCTTGCCTGCAAAAACCATGGCATTGTAAGTGTGTTCATTTGCTAATACATAATAAGTATCTTATATAAACGTTCACATTTAATCTTTAAATGTATATGTATACATGTGCTTATAATAGCTTCAATCAAAACCATTATTAATGGATGGATTCTTGGCTTTTAAAAGGGCTCTGAAATGCTTTTTACTACATCTGATCTATGTGTATATCACATAGAATGACTTTATGAGGATAGCATCCTATTATGAATTTAATAGAAAGAATCTTAATGTTTCTGAAGAAGCTTTTTTGTAATCGTGCCAAAAATCTTTCATTTAAAAGTCTAAAAGATTATTATTGACTTTTTATTTCAAATTGGGAAGATAATTATTGACTTCCTGCTGTCTACTATTATTTTCATTAATTTAAGGGGAATTAACATAATACCTTTCTTGGTATGTTGGTATTGGGTTTCATGTTTATTAGTTTATTAGTGACCCAATCATGACCTTGCTTGATATTTGTGCCTAAGGTTTCTATAAAGAAGTTTTCTTGTCACACAAGCCTTGTTTAGAATGATAGCTCTGTCACTTAACTATCTGTGTGACCTCAGGGAAATTCTCTAAAATTGAATGTTTCCTCATCTACAGAATTGATGCATTAACACCCAAAGTTTTATAATTGTTATCCAGGGTAGAAATAATGTATGTAAAGTTCCTACTACATTGCTAAGCATAAAGTAGGCTGATAAAGTACTGATAGTTATTATTTATCCTATCATTATGTACATAGTATGGTATACACTGGACTGGAGCTCTAATTTCAGTTTTAAATTTCTCTGTTGTCCATGGGCGAATCAACATTTTTGTGACATTGATAATATCACTTATTTTTACCAGATAATGGCAAAATCTTCAGATTCTGTTAAAATGAATATGTGCCTTGATACTATGTATGTCATATACTTATCATCTCACATAAAAAATGACAAAGAATTGTGTTTTAAGAAACACAGAATAAAAATACTGTTGTGGAACAAAAATATCACAGATTACCGTATAAAAGTGTTACCTAGCTGAAAACATAAAATCAGTGTCTTTGAGGCTACAGGAATTGGAGGGAAGGGGTTATATAGAAGGAAAGTGATTGGAATGCCCTAATTTTGTGCTCATGGAATAAAATTGAGGAATGGAGAGATAGTTTAAAAGGGAGTGGCCCACAGTCAGCTTTGATAGGATACAGTGTACCTCCTGATAATCCTGAGAAATAGGAACTGGTGGATGGATAAAGTCTGATGCTTCTAGTGTTGTTGGCAATAGGTTTCCGTCAGCTGGAAAATGAATGATCTCCCTATTTGTTTGTTAATGCTTAAAATTCTTTTATCAGGAATCAAAAGTTTTTTGCACAACTAGAGGGTGAAAAAGCTCTGTGCTTCTGAGTATGTTTCAAGATGATCTGTTAAGCAGATTGACTCATCAAGTTGTTCCTCTGGACATAGATATGTCATGGCCTGTTTATAGTCATATGAATATACTCCCTCCTTTCTTCTCTCACTCCTTTCTTCCATCCTCCTCACCTGCCTTCCCTCCTTCCTTCCTATATATTTACCTGGGGAGGGATTGTTCATTTCTTCTCTTAGGGAATATTTATATCTGTCTTTGACTAATGTCTAAGAATGTTAAAACTAAGGATTACATCCCAAAGTTTCTTTTTTTTTCCCCTCTGGGGAATTCTGGGTATAATGATAGACATATAACCAACAAGTAACATGTTGAACGATTTGTAAGAGAGAATCAGCTTCTTCCATAAATGTGACTATATGTTTCTTAGGGATAAAATTTGAAATATTCACTCACCTCTTAGACAGATAATTGGCCACACATGTCATAGGGCATATGTGGTGAAGTTACTACAGAAATAATACTGTATCCTTTGAAGACTGCAAAGTATGACAAGGGCACCTTTAGAATGACTGAGATTATTGATAATTGTCTACTAAGAACTTGACAATGTACATGCTCTTGATATATATTATCTCTGAGCTTATAACAATTCTGGAATGGTAGATAGTGTGGTCCATCTTATGGAGAAAAAAATGATCATCAAAAATCAAGGATTAAGTCCACAATAGTAAATAAGCAGTAAAGTGAGTATTAAAGTAATATATGTATGTGATCCTATGATAACTCCAGAGCCGATGGAGTCAACTTCTACTACCTACTTAAAAAAAAATTATTTATTTTTGGCTGTGTTGGGTCTTTGTTGCTGTGCGCAAGTTTTTTCTCTAGTTGCGGTGAGCGGGAGCTACTCTTCATTGTGGTGCGCAAGCTTCTCATTGCGGTGGCTTCTCTTGTTGCGGAGCATGGGCTCTAGGCACGTGGGCTTCAGTAATTGTGGCACATGGGATAAGCAGTTGTGGCTCGCGGGCTCTAGAGTGCAGGCTCAGCTGTTGTGGTGCACGGGCTTAGTTGCTCCGCGGCATGTGGGATCTTCCCGGACCAGGGCTCAAACACATGTCCCCTGCATGGAGAGGTGGATTCTTAACCACTGAGCCACCAGGGAAGCCCTTTACTACCTACTTTAAATTTTTCTATCATCATATAGACATAGTCTGTTTTTTGTACCTGTAAGCGTTATTACAAAATAGAGAAAAAACTCCAAAGATATGATATTCATGTTTTAGGTATCAATTTATTTTTTAAATGGAAATCATAATTTTCACACTTGTAGGATATAAATAGTCGATAGGAAGAGGTCACAGATATTCTGATGTGTTGTCATTCGAGAATTAAGTAGTGCTTTTCAGCTTGAAGTAAACCATCTATCACCAGCTGTGTGAGCTCAGGGAAAAAATATGTTATAAGAGTTCATTATTTTTCTCCATTTCTAGCCACTGTCCCTATTCAGGTACAGCAGCACAGATGGTGTTGTGGTAAAGACACATAACAGTGTCAGGAGCTGTAACATGTGGCAAAAATCTGTCATTCCTCATTCCCACAAGTTTCAAGGTTAAGATAGAAACTTGTCACTTTTCTGACGTTCAATTAACTCCTTTCCTTTGTCTTTATATGAAAATATAAAAGGATCTTTTATGAGATTTTTTTCCATAGTTAACTCACTTCCATGACTCTACCTACTTTTATTTCATTAACACTGATCTAATGATGTTTTGAATTATTGTAGTGTATCCTGTGTTATGCCATAAGTATGTTCTTAAAAGGTATTCGATTAGGAATTAAATTATATTTAAATGCATTAGAGAAGCTTGATAAAGGGGTCAATGTATAATGCTTTTGCAAAGTCAAAGTTGTACCTATCTTCTTATATGTGTAGTTTTCATACATATGGTTCACTTGAAATAAGAATGTAAATATACTTATTTTCATCAATAAATTACAGGTTTGTTATAGGATGTATATATGAGAATGTTCTTTCCTGAGACTATAAATTACAAAGTTTCATAGGATTACAATATTCTCAAAAGAGACATGGTGAAAAAAATCTTACTAAAAATGAAAAGGCAGTAATTATCAGGCAATAAAGATAAAAATTTGGTCCGCCATAAAGCACACATAGAAATAAGTCTAAAATCATGTGCTTTCCTTCCAGGATTCTTCCTTTGAAATTCAATAACTTATTCATGTTCTCACTCATAGTCTTCATCCAGATGCCCAGTCATCCCAGGGAACAGAACAATGAGCCATCTTTGTGAAAAAACTAATTAGAGAAATTGAAAATATATCTCTGAATATAGAAGGTATTTAACTCAACAGGATATGTTAAAGGATATTGATTAGTGTGCTTTCCCATAAAAGGATGAAAAATTTTTCTCTTTTGGATGTTAGACAATAGAACTAAACAGAAAGAGTGAATCTGCTTTTAAAAATGAGCACTGTTGGCGTAGAGGCATTGAATTAAGTTGCTTGTCCTCAGAAAGGTATCTTTAGATTCCCAGAATGTTGAACTTCAAAGGCTAATATTTATAAGGAGCTGAGGGCTGTGTTATGTTTAGGACAACATAAAATGTCTTTTTAATATCTCTGAACCAAGATAGATTACTAGACAGACAGGTTGTTTCTCAAAATCATTTTCTCGAAGGAAATTGACAAAGTCAGCTATATTTTTATAGACAAAATGGAAATTTAAACGAGAGGATGGTGAGTATAATGTGTGTAATGACAAATCAGGTTCCAAAGAAACCCTGGATGATAGAACTGACAAGAATAAATCTAACAAGTTGCTATTGAAAACATTTCTGTCTACATCCCAAATAAACACGTGCGGAAGTACAAATGAAAACAATTGAGTTCCTTTTATGGGAAGTAAACCTAGAATCAACAGTGTCAAAAGTGTAGTATGGCCATAAGAAATTTATTTGATTGTAGTTCACATTAATAGAGCCATTGTATTCAGAAAATGGCTTAATAGGCATTGCATAATTTAGGTTTTATTACTTCTCCAGCTTTGTCCTTTACCATTCATTTTGCTTGCACTCCTGAATCCAATCACATTAAACTTTGCTTAGCTTCTCAGAGACATTGTGCTCTATTATTTGAGAAGTGGAAAGTCATTCTTGGGTTGATCCTTCAGATTTCACCTTAGAGGCCCCATGATCAAGCAAGGTGTCCCTCTTATGCATTCCCATTGCACTCTGTACTTGAGAATTCTGTCCCTGATCACACCACTTTGCAATTGTTGCCTGCCTTGCTTGATTTCCCCCATTAGACTTTAGGATCTGTGTAAGCAGGGGTATGTCTATTTTGTGATCACTGTTGCATTCATCTTCTGTGCCTAATAGAAAGTCTAGAACACAAACATCTATTGAATAAAAGTATTCAAATAAGAAAAGAGATTGCTCTGTCCATTGTGCATGTGCAGACAACTGCAAAAGAAAGTCCTCTATTCTGGAATATTTCATGTAGTATTAACTACCTGGCTGAAAAATGTACTCAGATGAGGACCTACCAATAGGGAGAGGGGAAACTGTTCTATATAATGACAGAAGAGTTATCCTCAATGAGAGAAGCACTGGAAAAGATATAGTACTTTTTTCTCAGATGAATGTACCACGGAAGGAAAATTGTATATGTTGCATGCAGCACCAAAAGACATAACTAATCTTAATAGATAGAAGTAGCAGAGAGATGAATTGAACTTCACTGTAAGGAAACATCATCTGATGATTAGCCCTCTCAGAAAATGGAGTGGGATCTTCTGGCACGAGTTTGTCATTGGAATTGCCACTTCTGCATAAAAAATAGAAGCAGTTTACAACTTCATGAATTAGGAAGGAAGTAATACCATGTGATTTTGTAGGGGAGGAAAAGTCATTTTCCCTCTACTCATCTAGGTTCTTGGCTGAGACCCACCCCCTACCCCCAGTAATAAAAGACAGATTAACAGGAGAAAAACACAAGTTTAATAACACGTACATAATAGGTTAATAGTTCCCCCAAGGTCACACAGGTAGTAGTTGGCAGCCAGAGCTTCAACCTAGGTTCTCTATGTAGTTGAAATCAGGACTGAAGGAGCACCCCTGGCCAAGTGACTAGAGGTAACTCATTTTAACTGTTGCACACTATTCTCTTGTATGAACATCCTGATATAAGTGCTTTAAAATCTTTATTTTCAAATTTTTTGCGCTGTTTTACAGGTACTTTTTATAAACAACATATCATTCCTTTTTTTGTAAAAGTATCCAGTCTGATTATGTCTTTTAATTAGTGGGTTTGATCTGTTTACATTTATTTTTTTTTAATTTAATTTTATTATTTTTTTTACAGCAGGTTCTTATTAGTTATCTATTTTATACATATTAGTGTATATATGTCAATCCCAATCTCCCAATTCAAGGCTTGTTTCCTTTTTTTTCTTTTTTGACCCCGCAGTGTGGCATGCGGGATCTTAGTTCCCTGACCAAGGATCGAACCCATACATTTATTTTCTTAATAGGAATTTTGGATGTATTTCTTCAAAAATTTTTTTGTATTTCCTATTTACACTCCTGTTTTCTCGGCCTCTTTTCCCTTCCTTTTCTGCCTTTTATTGAATTAAAGTTTTCTATATTCTGCCATATACATATTGTTTTCTTCTCTCTTCAGGATTAGAAAATATAGATTATATGTTTCAATGCTAACTTTAAAATTTTAATATTCATGCTTAATAATATATTTTGATCTAAAAAACTTTATGATCGGGCTTCCCTGGTGGCGCAGTGGTTGAGAGTCCGCCTGCCGATGCAGGGGACACGGGTTCGTGCCCCGGTCTGGGAAGATCCCACATGCCGCGGAGCGGCTGGGCCCGTGAGCCATGGCCGTTGGGCCTGCGCGTCCGGAGCCTGTGCTCCGCAACGGGAGAGGCCACAGCAGTGAGAGGCCCACATACCGAAAAAAAAAAAAAAAAAAAAAAAACTTTATGATCATGTAATATTTCTTCTTCATAAAGACTTCAGTATGTATAAACTACTCATTAACCATTTCTGAACAACTTATTGGTTACTTTTTCCTGAAGCACCACATACACACAAATCATATATAAAAGTCATTAGTTGTTGAATGTATCCACATATTCTAAAAATTTCTATGTTCACCATTATCCTTTTACCCAATGCTGTTCCTCTGGTCACACTTCTAATTAAAATCCATGCTTTAATAATCTCTCTGCTGAGAATTGAAGTGATGAACTTTTAATCTTTCTATGAATGGTTTAGCCAGGGATAATATTTTAGGCTGACATTTTTTTCCAGGTTATGAAGGCATTTTTTAGATCCATTTCTACTGATAAGGACATTTTCCTTTGGTTTAATTTTTTTCCTTCCCGGTTAATGCCATTTGTTTCTGGTTTGTTTTTGTTTTTTTTTTTTTTTGCAGTACGCAGGCCTCTCACTGTTGTGGCCTCTCTGTTGTGGAGCACAGGCTCCAGACGCGCAGGCTCAGCGGCCATGGCTCATGGGCCCAGCCGCTCCGCGGCATGTGGGATCTTCCCGGACCAGGGCATGAACCCGCGTCCCCTGCATCGGCAGGCGGACTCTCAACCACTGCGCCACCAGGGAAGCCCTGTTTCTGGTTTTTAAGATTTTGAATTATCATGGACATATGCAGTTTCGCTATCATGTTTAAGTGTGCATTTTTATTTATTTAGGCTTTTCAGTACTTGGAGTGCCTTGTGAACCACAATATCCATCCTATTCCTTGATTCTGGAAAATTATCACCAGTTCCCTTTTTCAAACATGACTTCCAGTTCATTTACTCTATTTTATTCTTCTGAAACACTTAGATGTATGCTGGAGAATCCATAGTATACCCTGTATTTCTTTAATTTTTAAGATAATGTTTATATGCTTGTGTTTCAGGGCTGCTGTGCTCTAAGTAAACTCCTCAGTACCATTTTCAAATTCAGCAGGTCTCTCCACAACTATGTAAACTCTATCTAAAGGTTAGTCTGTTTACTGAGTTGGTGATTTTTTTTGTTTGTTTTGTTTGTTTTTGATACATACTTCTTTATAAAGATTCCTTAAGGGTCTCTTTCCTATCCACCAGTTTTTCTTTTATCTATGTTTAGTTCATTTAAAAACCTTGATATAACTGTCATTTGTCCCTTGGAGGATTGTAAACTGTTACTAATGTGTTTTACAGTCTTATTCATATGGACATTTCATCTTGGGTAAATTCAGGTTCTGATAGGTGATTTTAGGAACTATTTTTCATAGTATTTCTACGTCTATTTTGGAACTTTGGTTGCTAGACTTGTTTTGAGTGGGAGTTTCTTAGTTTCTTTCTCTTTTTTTCCCCTATAAGTATGTTTTTCTGCTTGTGTTAATCAGTTTGGTGGTTGCCTTTACTTGTCTTTCAGTGATTATTCAGGTCCTAGAACTCATAGTAACAGTTTGGTGCTCTGACTCATAGGCAAGTAACATAAATGGCCGTCAAGCAAGTGGGGAACTTGATTCATTTCTCATTTATGAAGATGTGCCCTCCTGCTCTCATACTTTCACAACTCCATATAAGTGGCGGCCCTAGGGAACAAATTTCTTTTTTTTTTTTTTAGTCTCCTCTAATAAGCAGTAGGAGCCCTTGAACACAATCTCTGCTTTAAACACTAAGTCTGGCTCTATAAATCCATCTTATGGGAACCCTTTTAGTCCTCATGGCCCCAGAAAAACTGACCTCTTGTCACTACCTGATTTTGAACTTTAATCCCAGAGGGCCAGAAGATGTCGTCCTACTCATCACCTTATATTTATGGCCCATGATAATATCTGTTCAGTTTGTAAGACCTGCTTTATCTTTATAGATTTTTCCCCCTATTTTATATGTAATTGTTATGTGATCGGGGCAGGGGTTGCATCATAGTGTGATTTTATTGTCTTCTCAACAATTCTCCTTCTACCTCATCATTTCATCTTCTGTGCTTGCTTTTGTTTATAATCATGGAGCACAGTACTGTATTTATTTCAGCATATTGATAAAAAAATCCCAGAACTGGACTTAAAACATAGTAACACACTACTGCTTATGGAAAGTCAAATACATGTATACTGTATAGTAGATAGTATAGAGGAAAACCGCGGGGAAACTGTCCTTCATGGTATATCCAGGGGCATCAGTGAATTGAACTCAAGGGATTGTGATTTGACAATCATTTGTAGGGTGATCTAAGTGGCAATTGAGTTTCAACAAAACAACGTCATCTGTAATAAGAAATTAGTATTGTTGATTTGAATACCATTAGTATTGTTTTGTTTGTATTTACTTTGTAAATGTTTTTGTTACGTAAGTGCACGAGTCCTATACCTATAGACTTTAAGTCACTCTGAATATGATCTTAACCAATATAATAAATAATGTTAAATAAATACTAGACATGTTTCCTTTTACAGGGAAAACCTCCAACTTAAAGTAACATTAGATTGTATGATCTAATCCTCATAATACTTATGTGAGGGAGGCTCAACATTGATTTTGTTCCCTGAATTCAGATGAGGAAGTTGAGAAAGAATGTTAAGTGATTGTCACAGGTCACATAAATAATAAGCCAGGATACAAATCTGTTTACAGAACTCTCATCCTTGATGATTAAGAAATATGCACAGATACAATGGGAAAACAGGGAAAAGAAGGATACATTTTCAGGAAAGGCTTTCTTTCATCGAACCTTTAATGTTAACCCAGCTCACATTCTCCAAAGTTCTAGTGTACATTGGATTTAAGGAAAGATTGAACCTGGGCTCCCTAGGATACAAGATCAAAAACTGAGAGAGAGGAAAAGGTAAACCAAATGATGTAAAAAATAAATTACAACACATAGAAAATCCTTAGATAATCAGTCACTCAAAATACATATCATGGTCATCCTTAAAATTGTCTATGTTATATGCGTCCCTACTTTTCTTTTTCTTTCAGGTACAGGGAAACTTTCAACATTTCCTTGAATAACCCAAGCAGTGGAAAAACCTTATAAGTGTGACTCTGCCTGTGTGTATTTTAAAATGGTTTAAACAAAGGAGAGAATGACATTCAGGTTTTCTGAAATTAGATAATTGTAAAACTCTACTATAGAAAATTTTATGATGACGGCAATATTGTTTGAATAGAAAATTAAAATTTCATTGAGTATGAAGCTGTTGTAATACTATTACAAACTTCCTTTTACCCATTAAGTTTTGACTACTGTAACCGATTTAAAATGTAATTTTTCTTTTTGGAGTTAAAACTATTCTTATTTCAAATAAATTGTTTGTCACACTTGTAAGATAGTTTCACGGGGAAAAATGTTCCTTGTGCCTTCCCTATTCTTTTTTTTTTTTTTTTTTTTTTTTTTTTTTTTTTTTTTTTTATAGTGTTTATTTTTACTTGTTGACAGTTTGCTTTATCTATTTATTTATTTTTGGCTGTGTTGGGTCTTCGTTTCTGTGCGAGGGCTTTCTCTAGTTGTGGAGAGCGGGGGCCACTCTTCATCGCGGTGCGCGGGCCTCTCACTATCGCGGCCTGTCCTGTTGCGGAGCACAGGCTCCAGACGCGCAGGCTCAGTAATTTTGGCTCACGGGCCCAGTTGCTCCGCGGCATGCGGGACCTTCCCAGACCGGGGCACGAACCCGTGTCCCCTGCATCGGCAGGCAGACTCTCAACCGCTGCGCCACCAGGGAAGCCCCCTATTCTTTTTAACTGAAGGAAATAATGTATTTTATAAAAGTTCTGATAAGAACTCTTCAAAGATAACTAATATTTGATGCTATAAGACAGAAGTTAAATGTTTAATTTTTTAATATATAAAACACTATGTCATGCCTTGTGAGAGAGGGTGAGAAACAATTGGTGGAAATATATTTCTTCTTGCATATATTTCACCTCTTCAGTAATAAGGTTAATTTCAACTTTGTAAAACATTTCTTTATTTTTATCATATTAAATTTACCTCATATTACTTCATATTAAATATTTTACCTCATATTGGATAATTGTTGCTACAAAAAGGTAAATAGATAACTATTAAAATTTAAATAACAATTAAATAAGCAAAAATATTTAAGTATAAAACTTTTAGTGAAGGCACTTGCCAAAAGATTTTAAAAAAAAGTAGAATGACTGAGATCTAAGCATGTCCAACAATACCTTATACTCTTCTGGCTATTTAAAAATCAGATGTAAAAATGTTGAATAATAGTGGAGAGTAGGTAGACAGCATATGTTCAGCACTCAAACTTTTTAAGTTGTGGAGGCAGCAAATCATCATGTAAAGAGTATAAAATATATTCAGCCATTACCAGTAAGTTTAAGTTAAAAATAGTTCCCCCCTCCATCCTCTTAAGTCAGTGGGAATGTACTGAACATCATATTGCTGTGACATCTAAATCATATTTGCCAGGTGGCCTCCTGAATTCAAAATGAGGCAAAATCTTTGTATTCTATTTCTCTTTTTAGTAGGGGGAGAGGGAGAAGTATAGTTGCTAGAGCTAAGAAATACTTATGATATAAAAAATACGATTGGCGAGGTAAGAAATCAACAGCATCAACTGGCTCTTGTACTGACTATGTTTGGTCACCTGTATCATTAGTTTTTAAATTACTTTTTGATCTTCACTAAATATAAAGAAAAGAATCCTAAAAAAATGTAAGAATATTATAAATGATCAATTATATTTGGCATACTAAATTTAGTATGGCAGAAAATGTTCATTTAAAAAGTTAAGAAAAGAACACTTTTCTTTAACACATAAATACTTTATAAAAAATTTATGGATATTTAATATGTGCCAACTTTCTAATAATGCTCTAAATTCATTGACTCAACTTACTCCATATAAAGTAGGTAGCATATACTTTTCATTTTTATATAAATTAATAACAACCACAAATGAACCATGACACTTTTCCTGATTTTCTGGTTATTAGACTTATTGGTAGTAAGACTCAAAGACGTTTTGGCAGGGCATCAATGTCAGACCCAATGCAAATTCTACAATAGAGGTTCTTTGTGCTATTTTATAATATCATCAGTGTTTTGTTTTGTTTTTAAAGAAGATGTTGGGGGTAGGAGTTTATTAATTAATTTATTTATTTTTGCTGTGTTGGGTCTTCGTTTCTGTGTGAGGGCTTTCTCTAGTTTTGGCAAGAGGGGGCCACTCTTCATCGCAGTGCGCGGGCCTCTCACTGTCGCGGTCTCTCCCGTTGCAGAGCACAGGCTCCAGACGCGCAGGCTCAGTAGTTGTGGCTCATGGGCCTAGTTGCTCCGCGGCATGTGGGATCCTCCCAGACCAGGGCTTGAACCCGTGTCCCCTGCATTAGCAGGCAGATTCTCAACCACTGCGCCACCAGGGAAGCCCATCATCAGTGTTTTTAAGGGTTAGTAACCCAGCATGGCAAACCCTAAATATGCATCAGAGTAAAGTGACTTCTGGTGAATCATTGAACTCTCTTATTCATATTTGTTTGGGTAGCTCTTTCATTTAGGACTTTATACAGACACAGACACACACACACACACACACACACAATTTTAGGAGAATCAGAAATAAACCTCAGGGTTGTTTTTTTTTTTGGCTAAATATTTAAGATTAGTAACATATAAATACTATATGATATTCTATTTCTGTCTCTGTCTCTCTATCTCTGTCTGTATCCATACAACATCTTTTTATCTGTTTACCCATAGATGTTCACTTAGGTTGTTTCCATATCTAGGCTATTGTGTTTAATACTGCAATGAACATGGGAGTGCAGATATCTCTTTGAAATCCTGATTTCATTTTCTTTGCATATATACCAGCAGTGGGCTAACTGGATCATATGGTAGCTCTATTTTTAATTTTTTGAAGAAGTTGCATACTGTTTTCCATGGTGGTTTTATCAATTACATTCCCACCAACAGTGCCAGGGGTTCGCTTTTCTCCACATCCTTGCCAACCCTTGTTATCTCTTGTCTTTTGATAATAGGTATTCTAACAGGTGTGAGATGACATCTCATTGTGGTTTTGATGTGCATGTCCCTGATGATTACTGATGTTGAGCATCTTTTGATTTACCTGTTGGCCATTTGTAATGTCTTTTCTGGAAAAAGTCTTTATTTAGCTCATCTGACCATTTTTTAATCAGGTTGTTTTCTGCTCGTGAGTTGTATGAGTTCTTCACATATTTTGAATATTAAATCCTTATCAGATATATGGTTTACAAATATTTTCTCCATCTGTAGGTTGCCTTTTTTGTTGATAGTTCCTTTTGCTGTGCAGTAGCTTTTTAGTTTGATGTAGTCCCAATTATTTATTTATTTATTTGTTGTTTGGGCTTTCAGTGTCATATTCAAATAATTGCTGCCAAGACCAATGTCAAGGAGTTTTATCTTTGTGTTCTCTTCTAGCAGTTGTATGGTTTCAGGTCTTATGTTTGTCCTTTATCTAGTTCAAGTTTATTTTTTTTATTTATTTTTTTTTTTGCGGTATGTGGGCCTCTCACTGTTGTGGCCTCTCCCATTGCAGAGCACAGGCTCCGGACGCGCAGGCTCAACGGCCATGGCTCACAGGCCCAGCCGCTCCGCGGCATGTGGGATCTTCCCAGACCGGGGCACGAACCCGTGTCCCCTGCATCGGCAGGCGGACTCTCAACCACTGCGCCACCAGGGAAGCCCAAGTTTATTTTTTTTGAGTGATGTAAGATTGGGGTCCAATTTCATTCTTTGGCATGTGAACATCTAATTTTCCTAGAACCATTTATTGAAGGGACTACCCTCTCCCCATTGTATATTCTTGGTTCCCTTGACAAATATTAGTTGATCACGTATGTGAGGCTTTATTTCTGGGTTCTTGAGTCATTACATTGTCTCTGTGTCTATTTTAGTCAGCACCATACTGTTTTAATTATTATAGCTTTGTAATATCATTTGAAATTAGGAAAAGTGATGCCTCTAGCTTTGTTTTTTGCTCAAGATTGCTTTGGCTATTCAGGGTCTTTTGTGGGTCTATATGAATTTTAAGGTTTTTTCTATTTTCACAGAAATAGAAAATGCCCCTGGAATTTTGATAGGGATTCCAGTGAATCTATAGATGGCTTTGGGTAGTGTGGACATTTTAACAATTTTAATTCTTCTGATCTATGAATATGGGATGTCTCTTTTGTGGTATCTTCTTTAATTTCTTTCATCAAAATCTTGTACTTTTTAGTATACAAATCTTCATCTCTGATTAATTTTATGTTTAAGTATTATATTGTTTTTGATGCTATTATGAGTGGGATTGTCTTCTTTCTTTTTCAGTTATTTCGCTGTTAGTGTATACAACTGCAACTAATTTTCTTTTTTTAAAATAGATCTTTATTGTAGTATAATTGCTTCACAATACTGTGCTAGAGATTTTGTATATGGCAACTTTTCTGAATTGTAGGTTAGTTTTTTTGTTTTTGCTGGTGTCTTTAGGATTTTTTTTTTAATGTATAGCACCATATTATCTGCAAAGACAAACAGTTTTACTTCTTCCTTTCCAATCTGGATGCCTTTTATTTCTTTTTTTCCCACCTGATTTCTCTGGTTAGGTCTTTCACTACTAAGTTGAATAAGACTGGTGGAAGTGAGCATCCTTATCTGGTTCCTGATCTTAGAAGAAAGTATCTCAACTTTTCACTGTTGAGTATCATGTCACTGTGGGGTTGTCATTATGGCCTTTATTATCCTGAGATACATTCCTTCCATACCAAACTTGTTGAGTTTTTAATCATAAAAGGATGTGTTATTTTGTCAAATGCTTTTCCTCCATCTATTGAGATGATCATATGATTTTTATCTTTCATTCTATGAATATGGTATGTCACATTTATTGATTTGCATATGCTGAACCATCCTTGCATCCCTTGATTATGGTGTATTACCTTTCTAATGTGCTGCTGAATTCAGTTTAATAATATTTTGTTGACAATTTTTGCATCTATATTCATCAGGATTATTGGCCTATCTTTTTCTTTTCTTGTAATGTCCTTAGCTGGCTTGGGTTAGAGATTAATGCTGGACTCATAAATCAGTTTGGGAGTGTCCCTTTCTCTTCAATTTTTGGAAACAGTTTGAGAAGGATTGGTACTAATTTAGACGTTTGGTAGAATTCACTAGGAAAACCATCTTGTCCTTGGCTTTTCTTTGTTGGGAGATTTTGATTATTGATTTGACTTCCTTGTTATTGGTCTGTTCAGAATTTCTATTTCTTCATGGTTCAGTCTTGGTAGATTTTATGTTTCTAGGAATTTATCCATTTCTTCTAGATTATCCAATTTGTTGGCATATAGTTGTTCCCAGTAATCTCTTATTATCTTTTGTATTTCTTTTCTGTGGTATCATTTGTAATGTCTCCTCTTTCATTTCTGATTTTATTTATTTGAATGTTTTCTCTTTTTTCCTTAGACTAGCTGAAGTTTTGTCAATTTTGTTTATCTTTTCAAAAACTTAGTTTTATTGCTCTTTTCTATTTTCTGATCTCTATATGCTTGTTTTCATTCTGATCTCTGTTATATCCTTTTTTTCTGCTAGCTTTGGGCTTAGTTATATTTCTAATTCCTTGAGGTGTAAGGGTAGATTGTTAATTTGAAATCTTTCTTTTTTCTTAATGTAGGTGTTTGTCATTATAAACTTCTCTCTTAGAAGTATGCTTGTTGCATCCCATAAGTCTTGGTATGTTGTATTTCCATTTTTATTTGTCCCATCATATTTTTGGCTTCTCTTTTGATATCTTGTTTGACCTACTGATTGTTCAGGAATGTGTTGTTTAATTTCTACATATTTGTGAATTTCCGTTTTCCTCCTGTTACTTATTTCTAGTTTCCTAATATTGTGCATGATTTCAATCTTCTTAAATTTGTTAAAACTTGTTTTGTGACCTATCATATGATCTATCCTGGAGAATGTACCATGTGTACTTGAGAAGAATATGCTGCTGTTGGATGGAATATTCTGTATACATTTGTTAAATCTGTTTGTTTTAAAGTATAGTTCAAGTCCCAAATTTCCTTACTGATTTTCTGCCTGGATAATTTATCCCTACTATTAATGTCTGTTGTCTATTTCTGACTTCAGATCTGTTAGTATTTGCTTAATATGTTTAGGTGCTTTGAAGTTGGTTGCATATGTATTTAGAATTCTTATAACCTCTTGATGAATTGATACCTTTATCATTATATAATGACCTTCTTTGTCTCTTGTTACAGTTTTTTGGGTTAAAATCTATTTTGTCTGATATAAATATAGCTACCAAAGCTTTCTTTTGTTTTCCAGTTACATGGAATACCTTTTTTCCATACCCTCACTTTGAGCCTATATGTATTCTTAAAATTGAAGTGAGTCTCTTGTTGGCAGCATGTAGTTGGGCTGGGTTTTCTTATCCATACATCACTCTGCATTCTGATTGGAGAATTTAAGCCATTTACTTATTATTAATGGATAAGGACTTACTGATGCCATCTTATTAATAGTTTTCTGGCTTTTTTTTATTGTTCCTTTGTTCCTTTCTCCCTGTCTTACTGCTTTCATTTTTGAATTGATGATTTTTGTGTGTGTGTGTGGTAGTATGCTTTGATTCCATTCTATTTTTCTTTTGTGTATGTAATGTTGGTCTTTGCCTTGCTATTACTATGAGGGTTACCTAAAATATCTCATATATATAACAGTCTATTTTATTCTAACATCTTTTCCTTCAATTGCCTACAAAAATTCTACCCTTTTACACCCCTCCCCCTTCTGCATTCTATAGGCTGATTACCCAACACATGAGTGAATGAGAATACTACTGAGCCCCTTGACATATGATGCTGAATCCCACAGCTCGTACAAAGGTACTTTTGTTTATACTTTTGTTGATGCCAAATTATTGTTGTTGAGAGTGCGCTAGGACAAGGGACATCTTATTCAACCATGTTTCTCCAAACTCCACTTCTTTCCAGAGTTACATATGTAAATATCTTTTGGATATCCTATTAATATTCCACAAGCATCTTGAATTAAGTGTTCCAGCCAAACTTATTTTCTTAAGCATATTATCTCTCCATATTTCTGCTCCTAGTTAATGGCATTGATACCACAAGTCAGCGAGTTGGTTAGTGAGTTTTGAAGTTACCTGGAGTTATTCTTTGCAAACCCTCAGTCACTAAACTCTATTGATTTTGCTTTTAAAATCTATTTTTAAATCTTCATCCTAAAAGATATATTTTTTACCTAAATATAGCAAGACCCTCCTACTAAACCAACCCTCTACCCAGTTAATCCTCTGTTGCCATTAAAATTATTTTCTGAAAACTAAAACGATAAAAAAAATATTTTTCCTACTTAAAACATTTTGATAGCTGTATTATTTATAGAAGTAATTGTCACTCTAGGTGAGTAAATTTCCAAAAGTTATGGAGAATAAGGAAATAGAATAGATCCAGATCAAATACCATATATACTCTTTTCTAAACTAATCTAGACATCTATGGCTTAGTCATCATGGCTTGTTGACCTTTTTCCACTTTAAAAAGAAAGCATACCTTTGACCTCTTGTGGTACATTGCAAGAGTAAGTAGAAACCTGTCATAGAACAAAAGCACTACTCAAAATGTCAGTGTTAGTTTGAGAAAGTGAATGTAGCTAAAGACTACATAACAAATACCTTTGTGAGTCAGACAGTTCGCTAGTTTTTGTTTCCAGTAAAATTCAGCTGGTAGACCATTACAAGTTTTTTTTGATTTTGACATAAAACTCAGAAGGATTTATAAGAACTGAATGCTAGGGTAGAATGTAATTCTTCCTATACCCATCTACATATTAATGACAAATTCTCAAGACACATCTATAAAATAAAAAGAAGCAAAGGTTTGATGCTTAGTTTAGCAGCAGAACATTTTTATTCGTGAAGATATGAACTAATTATAAAAATGTCTTAACACAGTTATTAAAGAATACATCTCAAATAAAATTGTGTTATTTTGAATAATTCTTGGTTGAAATCTATAATATTTTATGTTGTATAGTAGTAATAATCATTCTAAAATTCAGTCTACAGGAAAACAATATCTAGAGTCCTATGGACACAGAAATTTTTAAAATCAATTTTTATCATTTTAATAGAGCACTATGATAGAATAGACTATAAAATATTCCAGGATATGAATATAATATTGGAAAAATAACTCCATAGGTAAAATGGAGTAAAATTCAAGAGGAAAGATGAATGATATTAAGTTGTCAACTCTTAAAGGAGAATTTGTTTATATATTTTCAAAATAGATGATGATTTTCATATTAACTGTAGAAAGCAGATTTTATTCAATGTATTTAAGATTTGTTTTAAATGCAGTGTTATTTATAAATCCCTAGACATTACATTCTTTGCTACTGAACTTACAATGAAAAATTTATATCAACCTAATTTTAAGGAGTTTGTTAGGCAAAAGAAAAAAAAAAAAAGACACTGAAACTTAGAATCAAGTCAAAATTACTTATTTAACTACACACATTTTATCATTTTACCATTCTAAGCTCGTGTCCCACCATTTACCTTTCATGTCCTAGTTGTGCCAGATAAGTTACTGTGGCTTTACTAGTCTCATGGATTCTGTGTCTTCTGCTTGGAATTGTCTTCCGTCTCCTTTTTACTAGACAGAAACTGTATGTAACTTTGATGCTAATCACCTGACAGGCACTGTCACATTGTAGATTAACATAATAAAATTAATTATCATTTATTGAATTTATGAGGTGTGCCAGGCAGTGAGCTAAGCATTTTACAAGACCCACTTTCTTTAATCCTCACAACAGCCCTAATGATTATGGAGCGAAGATTCAGAGAGGCCTGAAAAGTTATCTACAGTTAAGTAAGAAGTGAGCCTTGTTGATTAAATGAATGACCAAATAAAGGCTTGGCTGCTGTTGATTTTGTCTGCTTGTATGATACTCTAATTCTTCGGATGTGTAATTTCTAAGAAGCATTTCAGGCCCTGTAAACTATGTTTGTTTGTTTTTCAGGGGTGTTTTTGATATGAAAAGTCATTACACTTTATTGTTATAACCATTTACTGCCTCTCTCCCCTGACGAATTATAAGCTTCCAGTCAGGGATTATGAGTATCATATTCATCATGCCCAACTTTGAACAAAGTGCCCAGCATATTCTGTGTTCTCAGTAATACATGTTAAATCCACAAATAGCCCACCCCATTTTAGTTTTTAGTCAATCCTGATGATCTAAGAGCTGTAGTCACTCTATTTTCTGATTCAGTTCACCCTTGAATAGCACAGGGGTTAAACTGTCTATAATTTATAGTCAACCTTCCATATCTTCAGGTCCTCTGTATATGAGGATTCAACCACACACTGACCATGGAGTACTTAATATTGAAAAATATCTGCATCCATGCTGTTCAAAGTTCAACCATACAATGTTTCACTTACTCTAGTCATCCGTTTATCACTTTCTTGATTTTGTCATCTCTGAATGCTCCTATATTATTCTTTAATATATCTCCTTACATTGACTATCTTTACCTCCACCTATTTATTCACAAAGGAGACATTTTGTCACCAATACTAATTGAATACCTGTGTTGCTGATCATAAATACAGTAAATACAAATACAAAACAGCATTATTAAAATCCAGGTAAACATTGTCATCAAGTATGCCTATGGTTCCTTCTTTCTCTGTTAAAGAGGAAGATTACCAGCAAATAGACAGGTGTTGAAGACCAGACTAGCACAAAATTAGTATTTTCACCTTGATTTAATTAGGAAGGTAAGAGCATTGTAATTATCCTGAAATTGAGGCAGTGGACTTTGGGGACAACTGTAGACTTGGGGTTTGCTTTCTGCATATAATTTGTTTCTGGTTTTATGTTTATCTTAGTTTAGTATCTAGAGTTTGTTATCATTGGTAGATTTGTTTATTGATTTGGTTGCTCTCTTCCTTTTTTTTATATATAGATATATATTTTTTCCCTTTTTCCCTTTTTGTGAGTGTGTATGTGTATGCTTCTTTATGTGATATTCTCTGTATAGCTTTGCTTTTACCATTTGCCCTAGGGTTCTGTCTGTCCATTTCCTTGTTTGTTTGTTTGTTTTCATATAGATTTTAGTGCTTGTTATCATTGGTGGATTTGTTTTTTGGTTTGGTTGCTCTCTTCTTTCTTTCTCTTTTCTTTTTTTTATTACTTTTTTTTAATAATTAAAATATTTTTTACTTTAATAACTTTTTAATTGAATTTAATTTTATTTTATACTTTCTTTCTTTCTTTTTTCTCCCTTTTATTCTGAGCCGTGTGGCTGACAGGGTCTTGGTGCTCTGGCTGGGTGTCAGGCCTGTGCCTCTGAGGTGGGAGAGCCCAGTTCAGAACATTGGGCCACCAGAGACCTCCAAGCTCCACGTAATATCAACCGGCGAAAGCTCTCACAGAGATCTCTATCTCAATGCTGAGACCCAGCTCCACGCAATGACCAGCAAACTACAGTGCTGGACACCCTATGCCAAACAACTAGCAAGACAGGAACACACCCCATCCATTAGCAGAGAGGCTGCCTAAAAACATAATAAGGTCAAAGACACCCCAAAACATACTATCAGACACAGTCTTGAACACCAGAAAGACAAAATCCAGCCTCATCCACCAGAACACAGGCACCAGTCCCCTCCACCAGTAAGCCTACATAACCCACTGAACCAACCTTAGCCACCAGGGGCAGACACCAAAAACAACGGGAACTATGAATGGGAGCCTGCAAAAAGGAGACCCCAAACACAGTAAGTTAAGCAAAATGAGAAATATGCAGGAGATGAAGGAGCAAGGTAAAAACCCGCCAGAACAAACAAATGAAGAGGAAATAGGCAGTCTACTTGAAAAAGAATTCAGAGTAATGATAGTAAAGATGATGCAAAATCTTGGAAATAGAATGGATAAAATACAAGAAACGTTTAACAAGGACCTAGAAGAACTAAAGAGCAAACAAACAGTGATGAACAACACAATAAATGAAATAAAACATTCTTTGGAAGGAATCAGTAGCAGAATAACAGAGGCAGAAGAACATATAAGTGACCTGGAAGGTAAAATAGTGTAAATAACTACCACAGAGCAGAATAAAGAAAAAAGAATGAAAAGAATTGAGGACAGTCTCAGAGACCTCTGGAACAACGTTAAAGGCACCAACATTAGAATGATACGGGTCCCAAAAGAATGAAAAGAATTGAGGACAGTCTCAGAGACCTCTGGGATAACATTAAACGCACCAACATTCAAATTATAGGGGTCCCAGAAGAAGAAGAGAAAAAGAAAGGGACTGAGAAAATATTTGAAGAGATTATAGCCTAAAACTTATATAACATGGGAAAGGAAACAGTCAATCAAGTCCAGGAAGCACAGAGAGTCCCATGCAGGATAAATTGAAAGAGAAACACAGCAAGACACATATTAATCAAACTATCAAAAATTAAATACAAAGAAAAAATATTAAAAGCAAGGGAAAAACAACAAATAACACACAAAGGAATTCCCATAAGGTTAACAGCTGATCTTTCAGTGGAAACTCTGCAAGCCAGAAGGAAGTGGCAGGACATATTTAAAGTGATGAAAGGGAAAAACCTACAACCAAGATTACTCTACCCAGCAAGGATCTCATTCAGATTTGACAGGGAAAATAAAACCTTTACAGACAAGAAAAAGCTAAGAGAATTCAGCACAACCAAACCAGCTTTACAACAAATGCTAAAGGAACTTCTCTAGGCAGGAAACACAAGAGAAGGAAAAGACCTACAATAACAAACCCAAAACAATTAAGAAAATGGTAATAGGAATATACATATTGATAACTACCTTAAATGTAAATGGATTAAATGCTCCAAACGAAAAACATAGACTGGCTGAATGGATACAATGACAAGACCTGTATATATGCTGTCTACAAGAGACCCACTTCAGACCTAGGGACACATAAGGACTGAAAGTGAGTGGATGGAAAAAGATATTCCATGCAAATGGAAATCAAAAGAAAGCTGGAGTAACAATTCTCATATCAGACAAAATAGACTTTAAAATAAAGAATGTTACAAGAGACTAAGAAGGACACTACGTAATGATCAAGGGGTCAATCCAAGAAAAAAGATATAAAAATTGTAAATATTTATGCACCCACATAGGAGCACCTCAATACATAAGGCAAATGCTAACAGTCATAAAAGGGGAAATTGACAATTACACAGTCATAGCAGGGGACTTTAACACCCCACTTTCACCAATGGACAGATCATCCAAAATGAAAATAAATAAGGAAACACAAGCTTTAAATGACACATTAAACAAGATGGACTTAATTGATATTTATAGGACATTCCATCCCAAAACAACAGAATACACTTTCTTCTCAAGTGCTCATGGAACATTCTCGAGGATAGATCATATCTTAGGTCACAAATCAAGCCTTGATAAATTGAAATCGTATCAAGTATCTTTTCTGACCACAATGGTATGAGACTAGATATCAATTACAGGAAAAAATCTGTAAAAAATACAAACACATGGAGGCTAAACACTACACTACTAAATAACCAAGAGATCACTGAAGAAATCAAGGAGGAAATAAAAAAATACCTAGAAACAAATGACAATGAAAACACGATGACCCAAAATCTATGGGATGCAGCAAAAGCAGTTCTAAGAGGGCAGTTTACAGCAATACAATCCTACCTCAAGAAACAAGAAACATCTCAAATAAACAACCTAACATTACACCTAAAGCAATTAGAGAAAGAAGAACAAAACACCCAAAGTTAGCAGAAGGAAAGAAATCATAAGGATCAGATCAGAAATAAATGAAAGAGAAATGAAGGAAACGATAGCAAAAATCAATAAAACTAAAAGCTGGTTCTTGAGAAGATAAGCAAAATTGATAAACTATTAGCCAGAGTCTTCACGAAAAAAAGAGAGAAGAGTCAAATCAATAGAATTAGAAATGAAAAAGGAGAAGTAACAACTGACACTGCAGAAATACAAAGGGTCGTGAGAGATTACTACAAGCAACCTATATGCCAAAAAAATGGACCACCTGGAAGAAATGGACAAATTCTTAGAAAAGCACAACCTTCTGAGACTGAACCAAGAAGAAATAGAAAATAGAAACAGACCAGTCACAAGCACTGAATTTGGAACTGTGATTACAAATCTTCCAACAAACAAAAGCCCAGGGCCAGATGGCTTCACAGGTGAATTGTATCACATATTTAGAGAAGAGCTAACACCTATCTTTCTCAAACTCTTCCAAAATATAGCAGAGCGAGGAACACTCCCAAACTCATTCTACGAGGCCACAATCACCCTGATACCAAAATCAGACAAAGATGTCACAAACAAAGAAAACTAAAGGCCCATATCGCTGATGAATATAGATGCAAAAATCCTCAACAAAATACTAGCACACAGAATCCAACAGCACATTAAAAGGATCATACACCATGATCAAGTGGGGTTTATCCCAGGAATGCAAGGATTCTTCAAAATATGCAAATCAATCAATGTGATAAACCATATTAACAAACTGAAGGAGAAAAACCATATGATCATCTCAGTAGATGCAGAAAAAGCTTTCGACAAAATTCAACACCCATTTATGATAAAAACCCTGCAGAAAGTAGGCATAGAGGGAACTAACATCAACATATTAAAGGCCATATATAACAAAACCACAGCCAACATCATTCTCACTGGTGAAAAACTGAGACCATTTCCTTAAGATCAGGAACAAGACAAGTTTGCCCACTCTCACCACTATTATTCAACATAGTTTTGGAAGTTTTAGCCACAGCAATCAGAGAAGAAAAATAAATAAGAGGAATCCAAATCAGAAAAGAAGAAGTAAAGCTGCCACTGTTTGCAGATGACATGACAGTATACATAGAAAGATGCTTCCAGACAACTACTGGAGCTAATCAATGAATTTAGTAATGTAGCAGGATACAAAATTAATGCACAGAAATCTCTTGCATTCCTATACACTAATGATGAAAAATTAGACACAGAAATTAAGGAAACACTCCCATTTACCATTGTAACAAAAAGAATAAAATACCTAGGAATGAACCTACCTAAGGAGACAAAAGACCTGTATGCAGAAAACTATAAGACACTGATGAAAGAAATTAAAGATGATACAGACAGAGAGATGTACCATGTTCTTGGATTGGAAGAATCAACATTGTGAAAATGACTATACTGCCCAAAGCGATCTAGAGATTCAATACAATCCCTGTCAAACTACCAATGGCATTTTTCCCAGAACTAGAACAAAAAATTTCACAATTTGTATGGAAACACAAAAGACCCTGAATAACCAAAGCAATCTTGAAAAAGAAAAACAGAGCTGGAGGAATCAGGCTCCTGGACTTCAGACTATTCTACAAAGCTACAGTAATCAAGACAGAATGATACTGGCACAAAAACAGAAATATAGATCAATGGAACAGGATAGAAAGCCCAGAGATAAACCCACACACTTATGGTCACCTTATTTTTGATAAAGGAGGCAAGAATATACAGTGGAGAAAGGACAGCCTCTTCAGTAAGTGGTGCTGGGAAAACTGGACAGGTACATGTAAAAGAATGAAATTAGAACACTCTCTAACACCATACACAAAAATAAACTCAAAATGGATTAGAGACTTAAATGTAAGGCCAGAAACTATCAAACTCTTAGAGGAAAACATAGGCAGAACACTCTATGACATAAATCACAGCAAGATCCTTTTTGACCCACCTCCTAGAGAAATGGAAATAAAAACAAAAATAAACAAATGAGACCTAATGAAATTTAAAAGCTTTTGCATAGCAAAGGAAACCATAAACAAGATGAAAAGACAACCCTCAGAAAGGGAGAAAATATTTACAAATGAAGCAACCGACAAAGGATTAATCTCCAAAATTTACAAGCAGCTCATGCAGTCAATATAAAAAATAAAAAAAAAAATCCAAAAATGGGCAGAATACCTAAATAGACATTTCTCCAGAGAAGACATACTGATTGCCAACAAACACATGAAAGAATGCTCAACATCACTAATCATTAGAGAAATGCAAAGCAAAACTACAATGAGGTATCACCTCACACCAGTCAGAATGGTCATCATCAAAAAATCCACAGACAATTAATGCTGGAGAGGGTATGGAGTAAAGGGAACCCTCTTGCACTGTTGGTAGGAAAGTAAATTGATACAGCCACTACGGAGAACAGTATGGAGGTTCCTTAAAAAACTAAAAATAGAACTACCATATGACCCAGTAATCCCACTACTAAGCATATACCCTGAGAAAGCCATAATTCAAAAAGAGTCATGTACCACAATGTTCATTGAAGCTCTATTTACAATAGCCAGGACATGGAAGCAACCTAAGTGTCCACTGACAGATGAATGGATAAAGAAGATGTGGCACATATATACAATGGAATATTACTCAGCCATAAAAAGAAACAAACTTGAGTTATTTGTAGTGAGGTGGATGGACCTAGAGTCTGTCATACAGGGTGAAGTAAGTCAGAAAGAGAAAAACAAATATCGTATGCTAACCCATATATATGGAATATAAAGAAAAAAAAATGGTCCTGAAGAACCTAGGGGCAGGACAGGAATAAAGACGCAGACGTAAAGAATGGACTTGAGGACGTGGGGAGGGGGAAGGGTAAGCTGGGACGAAGTGAGAGAGTAGCATCGACATATATACACTACCAAATGTAAAATAGATAGCTAGTGGGAAGCAGCCGCATAGCACAGGGAGATCAGCTCAGTGCTTTGTGACCACCTAGAGGGGTGGGCTAGGGAGGGTGGGAGGGAGACACAAGAAGGAGGAGATATGGGGATATATGTGTATGCATAGCTGATTCACTTTGTTATGAAGCAGAAACTAACACACCATTGTCAAGCAATTATACTCCAATAAAGATGTTAAAAATAAAAGAAAGAGCATTGTAAGAGTCACGTTTTCTTTATTATTCTATTTAGCTTAATGGCTTGCCTGTGTGACCCCTAAGTTATCTTGGGTACTGCACTAGATGGGGCTTGTAAAATATTTAGCCAAGTGCCTGGTACATCTCATATATTAAAAAAAATCACGTATTGTTATAAATATTCCACACTATGTAACAGTTGTAAATACGAACAAGTTCTGTTCCAAGAGTGTGTTCTTAGTCCAGTTTGTTCCTAAGTCGAACAGAGTTAGCCTAGGTACCCAACTAACACAACCGGCTATATACTGCTGTGTTATAATAGGTTTATAGTACTTTTCACTCAAATAATACATAAAAAAACAAACACAAAAAATAAGAAAACATTTTTAATCTTAAAATACAGTACCTTGAAAAGTACAGTATTTCAGTACAACAGCTGGCATACAGGGGCCGGCATGGAGTGAACAGGTAAGAAGAGTTAGTGACTGCAGGAGGCAGGGGAGGTGGGAGATGGTAGAGCTGAAGGATTGTCAGTAATAGGAGACGGAGGGCAAGTTGCAACTGCACTGATGCCTGACCTTGATGGCACAGGTTCTAGTTCCTTGCTGGATTCAATTCTATCTGCCCTCTTGAAAAAATGATCCAGTGATGTCTGGGTAGTAGCTCTTTTTCTCTCATCATAGATGACACAGTAACACTGGATTGCATTCTGAATGGCTCCTGCAACCTTAGTGTATGCTTCTACATTTGGGTTCTGAGCCTCAGAAACTAACAGTGCCTCCTCTAATAAAGAAAATCCCCTTGCCGTTTCCTGCATCATGAATCTCTTCTGTTCTTCAGTTACTTTTTCTTTCTCTTGTCTCTCTTCATCCTTTCTCTGGGCCTCCAATTCCATCAGGTCTTCATTAGTAAGCTTTTTGTGTTGCACAGCAAAGTACTGTACAGTAAAGTACACAAAAGCACAACCACTTGTAGAGAATGCATGCACGTGACAACATACGCCAGACACATGAGCTTTCATGATTGCACATGCAAACGCACGTTCGCATCTTTGAAAGTTTGCAACTTGAAGGTACTTATGTAGGGGACTTACTGTAATACTATCTTGATCCTATGGAGTAGAATCAAATGGGATCCCTGTCCTTAGAACTGTAGTTCATTGAGACTGTCAATCCTTTTTGAGTAGTTCCTGCCCACTACCACGAATGTTAATATTGATAAGATTTCTGGCAAAGAAAGTCACTGGAAATTTCTGAAGAGTATTAAAGTAAATTGAAAAAAAAAGAGTAGGAAGAGAGGGCTATATAGAGTTTGATTCACTAAGGAGATAGAAGCTACTGGATCAATGACCACCTTCACTAGAGTCAGAGTTAAGCCTGCCCTAAGATGTTATACTATTAAGCAAAGAGCAATGGTGTGTAACAATTTCTGGAAACTGAAAGAGGAGAAAGGATATTGGACTTCTAGCAACTAGTTCACAGTTATTAAAAAAGCAGACATTACTGACACTGAAAAGAAAATAGTGATTACAAATTTATTGTTTGATGCTTTAGATGCTGCTCAGAAATTATGTTTAATTCCAATCTAATTAATATTCATTGGGAATATGATTATTACATATATGCAGTGACAAAAATAGACAATAATAAAACGACACACATTTCATATTAACAAAGTTGTTATATCTTCCACATTTTATTAAATTTCCTGCTTTACAAACCAAAAGACCAGAAGCATTAGGATTCCCCCAAATACCCTAATCTGTGTGAATCCCATGCTCAGATTATTTCAAATAATTAATTAATTAGATTAATTGAGGAGAAAAATAAGCATGAGTATTTGTGAATTCATAACAAATACCCTTGTACATAGCTAAAAAGTCAAGTGTGTAACCTGGGTCTGGTGAATTACTACCATCCATAGAAGAGGCGCTGGCAGAACACTCTCGAGTGTCCAGCTGACATTTGCAAAAGAAAGAGTAATGAAGTTTGTTGTAATTAACTATGAAGCCATGAAAATCCACAGGTTGACACAGCACACCCTATTTATCAACTCCCTGTTTGAACTGTGTCTTTCTTTTAACGTATAAACACCACCTCTGTCAGTGCATATCTCTCCAAAGCCTGAAATTGTCATAAGCTTGTTTTCAGGAAAATCAGCAGTGTATGACATTGCTTTAACATAGAAGAACAAGATTGTCCCGGCTTTAGATAACTAAAGTAAATGAGGAGGATCCAGAGTCCCTAATCACTTAAAGAGTTGGTCAGATCCCTTCATGACTAATACCTGTTTTGGAAGCCTTTGGGAAACTACTAACACTTTTGAAAAGAAGGCAACACATACTTGAAATGGTTATTCCTTATATTTTGAAATGCCATACTTGTAAGAAATTGTTACTTGATTCATGAATTGGTTATTAGGTTCCTGTCATATTTTTTTTTGTGGTAAAATATACATAACATAAAATTTTTGTGTACTTTTTTTTTTTTTTTTTTTTTTGCGGTACGCAGTCCTCTCACTGTCGTGGCCTCTCCCGTTGCGGAGCGCAGGCTCCGGACGTGCAGGCTCAGCGGCCATGGCTCACAGGTCCAGCCGCTTCGTGGCATGTGGGATCTTCCCGGACCGGGGCACGAACCCGTGTCCCCTGCATCGGCAGGCGGACTGTCAACCACTGCGCCACCAGGGAAGCCCTTATGTGTACATTTTTAAATGTACAAGTCAGTAGCATTAAGTACATTCACATTGTTGTGCAACCACGATCACCATCCGTCTACCAAAACTCACTCTGCTCCCATTAAACAGCGCCCTATTACCCTCAACCCCAGCCCCTGACAACCACCATTCTAACTTCTTTCTCTGTGAATTTGACTACTTTAAGTACCTCATATAAGTGGATTCATATAATATTTGTCCTTTTGTGACTGGCTTATTTCACTTAGCCTATCTTCAGGGTTAATGTATGTTGTAACACGTGTGAGAATCTCAGTCCTTTTTAAGGCTCAAATGTTCCATTGTAGGTATACATCCCATTTTGTTTCTCCACTTCTCTGTTGATGGATACTTGGCTGCTTCCACCTTTTGACTATTCTGAATAATGCTGCTCTGAACATGCATGTACAAATATCTGTTTGAGTCCTTGCTTGCAATTTTTTTTGTGTGTATATACCCAGAAGTAGATATTGCTGGAGCATCTGGTAATTCTATGTTTAATTTTTTGAGGAACTTCCATACCATCACGGCTTATTTTTATCCAAAGGAATCCATACTGTTGTTTTTTGTGTTTCTGTCTCATCTCACTCTTTCCACACCATTAACACCACACACTCTCTCTCTCTCTCTCTCTCTCTTCCTTTCATCTTTATTCAGATTAGTTTTAGCAGGGGAGAGTCATTATGAAGCCTATTAATCTTCATTTTTCACAGCAAGATTCATTTTATAGGACTGGAAGATGCAGAAATGGAACCACACAGCACTTTGTCAGCAGCTAGGATTTCTAAATGTGATGCCGAGTGAAAATTAAACACAAGAGACCAGACAGCAGCTCTAATAACTCAGTAATTTCTAAATAAATAGACTGAGATTGATGGAAATGAAAACAGTTTTCTCTAACAAGGGAAAGTGTGCAGGGTAGTAATATTTGCCTCAAATGCGCTTTGCATAAGGGATTAAAATTCCTGAAAGCCTCTCATTTCCCCATCAGAGAATTTGTTTCTTCTATCAGTCAAATGGTGGTTAATTATCATATTTCAAGGAGCAGCTCATTAATTCATTAACTAAAAATAACTAGGTATTTATGTAGGAAGATAACACATAATAACAGATAACTTGAATAGCTCTGCCAACGTAAATTTTCTTCCAATTTCATGAAAGTTTCAGGAGGTGACTGCATGCTAAAAGTTTATACCAGCTGTTAATTTCCACTTCAAGAATTTAAGAAATTTTAAATTTTGGAATGAAATAAATTTAAAACTACATCCCCAAGGAAAATCCTTCTCATTCCATTTGATCAATTTTGTTTGGCTGTTAGGTGTTGACAGAGAAAGGTACAATCAAGGGAATAAGAAACTGGAGAGGAAAGATATAAAGTATTAAAATGACAAACTAGGTCAAGGACCTTGAAAAAGGGAATAGTAGGGAAAAAAAGCCCCAAGAGAACTGGGGACCTTATCTTTTCTCTCCTCAATTCCAAAATATGTCCCTAATTTCAGAAAAAAAAAAATGTATTTAGCATACTATTTAAAAAGCTTCTGCTGCAAAGTTAACCCTTTCACACTTAAAATACCAGTGCTTGAGGAGTGTAATTTGCTTCTTTTTAATTATTTTATTGAAAAATATTTGCCAAAGGGCATGTATATGATATTTATGATGAATTAAAGACTAGTGATTAAACAAACACTTGGTCACTATGCAACCAAGGAATATATAATTTTAATTTAGAGAAAACTTGATTTACATTTAAAATTTCATGACAGATGTTGTATGTTTTTCAAGCACTGTATTTCAACTACTGTATTTTATTTAGGTTTAAGAAACAGAGTTAAGATCATCTGGAAAGATAGACTTTAAAGGACAAAGTTAAAACTCAATTTGCACACCAATTTACATAATCCTTAAATGCTGTTTACCATTATTAAATGCTGTTTACCATTATTAAAGAAAGAAGGATAAATCTCTCCAGAGATGTGTTACATTCCTACACAGGCATGAAGAGCTCTGATTTTTCCCTTGTCCCTACATTTTTCTTGCTGCCTACCTCTGAAGGAAGTCTCATGTACTGCAAAGATATGTTACCAGCAGTAAATCTGTTTGGAGAATCTGGTTTAATTAAAAGTTTCCCTTTTATATCTCTGCAACTTGAACCAAGATAAATATTTGTTAATACATAAGTATAATGATTGAGATTGGCCCTATGCCACAGAAAAACTAAGTTTGACTTACAACTTTTCAGTTTTTACTACTTTACTATGATCACAAGAAGCAGCTTCCTCCAGGAAGCCTTCCCTGATCCTGTAAATGCAGAATATGTTGCTGTTCCTCTATCTTCCCATCATTTCTTGTGCTCCCCTTGGCCCTGTCCCTCAGGAACTACAGTATACTATCACACTGAACTGTGTCAGTTAACCTATTGCATTCCCCCTCAAGAGACCTGCTAGTTCAGTAATGGCAGGGACTCTACTTGTTCTCAGCTGCATCCCAATAAATAAACGAACACAGTGCTTGCTCCATAGTTGACAACTATTTATTGCACAGTGCCATTAATCTTCCCTGAACAAAAAGGTCCAGTCTGTATCTGTGCACAGAATCACCTACCTGTGGAATTTAGAAAACTTTAACTTATGTTTGTCAATGTTTACAGCATAGCCACTGAGTCTAGAAGCACAGATGGGCACATTTAAAAATAGTGTTAGGGGCTTCCCTGGTGGCGCAGTGGTTGAGAGTCCGCCTGCCGATGCAGGGGACACGGGTTCGTGCCCCGGTCTGGGAGGATCCCACATGCCGCGGAGCGGCTTGGCCCATGAGCCATGGCCATTGAGCCTGCGTGTCCGGAGCCTGTGCTCCGCAACGGGAGAGGCCACAACAGTGAGAGGCCCACATACCGCAAAAAAAAAAAAAAAAAAAAAAAAAATAGTGTTGTATTGTTTTACTATTTTATGTATAGTTCTCATGGACAAATGGATTTAGTCTACATCAGTACTTCTCAAAATTTAGTGTGCATAACAATATCATGAGGCACCTGTTAAAATTGAGATTCTGATTCTATGGGTTCTGGGCTGGGGCCTGAGATTCTATATTTCTAACAAGCTCCCAGGTGTTATCACTGCTCCTGTTCCATGGACCACACTTTGAGTAGCATCATTTTACATAAAATGTCATTTGTCATTTAATCACCTATAGTTATTTCCTCAAGATACAAATATAAAGACATGGCCAATAAAACAGGAAGAGGAGGAGGAAAAGGAGAAGGGAAAGAAAAGAGGAAGACCCATCCTACTAACCAAGGATAATGGCAGCCATTTTTCCTGTATAATGTATTTATGTAGAAGCTTTGCATTTGAGCAAAGGAAGGCTTTAGGACAACACTTCCAAATTATAGGCAAAGGCTTAGACCAAAAAAAGCTTTTGACAAATATTGAGGATTTAGTGATGAGATGACCAATAAAGCACCTATTTTAGAGCATTGGATACAATTGAAAGCTCCTGTGTTAAATGATAGACTAAAATAGCAGGAATGAAAATCAACAATTAATAGTAAAGAGGAAGAAGCTGGCAGAAAAAAAAATAGATTCTCAGGAAAGAATTCAAAACTCAACTCACAAAAGTTGAAAGAAAATAAGTGTTTGATGTATTAGGAGGAGGAATGAGAAAAAATATTTTGCACACTTGATCTCTGGTGGCCTCGGCCTGCAGTGGCTTGAAGCAGGATTTCAGTTCCTGGCCAGAGATTGAGGTCGGGCAGTGGCAATGCTGAATCCTAGCCACCAACCAGGGACAAGTGGCCACAACAAGGCCCTGGCCTGTCAGCTGTGTAGAAATGAATTTCCACATGGAGACGGAAAGTGGTGAAGCAAGTAAAGCATTTATTAGGAGGAAAAAGAGTACAGTATGTGTGGATAGACACATGGGTGGGCTAAGAGAGAGAGTGTGTTACGCCCTCGTGGTAGTTTGAATCACTTTTATGGGACATTTCTTCCGGGTTTCCTTTGACCAATCATCTTGCTTTGCCTGGTTCTGAGTCTGTGGTATATCTCAGGGTCCTCCCCTGTGTGCTTGAACATCTCTTAGCCAAGATGGATTCTAGTGAAGAGGACTGTGGGTAGTTGACATCACTTACTGTGGGGTGGCGTCTCCTCCCTTTTTGACCTCCAAGGATCCTTTCTGCACATGTGTAGTCGGGGAGGTCTCCTTGACTTCGAGAATGAGGAATATGTGGTCTTTTATCTCTTATCTGGGCGGAGCCCAGCCTCCTCCATCATCCTGCTTTTATGGAGTTTTCTGCTATTATGGAGTCTCTGGCCACAGGGGATGAACTTCAGCTGTTTGGCTGGGGGCCCATCTATCTCCTGCCTCAGAACAACAATAGAATGAAAGAAAGCCTGGAAAGAAGGTTCAGACACCTAAATTCATTTTTTTTCAATATATATTCAGGAATATTTTCAGTCAGACACTTTATTAGGCTTATGGGATAGAAAGCTGAATAAGGCATTAGGAAATGTATAGTTACTTTAGGTAGACATATGCATAAGTAAAAAAATTACAATAAATTGTGCTATAAAAGACATATAAAACAGGCATTTTATAATTAAAATGTTAGCATCTGATTGCTTGGCTGGGGACATACAAGGGAAAGGTGACAAGAAGTCATTTGAGCTAAGTATTAAAAGATGAAAAAGTGTCCCATTCTGTGCTCCTTCTCACCCCCAACAAGAGAAGAAAGAGCATTCCAGGCAAGGAAAAGCACTTAAAAAGATAGGTAAACTGAGCCATGTCACTAACTGGGCCTGGGGCAATTGGTTTTATTGAGGAAGGCAAACAACTGTGTTCGATTATAGGCGCGTGTAGGAGGGAGGGAGAGCCATAATGAGAGAATATGTATACAAATTAATTTTGGGGGGAATAAGAGAAGATATTTTGTGTTTTTTGTTGGTTGGTTGGGAGAAGTATACTTTTATGCTTAAATTATATAGAGCTGTTTGGAGCAACATCTTCAAGCTTCTTTGGAAAGGAGGAATACTAGTGGTGGAAATAGACCAAACAGAGAAAAGACTGGTATACAGAACAGAGAAAGGAGTGATTAGAAAAACATAATTTGATGCAACATTTTCAGATATAAATACTTTAGAATCTATACACCATAAATTTTTGGAGGGAGGAAACTAGGAAAGCTAAGGAATAATAATATCTTACAACTACGGAGACTTTGGCCTCGAGTATCTCCAATTCTGAGATACAGGTCACAGGTTAAATCACAAAGTGAAATTGTGTTATAGTCTTTATGTTGCTCCTTTGTATTAAAGGATATTGGTTATAAAAGTAGTAACTTTCATTAAAACATTTCTTAAACAGCCCGCCAAAATCTTTATGATTAGTCTGGTTGAGAATAATGGTAGACTAAGTCTCTGGTTTAATTTTGAGTTTTCCTCTTACTTTACTTTTTTTTCCCCATAAAATGATAGGATTAATCAGTTACATAGTAAATTGAGACCAATCATTTTAAAGTGAAATCCCAAATAATAACAATAACACAACATAAAAGGAGAAATGTATACATGCATAGTAACAGCTTTAATACTTGTGGTTGTATCCTGTCTCTGTCATCTATCAGCCAATATATTCCAATATATGACATGGAAAAGGGAAATGAGTTTGGCTTTGCAATTGACTTGCAAATAGCATCACAGGCAAGTGGAATTCAATGGAAAACTACAGCAGATAGACATTTCTCATTGACTTTCATTATACGTGCAGCCTGAAATATGAGTGAGAAGACGGTGCCTCGGGGTTTGGCCTTGTCTTTCTGCAGAACTGGCAGAAAAAAGGAGAGCTCAGTAGATTCACATCAGGGAAATGCTGAAAAATACTGTTCATTTTTCCCTAAGTCACTGTTTGCAAAACAAGTAGAATAAACAAGGGGAGAATACCAATTTACCATTCTCAAAGCTATATTCCTGAAAAGGACTAACAATGTTTGAGCAGAGTAAAAAATTCATCTTCAGTGAAAAAGTTATATTTAGCCACATATACATATATATATTCTTTTCCTGTAGGTAGGTATTATCCACTTTTCAGTCCTGGGCACTGGCATTTTATGAGAATATGCTCCTGGAGTACTTTTATAATTCACATCTTGCATAAAACCATATAAATATTGACAACTGAGAGATTTCCATTCACCTGCCAATTGATTACTGCTACTGTTATTAGTAAAAACACATTTTGCAATTTGAAATTATGTGATAACTGACATACTTCACATTATTTTAGATTTTTCACATAAAATTGGTTTCACATAAGTTTTATGCTACACTATTTTAAATTACTGTAATTCAAATTCATATACACATACATTTTTAAAGACACATTTGGAGTTTTATTTCCAAAAGTTGGCCTAATTTAACAGCCCAAGCTGATAGGGTTATATCCTTATCTGTTTGTTGACCCACCTGTGTTTCTCAAAGAAATTAAAGCTGAAAGAATTAAATGCTTCTATGAAATAATAAAAAAATGCTGACCTTAATATTATATACTTGGATATAGTATCTTATTAGAATTGTTACTTGTCTTCAGTCTTAAATCTTTAATACAATTAGGTAGATCAATGATTAAAAATTTTTTTATTAGCTAAATAGTCATGCATGGTTCTTATTATACGTGGTGTTACCATAGTTATTTTCCTTTTAAGAATGTGACTTTTGCAGTACTTACAAAGATGATATTATTACACAAAACCTGACACGATAGGTCTATGTAGCACACTCAATAATTAAGATTACTTGAAAATTGCTAAAAGCATATGTTCCTGAGAAGAGAAACATCTACTTAATAATCTTTTTTATTTAAAAAATGCCCTATCTTTCTTACAGAAAACTTCAGGGCTTTGTACCATTGTACCATTGTCTCAGTTTATAGAATGATAGATAGATATCATAACATAACATAAGATAAATTACCAAACAATCCTGAAAGAAGAAACAATATGTATCTTTTTTTAAAGATTATTTTTGCAACATTCTTTAGAATATAATTATGTTTTTGCTGTTTTCTATCCAATAATGAGAAAATTCTAAACTTAAGTACTAGCAAGTAGAAACTATGTATCTACCATATAACTGATGGACTAATTAAATTAGGTTTCACTCTAAGGGAATTTTTTGTAGGTGAAATTAATGGCTTAGAGTTTCTTCCTGTAAATAAGCACTTTTTAAGTACAAGACCAAAGCTAAACCAGTACTTTGCATAATATCAACACTAAGAATGGTAGCAGCTTTATGAATTTGTGTAATAAGCTCTTTAGAATAGATGACTATAGTCCTCATTTATTTCATCTGAGGAATCCAAACTGTTATTACCAATATTAACTCTAATCATATTATATCCTAAAACATTATTTGAATTCACTGACGTGAAGGCAAATGATCATAAAATGTTCTCTTAAGTACATTACAGAGGAAACAAACACCCTAACCATTATTTCTGACAGAAGACAGAGTATTAAAATGCTACTAGATGATAGCCCAGCTTGGGCTTACAGAATTAATGAAGAACAAATGTTCTAGGTGACGTGTATGCATGACATTCTCTCTCTGGGATGACCTACATTCTTCCTCAGTTAGCTAATGAGGATTTCTTTGTTATTTTTCTTGCTGAAGGACCTCAGGGCCTTGTATCATTATTGAGTGAACACAATGTCACGTCAGTTGGCAGAAATATTTCATCTCTTGTCAGGAAGAGAAGTTTCCTTATGTCATCTGGAGAAAGCACAACAGAGGGACTTGCAATTGAGACCAGACATTTCAATCAGTAAATTCAACCCAGTAGATATGTTTAGCCTGCTAGAGTTGTTTGGATCAGAATATTTAAACTCTCTTGTGTATGTCTTGGAATTTAGGATGTTGGTTATGAATGAAGAAAAAGTCACATTAATCTATACTCAGAATATTTCTTATGTAGTTGTCAATGTTATTTGGTTAGGAGGACATCTATTTTTGTGATATTATGTATATGACATACATATATATAAGTACATGGATACTTTTGATCCCCAAATTATCAATACATTGACACAACCTCTCTAAACCAAATTCCCAAGCAGATTTAACTGATGGTTACAAAAAGAGGGAAAGGAAAGGATAGAAGAACTACGTAACAGCTTACCAAGTAAGATACTAGCATGACATCTTCCTTTTAACCTTTAGTTTTTCTTTAACAATAAGAACAACAAAAAGCATTGGATAATACTAATGTATTGCTGCTGTGAAAATCAGAACACCAGAAGGTGCTATATAAAATGACAGTCATAACTTGTATCAGTAAGTCTTTTGGAAGGCAGGTTTTTCAGGGAGCTTACATATTAGTTCTTTGCATTGAAATGCTTTAGGAAGTGAATGTATCTCTCTATGGGTTAAATCCTATCATTTAACTGTTGAACTTTCTGCAGTCATTTGAATGCTATTCAGGGACTTGTCAATATAAAGCAGTAGCAAAGAGAAAGTATAAAACCTATTTCTTTTGATAATGGCATCAATGGTTAATGACTGAAGTTATACAGTTTGTAAAGAAGAAATAGTTCCCTGTTTTTATTTCTTTTTCTTTAAAGGATTAAATTATAAGAAGGTTTCAGCCATGGTGTTCCATGATACAGCTCATAAAGATTTGGCTTCAGGTGGCTGAAGTATCAGATCTAGCTACAACAATGTCTAGCTTATAAATCTGGGCAACAGGAAAACTTTCTCAGGCTCACAGTTCCCGCCTTCATGAAAATGGAGATAGAAAATGTACTGTAGGTCCTAGAGGGTTAATTAAATGATGTTCAATATGAGAAACTGCTTTGAAAACTTAATTTAGGGTCTACCATCATTTATCAACATGTTATTATCAGTGTTTATAAATTTTGTTGATTACCTTGACGCTTCAACCAAGTAGACTGAGTTGAGAATTCTGACCATACCTTGAGAATTTGTAACTTCTGGATAAGATGGTTCTTAGTGGCTAATTAACTAGATATGTCAACCATGTTTCTGGCTTCTGTAAACTTGGTGCTGTAATATCTGTTCTACATGCATATGCTGAATATGCCTTATTCTGGACAACCTGATAGTATGTTTAAGTCATCTTGCTTTGGCGTGCTGCCTCCCTCATCCCCTTCCTACCAGAAGTCCTCCTCCCAAGGGTGCACTTTTCAAATAAAACCAACCGATCTAGAGCCTACATCCCCAACCACTTAACTTACTGGGCTCTCACAATCAGGCCACTAACTGCTCTAATCACTGCATGGTCCAGGACTAGACAGCAAGGACCGCCCCTATGCCTCTGGGCTTGCTGAAATTATTCAAACGAGACACAACTCTAATCCTGCTAACTCTACCTCACCCATCCCTTTCCACAGAAACCACAATAAAGGTTTCTGCCCTCAATTTGTCCCTCTCCCTCTGCCTCATGACCCACCCTGGTGCTTCTCTGTGTGCTCCCCTCCCCCATGGCGTGGTGTGGCTTGCTCCTTCCTCTTGGGAACTGTGAGTAGTAAAATCTCTTTTCAATGTCCAATTGTCTCCTGATCTGTTGGCCTTACTATACCTCAAATTTTCTATTAATATACTATATTTTAAATGATCGGATTATTTTTATACCTAGATGTGGTCAAAATTACTTTAATTATTAAAAGACATAAAATAATTGTTCAGATAATATGCATTTACCATGGCCAGGTAGTCTAACAAAATGACTCAAAGTAGTAATCTGATAAACATGTTTCAGGGTCTTTTTTTATTTAGGTATTCTTATTTTAACTTTCCATATGCATATTATTTGAGCTGTCATTCAAAATATTTATAGGTATAAGTAGGAGGAAATTACTATTTTACCTTCTTTTCGCTTATTCAAAATTCATTCAATAAATATTTATTATGTACCTCATGCAGTGCTAGGCACTGTTCTAGACATTGGGGATATAATAGTGATCAAAACTGAGAAACGTCTCTGTTCTCATAGGACTTACATTCTAGCGTGAAGACAATGAAAAGATAAATGAGATACTATATTTTTACATGAGACAGAGGTAAGTGCTAAGAGGAAAAAATAACACATTGAAGAGTGATACAGCCTGTTGATATTTGTGTGTCTGTGTGAGAGGTGAGGGGAGTTAGATAAGTCACCTGGCACTCTGGGAATGTGACTTCTGAATAAGAATCCAAAGGAAGTCAGGGAGTTAGCTATGAGCACATCTGGAGGAAAAGTATTCCAGCCAGAAGAACAGCAAGTGCAGAGACCCTGAATAGCGAGGTCAAGGATCAGAGTAGAGACTGCTGTCGCTGGGGCAAATTAGGACATGAGAGAAGGTAGGACATGAAGTAAGAGGGGAAATGGGAAAGGAAAGGGAGATCAGTGGGGCCTTGAAGGTAGCACCTGGAGATGGGAAGCATCTGGAGGAACTGACTGATACTTTAACAGAACCACTTTTGCTGTTCTATTGAGAGAATGCTATAGGAGTTCAAGGGCAAAAGCAGGGAGAGTTAGGAAAGCTATAGCAACTACTGAGGTGAGAGAGACCATAGCGACTTGGGCAGGAGAGTGGCAGTAGGAGTGGTAATGAGTGGCAAAATTAGTTAGGAGGAAAAATCAAATGGCTTTTTAATAGATTGTATGTACAGTGTGAGAGAAAGAGAATCAAGGACGACACCAAATTTTTAAGCCTCGAAGAATAGATTTACTAATGATTGAAATGAGAGTTTGGGGAAGGGGAGATGAATTTCCAAAGCTCAGCTTTGGATGTGTTAAGTTTGAAATTCTTATTGAAAACCCAAGAGGAGATGTAAAATAGGGAGCTTGATATATGGTGTGAAGTTTATGGAAATATGCAAGCCAGATGTAATTTGAAAGCCATCTGCATATCAATTATATCTAAATGCATCAGGACTAGATGAGATACCTAAGGAGCAAGCATATATGATGCAAGTTAATACATTATCACAAAGTAAACACCCATGTAATTACTACCCGGGTCATAAAAGAATATTATCAACACCCAAAAGCATCCCTCATGTCACCTCCCAAACAATATATACTTGAAGGATATTTCACTGAGTATATATATATTTTTTTCTTTTTTTTTTTTTTTTGCGGTACGTGCCACCAGGGAAGCCCCTTACAGAATTTTTTAAAGAAATGTTGAGACCTTTCAATTTTTTTGAGCAATTATTTTACCTTATATTTTTCATTTATTATTTTCACTTGCTTTTGCCAGCATCTGGAACCAGATAACCTCAGTCACATTTTAGAGATTGTCTTAATCATTAAGATGATTCAAAACTGAGCTGAGGGCTTCCCTGGTGGCGCAGTTGTTGAGAGTCCGCCTGCCGATGCAGGGGACACGGGTTCATGCCTGGTCCGGGAAGATCCCATATGCCGTGGAGCAGCTGGGCCCGTGAGCCATGGCCGCTGAGCCTGCGCATCCGGAGCCTGTGCTCCGCAACGGGAGAGGCCACAACAGTGAGAGACCTGCGTACCGGAAAAAAAAAAAAAAAGCTGAGCTGAAATCCTTATGAGCACCTATTTCCTTTCTTTCTCTTACTACTAAGGTATAGCCATTTGAGATGCAAACCCAATGTAAAGAAAAATCACATGGGACCCTTTATTGACAGTTACTCTATTCTTAAACCCAGGTGCTCTCAAAAACATTTCTCAACCTCTCAGCAATCCTTAAATAGATGGTAAATGCCCACAGGAGAAAAGCAATCCTCAAATACCAGGCACACTCCTTAGAAATTCATCCTCTCCCATGTCCTGAACATGGTATCTTGGGGCAAAATAATACACACACACACACACACACACACACACACGTATATAACCGCTCCTCTCATTGTCCACACTGTGTGAATTGTTCTAAATCACCTATCTTCCATTACTAGAGGTTTCAAATGCTGTACATTTAAAGAATGCAATATTTTTCTTTTAGATCAAATTATAAGGCACAAAATAAAATTTGACAATGCAGTAAACTATGTAGAGACAATTAGGTTTGTTCCTGATAGTATGTACCTTTGAAATCCATTTGACTGGGATATACATCCCACAAAATACCCTAAATACAATAAAACTTTCATCTTGAAGCTAGTATATTATTCTTTGTATTAGTACTCTTCTTTATGTACACTTTATTTACAAAGCAAAAACATTTACGCAAGCAAACCTTGTCCGTGGAATAATTTGTAAGCTACCTCACAATATGATTTAAAAATAAACAATTTTGGCTAAGTAGCTGATTCTGAATAACACATTCAATCTCTTTTTTCCACTTCAAACAAAATTCTTTAAATTAATTTGCACTTAAAGATATTCAACACTTCCCATATTTGAAAGATCTTAATGCACACTGTGTCCATAGATAGGGAAATCCCCATGAATTTAATTAGAATAATTTTTTTTAACTCCCGTCTACTTTCCCGTATACTTAAAAAAAAAATATATATATATATATATAGTTATTTATTTATTTGGCTGTGCTGCATCTTAGTTGCAGCACACGGGATCTTTGTTGCCTGCATTTGAGCTCAGTTTTGCCATTTAGTAGTTCTATGACTTTGATTAAATAACTCATTTCTTCTTTGTCTAAATTGATTCATCTCTTAAAATGGGGATGGTACCATTACCTTTCCATACAATTAATAGTACATAACTATTAGGTTTAAAAATATTGTTTTTCTTTAAGACATTAAAAAAGATGGTGCCTCCTTTTGTGAACTTTAGCCAGATACTTATCTTGAGAAAACACTATATAACTAAATCTTTACTTGTTTTTTAAAAAATATATAATCTGTTATCTTTCACACAAAAGATATGAACCTTTCTATTATATAATGCCCCCCAAAATAGACTTCACTTTTAATCCAGAATAGATGGATCACACCTTAAGACTTTTACAAAGTAAAAAAGGAAGATGATCTAGAGAATATTTCAATATGAAGTGTTCCTCTTACCAGGGGTTATTACACTGAGCATACGGTACTCATGAAGCTTGCCTCAGGGCTATATCAAGGCTAGCATGAATAGGGAAGAACATTTGAAGCCTCTGTGTTGTAGAACCCACATTGCATAGTGACCAAGGTGTAGGAATGCCTCACAGAAAGCATAGTGAAGGATGACATACCTGCCATGAACCAGAAACAAAACAAAAACAAGATAAAATAAAATAGAATGGCCTGTGATAGTTTCATGTGTTCAAAGGGCATGCTGAGATTAATTCTGAAACCTCTTTTTTATTCTTTAAAAACACTTTCAGAATATATATATATACGTATATATATACTGCCTTGCTTTAAATTCCTTTCCATGTTTTTTAGTACTTTGAGCATAGCCGTTGACCTGTATAGAAAAGTTGGGGAACAGAAGGAAACCTAAGTAAGCTTGACTCAGTTTAAACATTGTAACATCGAACAAATATCCAAGGAACTCATCACCTGGTATTTGGGATTTATTATTCTCAGCTGGTTTTCCAGTATGATTACTTTAAAATCTTGAAATTGTCCTCCACATGTGTGATGTATTATATGAATATGCACATCAAAGAAAATGATAGTACAATAAAATATTATTCCCAGAACAGTGAAATTAATTAGCTTTTTATTATGGAATCTATTTAAATTTTTTTATTCAACTATTTTTTAAAACAAACAAAAATGTTCAGGCATGGACTAAGCATATAAAACTTCATATTTTTGTCCTTGTCTGATTCATATCATTAAGTTATCATAAGCCATAAGATGATATAGTATATCACAGGTACTGTTATACATTGTAGTAGGCAGTATGTTAGGATGTTGGAAAATTCTCTTATGTTGGTCACCTGCTATCATGTTAAAGTTAATAACCCCAAACTGAAAAATGAAAGGAAATGCAGATTTAAAAAGTAATTTTATAATTTATATTACCTTCTGAATAAATATTATCATTAAAGAAAATCATTTTAATTCATGCAGGATTCTGAGTCAATGTCTGCTATCAGTAAGGAAACTTTCTGATGGTCAGGTAGATTTTTGTTTGTTTTGTTTTTACTATTTTCTATTGATGAGACCCACTGTCTGATTCCCGTGTGTACCTCAAACATTATTTGAGAAGCAAGGCTTTCAGTTCAGGGAAGGACAGTAGGAAGAAAGTGCTAGTGGTTTTCACAGAAGTAAAAAGACCAGAATATGAAAGAATAAGTAGAAGAATATGAAAAACCTAAATATGAACATATAGTCAAGCCACCTAGTACATAAGGGAGGACCCAATTTTTTTCTAGAGTAGTGTAGTAGACCTAGAGTCACTCAAGAAAGTCATCTGAAATTCAGTAATTTAAAAGTCTAAATTGAAGCTGGCTCTGGAAAGAATCAAGTTAAAATCTTTGCCTTTTATTTTGCTGTTTCACAAATTGGTAAGCAAGTCAAAAACTTATTCTAGAGTATATGCAGCAGTATGGTGATATCCACGCACTGACTTTGAGTAAATGTTGTTATTAGTGCTTTAGTCTTCAAATCTCCCCAGCATTAAAAAATAAAAATCAGAATTGTATGTAACAACAAACAAGGCATGGCTTTTTTCACACTCACAGTTCTTCTGAACAAAATAAATCACCACACTGCTCTTTAATGTCACAATTTTGTTTTTTGTCATAAATGATACTTTATTACATTATAGTTTATATAATTTATTGTTCATTTTTACTTTATTATTTTTGTCTCAAAAATGAGTCAAAAATACCTGTTAGCTACTAGTTATCTGGACACATGTGTCCACTATACATTCATTTCAGAGTCCTGTAGGGGACACATTAATACAATAAAGAACAGATGAGTGAGCATATGGTTTGTTAAATCATGTTTATAATAATTAAATCCAGATCACATTTAAATAAAGGGTCAGTGGCACATAAATTGGAAATTCTGACTTCACACTTTTTGGTGGTAAGAGGTTAGGGGCATTGCTACCAGTATGAGCAGAAAAGCCACATGCCAGGAAATAAACAATTCTAGTCATTAAAATGTTAAAACACAACATTGTGTAAGAAGGTAGCACATTTCAAAAATAGGTTTGATGCTTCTATGAAATCTTTACCAGATGGCCAGAGCTGCTACAAATCCATGACAGATATCAAAGTATTTCTTAATCTAGGATACATGGAAAACAACAAAAATATGTAGACAACAGTTAATACAGATATAGTGAAAATACTTATATGCTAGCAGAGTAGCTATTTACACATCTTTTTTTTTTAACTTCCTATATCTAACCTAGTTTGGAAATGTCATGTGTATTGACTTCCTAACCTAAAAATCAGTACAAATATATTGAAGTTTTTACAATATAGATCACTTGGAGATGAGACCTTCAGAAACCATTTTCCCAACAGTATTTTCACTTAGAATTGTTACTCATTCATCATATTCACAGCAATCTCCTAGATAAATGTTTTTCAACTCTTCTCAGAATTACCAAATGCAGGTTTTTATGGTCTACCCCAGTTCTAGTGAATCCCCAGCAAGGGAGTAGGACCTAGTAATATCCATTTTATCAAGTGAATCTTAAGTCTCAAAAATAATGACAGAGATCACTGAGGCCTATAAGTGAGGACAATTTTATTTGCTTTCTTTAAACTTCACATTAGAGAATGCTACTCAATTTGGAGGATTATGATCATTGAAAGAGTAACCAGTAATCCAAGGACACAATAAAAATTTTAAAAATGATAGGCCTAGGGAAACAAGAATGAATTAAAAAGAAATCTAGGTTAATAGAAGTCCCATGTAAAAAATGAACATAACACCAAAGTCAGTTAGCCTGGTGGGAAATAGCATAAAAAGAGAGAAAGATCTCCACTGGAGAGTCAGGGACACCACAGTTGATGTATGGAGAAGGGGTCTGGACGCGGTAGTTGACAGGGAAACTGGAAAACCAGTACATGAGACTCTGTAGTTTCTCTGATTGACAAGACATGGTGGAATTTTTGAGGAAGGACATTGCTGTATTTACCAGGTGAGCTCAATAAGACTCATTGAGTGAAACCATGTCATCGTCTGCAGTTTAGAAATCAAATTGCTGTTAATTTTGAATTCCAATAGGAATTATAGTGTTATTAAAATAGAATAGTGTAAGAAACCAGTATGAATGTCATTCCTGACCTGCCTTCCTAGACCTTATCAAAGATGGGCAAATAGACACAATCGCCTCCACTTAGATTCTTTGAGCTGAAGGAGTTCATGGTATAATATTCAATAGATAAGCTCTTTGGAAGAAAGACATTGGTGGCTTCTGTTAATTACTTAATTAACTAAATGGGTGGATAATTCTGGAAACTAGAACTGTGATCACTTAAGGTCTTATTTCCCTTGGAAGCTAGGTTATTCTTTAGAGGTGAGTGTCTATGACTGGTTTTCCTTAGCGGGAGGATTCCTGCAAACAATGCGTTAAAAACAGTATTTTCCTGGGAAATATCAGTTTCTCAAGCCCTTTCACCTCTACCTGTTTGTCTCAGCTCCTTCCTGTTCCTCTGAATCCCTTCCCACAGTTCTTCCTAGTTCAAAGTTACTGAGAGTCCTTTAGACTTGGCACCTCCCCAATTCTCAGAAACCAGGACCCTTGGAAAGGGAGAAATAGATGGGCTGAGTTGGAAATTGTGATTCTGAATAACCCTTACCTCCTATGCACATAGCAGATGTTCAATAAATTGTAACTGAATGAAATGAATTAATTCAAAAAGTTTTGATGGAATTGCTGTCATTAGGACATTTACTTCCTCATCAAAAATGATGGAAATTCCCCTGGCCTTATTTACAAGGAAGGGTCAAAGCTGTGGATTGTCAGGTTAACATGGAAGTCCAGGTGGTATCTTGTCTTGTTTTGCTATTATTTTTTGATGGAACAATTCCTTCTTTCTCTAAGTATTCTCAGTAATTTTCAAAGGACAAAAACTCAAATAAATGAAAATAAAACATCTCCAACATATGTACATGTATTCTAGAAATACTCTTTAAATTCTGTTTACCTGTGAATATACTGGTATTACGTATAGAATCTTAATATCAGCTGAACTTTGATGTAGTCTTACATTTTGTGACTATTTTCAATTATTAATTAGATTATAGCCCCTCATTACTAAGGTAAAGGAGAATCTTCACTAAAATTGAAAAGATTTGTGGAAAGCCATTGGTCATTTTCATCCTGGGTGTTATATAGGTAACATATTTTTTCTTTCTTCTCATGGTCAGGATAGGTCTGTGTTTACCCTAAGGCTAGAAAACAAATCAGAAGCACTTAATTTGTTTAATTACCTTAAACATTTCAATGACATAACATTCTGGCTCCAACTGGGCATATTATAAAGTATTTTTTTTACTATATTATAAAGCATTTCATCATCATATATTATAAAGGTATTCCTGTGATTTTTTTTGGTCTTTTGTAATATACTTTTTTCTTACTTCAGTCATACAGTATAACATAAAGAGAAACAAATTTTGACTGTATTGCTTATAAAACATTAATATAGAATATTTGATTTGAAAAGGTGTGGATTTCCACATAAATTTCTATTTAACTATGATTTTAAAAGTATATGTAGTTCTTAGTTGTAGTAGTATTGAACCCAGCTACATGTCTACTTTTTCATTTTAAAAATATTTTAATGATCAATGTGTTCTTTAATATCTATACTTGTAGATAAAGATTCTCTTCCCTAGACTGTGATGCTAATTTTAGAAATAAAACTTATAGACATAAAATGCACCAACATGTCCAAAATTCTTCTAGACTAGTGTTAATTTTGCAGCAAAAACCCAAAGCATTGATTATTGTATTTATGCATGTAGAAAAAACAATGAATGCAAATGTCTTTCCCTGGTTTTATCAGAAGTCTAGAAATAGTTTTCTGGTGTTTCTGGATTAACTATCATATGTAGTTGCAACTCAGCACTCATAATTTTTAGTGGACCAATGTATTCATAACATTTTTAGTTTATGTTATCAAGCAGTTGTCAGAAAGGACGAAAAAAGTCACTGTGCTATTTTTCTGAATTTAGTTTTTTCTTTTGATTACTTGAGTTGCAATTAATTGTCTTTTTCTGACAAATGATCATCTTCCAATAGAGGAAAATAAGCACGATTGTAATCATCACTAATGTTGATTTTTTTATTTTAGTCAAAATGTATCAACATTATATGAACAAGAGAGCAGATATTTATTAACAAAGGGTTCCAAAAAAAAAAAGAAAATGAAAATATGACTAAATGGAAGTAATTAGAATTAAGAAATGGAGAGGAAAAATATTATAGTAATAAAGTAAATGTAAATCGTGTTTAAAGCTAAATACCCCAAAGAGTATTTACTTAAAAATTCTCATTATTTTTTATTCCGAAGCATCTCTTAATCCAGTGTTTCATAATGTTTAATGTGAACTCATGACCTCTGGGCATCTTTTTAAAATGCAGATTCAGATTCAGTAGGTCTGGGTTGGAGCCTGAGATTCCAAAAACATACTGTTGATGCTGTTGATCTGTGTACAGCACTTTGAGTAGCAAGGGTCTGGAGAACAACCTGAGAACTAAATTCAAAAAAATGGAGTATCAAACACAAACTTAAGTACAAAGATTTTAACTAGTTAAATTGAAGAGATAAAAACAAAATTTCAGGATCACAACTAAAATATTGGAAAATAGCAGACATTGAAATACTATCCTGTAAATCATATACAATATACTATTGAATGGTTACTAAATATTAACAGAGAATAAAAAATGGAAAACATAATTGTTGATGCCTTGAAGGGTGAGACACTGAGCATCTGAATTTTATTTGAATCATTCTTAATTTGGTTTCCAAAGATGGACTTCAGAATGTTTGTAGCCTTCTAAAAAATATTTCAAAGATTTCATTGTGACCATGTGTGCAATTTTTCAGGGGAAGGAAACCACAGATTGAAGATGTCAAATGGTTACAGGAAAAATAGCCTGAGAGATAATGAAGTCTGATTCCTCAGTTATCAACTTCAAGAAGAAAAGTAGAATATATATATCTATATATCCTATATCCATATCTATAGCTATGTCTGTAACACATGATATACATACACACACATATATATATATATAAACACATGTATATATTTATACATACATGCACATATGGATATACACAGATATACACAGAAGTACACTGGTTATAATTTTCTAACATACTTAAACAAAATCATTTATTCATTTAAGAGTGAAAATATTGATTTTTACATTAGTATATTTACTATCTTTCTTTTGTGTAATTATATATGTAAAAAAGGTAATATAATAGTTGAATTCATACTGAGGAGTAAATGATCTGTAGCTTTATTTCAGTGCATATGGGACAGAAAACAGCTATGTTTATTATTTATATATTTTCATCTACGTCTATCTTGAATTATAACCATAACAAATATAAGTAAGTTTACCTGTTTTTTTTTTTTTTTTTTTTTTGGCTACGTTGGGTCTTCGTTGTTGCACGCGGGCTTTCTCTAGTTGTGGTGAGAGGGGGCTACTCTTTGTTGTGGTGCATGGGTTTCTCATTGTGGTGGCTTCTCTAGTTCCAGAGCACGGGCTCTAGGCACGCAGGCTTCAGTAGTTGCAGCACGCAGGCTCAGTGGGCACGTGGGCCCTGGCTTCAGTAGTTGCAGTGCATGGGCCTCAGTAGTTGTGGTGCATGGGCTTAGTTGCTCTGTGGCATATGGGGCCTTCCCGGACCAGGTATCGAACCTGTGTCCCCGGCATTGGCAGGTGGATTCTTAACCACTGCGCCACGAGGGAAGTCCCAAATTTATCATTTTGAAAATAGTTATACTTCAACGTTCTCTGCAAAATTTATGTGAACAGAACATGCAAAAATACAATACAGAACTTGAAATAGCATTGTCATAAAATTTGGAAATAAAAAGGAGCAATCAGACTGTATCAAGTTTCATAAAACGTACAAAGTACAACATTTGCACTGGTAGATATGGTATTTCTACAAAATTTTGTATAAGAAAGTTATTTTATTTAGCCATTCTGGAAGCTAGAAAAAACAGCTCTCAAATGAACTTAGACTGTTTGGTTTGGGAAAACAAAAAAAGAAAAATCAGCAATAGAAAATGAATTAAGATTATCTTCAAGCGCCTTCCAGTATGATGAGTTACTTCTCATTGGCTAGCTGTTCTGAACCTCTGAAGAAGATGAAATAGGAAGTTAGAGGTAATAGGAGTAATTATGTAGAATAAAGAGTTTATTTAACTCAAAACTGATTAAACAGTCTTTCAAGGAAGAGTGTGGAGTTCTCAAAAGCCACCTATCATAAACTATGTTCATAGTCCAGCTGCTGACAATATCATTTCTGTATAAATTATCCTGTTTGCAGTTGGCAACATTTCATATATATCATATTGTCAAAATTTCAAATATGTATATAAAAACAACTTAAATATGTATTAATTTTAAGATCCCTATAGGGGACAGCCTTGTTATTAATACAGTGAAGAGCAGATGCTGTAGCATATGGCATACTAACTCATATTTATGTTAATTTTATGTAAATAGGATTTAAATACAGCAACATTAATCTGTTGTTGCTTTGGTTTTCTCATATATCACTTTACCCTCCTTTTGGATAAGATTAATATAGGTAGTTTAGACTTTCTCAAAAAGTTCCTTTTTAGCAGTGTAAAGAGCAATGACTTACTTAAATCTTTAACACATATGTTTAAATAGAGTGTCAGACCCATAAAGAAACTAAGAATTATCAAAATCTTGTTCTCTTGCTCAATTGAAGTAGACTTAAAGAATTAAAATGAGAAACAAGTATGTATGTATGTATCAGTAGAGGATACAAATATGTATCAGTGGAGAAAATAAACATAAATTTATTTTCGCTAAATAGCTATCAATCGGGCAGGTAAAATAGACTAGAGGAAAATTCTCCCAAATTATGTTCTTAACTTGGGAATGCTATTACAAGTGAGTATACATTTATTCTATTTTGGAAATTAAAATATTAAGTGGACACTATTTTTATTAAGGAGATTCTGGTTAACTTTTTTAAGGTCATATCATCTGCTACCCAGTTTATTTATTTCTTTAATAGTAATGCAACTTAAAACATTTTTTAATTGATATAATTAACACATAACATAGTATTAGCTTTAGGAGTACCTTGTGTTAGCTTTAGTTTAGGTGATTTGATACATGTTTACCTCGTGAAATGATCACCACAATAGGCCTAGTTAACATCCATCATCACACATAGTTATACATTTTTCTTCCTTGTGATGAGAGCTTTTAAGATCTAGTCAGTTAGCAACTTTCAAGTATACAGTACAATATTGTTAACTATAGTCACCACGCCGTCCATTACATCTCCAGGACTTATTCATCGTATAATTGGTAGTTTGTACCTTTTGACAGCTTGCACCCATTTCCTTCATCCCCCGCAAGCTCCTCCTCTGGTAACCACCAATCTGTTCTCTGTATCTGTGAGTTCAGTTTTTTCTTTTAGATCCCAAATATAAGTGATATAACATTTGTTTTTATCTGTCTGACTTATTTCACTTGGTATAATGCTCAATTTTTTATTACTACAGTTTTCAGGTTAAAAATATAACACCTAACATTCTTATAGATGAACCATAATAGAGGAAATTTACCTCTTTAGTTTACTCAGAATTTTATTAACATTATAGTGAAAGAAGATATAAAATGGAATATTTGATATTATTTTGATGTTTATTATAAATCAACAGTAACTTACACTAATGTATTGAGTTTTAACTTTATTTCAAGTTATATTATGAGCTATCATATTATTATACTATACTTAACATGTCTTATAATCCAACATTAAAAGTCATTTAAAACAGAAAATGAGTCACTTAAATTTCACTCCCATAATAAATTTGTATTGGTTGTGATCTGGATTTGGAGGAGTTTGGAAAGGAAATTGCCTCTAATATTTGCCCACTTAAAATAATTATTTTTAAGCTGTTTAGCACACATTGTTTTAAAAGGTCAGTTTTATGTTCATGTAATTATGAAGCAGAAATACATGCTATTTTGCTTTTGTAGTTTGATCAACTCAATCAAGATCAAATCAGATCTTAAAAAATATATATATATAATTCTAGTCTAAGATGAGGAATTAAATTAATCCTGTATAAAGTCAATTTCCATAAGTAAAGGAAACCTGTAGTGATTTAAATATATGAATGACATTTTTCTGGGCAATTGATGGATATTTGAGAAGGACCAGACACTGGTATAGAGTAGAATGACATTAAGCCCCTAATTCCCTAAATTTATGATAAACCCATATTTCAGCAACTTATTTTTATTCTTTTGGACTCATTTGTTATGCATGTGAAATCTCTTTTGTGGAATAAGTTTACATAGAGATGTATTTTAAATGCACATTTAAATTGAAAAACTTTGTTAGTTGACAGTACTGGAAATTATGACACAAAATACTCCTGTTAATTCTGAATCAATTTACTAGTAGTAAGCCTCATGTTGAAATGTAATTGACATGTCATATTATCATTTTATCATGATTTGAGCAGAATGTATCATTTAATGAAATATTTGGGGGCAGAGAGCAGTTTTAACAGAGAAAACATGTGCCTTCTCACATGACCTCACAGTCTTTACAGAGCAGTTTTTCTGCCAATTCAAGTTACCATTTAAAGTCTAATCCTAAATATTGTATAAATATTGAAGTTTATGATTGCTGCTATCCCACAAAAACAATTTAACTGCTGAAATATAACTACTTTTGGAACATCTGATGAGGCATGTGAAATCTCCACGCTGGAATCCTGGATTCTTTAAAAAGCCAAGCCATTCTTTGTGGCAAATACTCAATTTATTGTTTCAAAGGATATGTGATACTCTGAATTTTAGTGGAAAGGCATAGAATAATATCTAATTTGCTTCATGACGTGGGCAGTGACACAGATACACCTTACACAAGAGTACAATTGATTTTACTTTGGGTGCTTACAAGTTTGGCACAATAAATGCCATTCTTGTCCATGGATTGTCATTGCAGCCTGATGACAATATTGTTTATGTTTTAAACAAAAATCAAAAGTACCAAAGAGGGCTTCCCTGGTGGCACAGTGGTTGAGAGTCCGCCTGCCGATGCAGGGGACGTGGGTTCGTGTCCCGGTCCGGGAAGATCCCACATGCCGCAGAGCGGCTAGGCCCGTGAGCCATGGTTGCTGAGCCTGCGCGTCCAGAGCCTGTGCTCCGCAATGGGAGAGGCCACAACAGTGAGAGGCCCGCGTACCGCAAAAAAAAAAAAAAAAAGTACCAAAGAGAATCCAGAAATTCTGCTGTACATATAATATCCTGAATAACTGAAATAGAAAATAATTTCTTGGCAGATATACATTCATGACATCTAATTTGGGAAATGACAAGAAAGTGTAGGAAGGCAGAAAATAAAACCTGTGTAATATCCTAGGTTACCTAGTAAATGGGTGATAAATGATATACAATATGAACACAAAAATAAGAGTCATATTGTTAAATGATTAGACATTTTATTCAGGGGAGAACCATCATTTTGAGAGGTCAATAAATTATTTTTATTCTCAAAATCTGTGGTAATTGGGATGTCCTGGGAATTTACAATCCAGCCACAGTGAAAGGACAACACATGTCATCATCAGGAGAATAGGATCAGATCACACATCTTTACTTGACAAGAGCTGGCAATTTAATCTGACAGGATTCTTGCCAATGAGGACAGTTTTAGGAGTTCTACTGCTGTGGTAAAGATTTGACATGTCATTGAGGGATGTTGTGCAGAAGCCTGACAATAAACCAGGACTTGCTAATGCAGTTTAGGATTGCTGTAAAAATTTATTAGAAACCAGAGACTGTAAAATTACTATACTTCTTCAGAACTGTTTTTCTTTTCCTTGCTGAATATTTATGTGATGTTTAATGCACAGCACATGTTTTAAAACTTGTTTCCTTATGGTGTAAAAGAAGTCTATTATAATGCACATGAAATTGCACGAAATTCAATTAAATGCATGAGAGAGTAAGTAGAATGTCCACCTGTAAGCCCATTTTGACAAGATTTTTTTCATTGATGGTTTTGGTGTCTGCAAATTTAAGGAGTTTCAATAATGGCACTTAATGTTTTAAGAAACAAAAGACATTTACATTCAATTGGGGATTAATTTAACAGAACTTAAAAGCATGTGTGACTTGGAGTAGCAACATTCTGTGTGTTTTATTTAGAGGAGATGAAGGGAAAGTCTAAATGTAAAGTTACTATTAATTGGCAATGCAATTGTGGCTGCTGGATGATTCTGGACAATCCATATTAAGTCACTAAAAGAAAATAGAAAAAGGCAAGGTAGACACATTACAATTCTGTGTTTGTTTTTGCAGTACACCAGCTCTTTAAAAGATATTTCCAAATAGTAATGTGGGTCAACTAATTCCTAGATGTAAATCAGAAAATACCATACCAATTCACAGCTCCAAATATGTCTGAGCCACTTCTTAAGGTAGGTGAGAATACTGATATCAACAAATAAGACTAAAATTTCCCACCCAAACCTCACTATACACCTGTCATATTCAAGGCAATCTGCTAGCTGCTATGGGAAGGCAAATGTAGGAGACACGGTGAAAAATATGCAGCACAAATAATTAAGAGTTTGAGAGTGATTCATCCTGATGGATATAACCTCAAAGTGACTGGCCAGCATGAAAGCATATTTAAAGGAAGACATATATTGATTTGAATTTTGGGCACTCTACCTTCCAACTATACTGTAGAATCTTTAAGGTATCTTCCTTTTTTTTTTTTTTAAGGTATCTTTCATTTGATAAATCCTTTATATAAATTTACTCAAGCAGTTTTAACCACTTTATTCTCTGCTCTCTACTCAGTCTTTTCCCGACCTCTTCAGTAAAGGACAACCCCCATTCTGGCTGCCCTCAACAGGAATAACTCTGTTACTTCTCTCTGCCACAAGTACCTGAGGAAAGGTGTGTGAGACTATTTGAGAGGAAAGAAACATATTGGAAACACTCTGCAATGGTTGAAAGACTGACAGGACGATCAGGCATACCTACACAGAGAATACAGTTTGGCAGTCAATCCATCATTGCTTTATTCCCATTTAGGAATGGAGCAATTTTTGCCTTGAGGATTGTGACTGCTCACTGAGTTCATTTCAGACTTTGCTGCATTTCCTCTGCATTCTGCAGACTTGGCACTCTTACTTCACTTCACACTAATTGTGATTGCTGACTCGTGCCTGGATGGGAGGCTGCCAAAAGGGCAGGTATCCCAGAGAGACATCATTACCCAGGTTGGCAAATACCTGAGAGCCCTATTTAATGATGCAATCTTATTTTTACAGCATGGGGCAGTCTTCCAGTCTCACAGCATCAGTTCCTGGCCGTAATACTGTTTGGCAAAAGGCTTTCATATACTTTTGCAAAATAAAAGGAAATAAACCATGGGGATATAGATCAATGGTAGATAATCAGATACCTGGGAAGAGTTGGGAAGATGTGAATAGCTCTAGGGTAAACATATTTATCTAATTGCTGGAGAATAAAAGTGAATGCCTTGCCTAGAATAACTTGAGAAATTATATACATAAAAAATAGCTTTTTATAGAGAGCCAAGCCTCTTTTTTTTCTTTTACCAGATTTTGCTCAGATATTCATTCTGGAATTGAGGTCACTGCTAAGTCATTGAAAACTAGATGGAACAGGTATGACAGGGGACAGAGGATCTTTGTAGCACCCAGCAGGATACACAGGATAGTCTTTATATTCTTTGTTATATTTTAGGGCTGCATTCTCAAAAAACTAAATGAGCTCTCCCTTTGTTTTACTCGCATAATGATTTTTAAAATGAAAAGTAATACATGTATATGGTAAAAAAAAATCTAACACTATAATGAATAAGTTCTCCTTGCTCAGATTCCAAATCCATACAACGAATGGCAACCACTGTTAAAAATTATATTTATATATTTCAAAAATTATCTACATATGCAATCACACAAAAATATTTGGGCATATCACACATACACAAAAACCTCTTTAAAATACACAGATCAAACCAGAGTGCACTGTTTATTTTAATTTATTTTTGTAGAGATTGTATACATCAACACATATGGTTATCTTGCTTTCTTTTGAATAACCAAAGAGTAAGATAATACTACATTATATGGATTTGCTGCCCTCTCATTGTGCCATTAAGGAGATTATTGACACTTCCAAAAATGAATCATTGTGTGCACACTTTTGAACATTTAAAGGAGAAAATGTGTTGGATTAATTTCTGGAAATGAAATTACTGGTCAATGATATGATGAGTAAAGGTTTTTAAGTATATGATTAAATCATCCTCAAAAAATTGCCCCAATTAACACCTGCCACATTAAGTACGAAAGTGCCTGATGTTTTACACCCTTGCTAACACTGTGTATTTTCAAACTTCGTCTTTTTCAAACTGATAGGTGAAGAGTGGATTCTCATTTACATTTTTTAAAGTGCCAAGCTATTGGGTGAATATAAGAATTTTAGCAACATTTTAATGTGGGTGAGTCAAGCACATCTGCCAGCTGTACAAGTTAAGAGACCCCATTTAAAATTCACAAAATTGCTCACTATGTTAGTGACTAGGCATGAGATTCTCTTTTAGTCAAATTAAATTAACCAGTATATAGATTTTATTTTAATAGACACTAAGTCAAGACCACCAACTAAAATTATTGTGGATAATTATGGTTTAGAAAATTAATGGTTAAAGAAGGGGAATTTTTTTAAAAAAGATTCTAGGCAGATAATTACACTCAATTTAAATCAATCTTTAGTGTGATAACTTAAGTATCCAGCTGCAGGCAAGTATTATGGCAATAGGATTTTTATAGTAAAAGTCCTGAAGTGCAGAAAAGTTTCAAGTGAGTGAACCGTTGAAAACAAAAAAAGGTTTCTCTACTGTAAAATTAGTGTAGTTTCATCACAAAAGTGAATTTTGTCAGTAATGACAGTATTGCATTATGAATAGATAGCTATTCATAAGTCCAAAAGTATTCAATATAAAAAGCCAAAATACCTGGTAAATACCTATACTGTACCAGTTTAGTTGCTAAGGTACCTATCTAAACTATGTCAATCATGTGAATTTTTTTATTCCATGATGCAGCTCAAAGTTTGACTCCTACTCTACTTTTTTCTAGACTGTTAGCTCACAAAATACACTTTCCACTTCCTTGTTAAATCTCATCCATAGTTTTACAAGTGACTCAGTACAGACAAAGAAAGTCAAAATAAGCATCTTAATGTCTATGCAGGGCAAAACCTTACATAATACTAGTCTTTTCCTTGTGACACATTTTAATCTTCCACTACTGAAAATTTCTTCTTTTCCTCTTTTCCTACTTTTTGGGATTCTTGCTTAAGAACAAAGCCCATGTTTCTTAGAACATTCAACTTCATATTTTTAGAAAGTAAAACTCTTGCCAGGCAAGAGACGTATTGGTATTTTATGTGGAAAGAATCAGATTCTCAATTTTCTCCATCTGGGGTCTCATGCTGTCTTACAATTTTATTTCTCAAATAAGAATTTGCTCAAGTTGAAGATACTAGGTAGGGAGGATAATTTTAACCTGCCGGTATATAAATAAACAACACAGACAGAAAGAAATCTTGTATCCTAACCCATGTTAGTGCCAGTGTGTAGGGATATTTACCAAAAAAAAAAAAAGAAAAAAAGGAGTTTTTTTTTTTTATACATAGTTAAATGACTATCTAAGGGTTTGAATTCATTGTATAACTTCATTACAAAATGTAGTGACAAGCAACTTCAGAACAGAAATATCTTATTTACACAAAATGTATTTTTCATTCACCTACATGTCCCATAGAGAAATGTAGGCTGTTTGGGCCTTTGTCATACTGCCTGTTTGAAACATAGAGTTAATTGGACATTGTGAGAAGGGAAAAGAGAGATTGCAGAATGGTCATTTTGTTATCTCTGTCTGGAAGTGACACACATGATTTCAAATAAAATTTCATTAGCTAGAATTTATCACATGTGTCTGCCTAAATGATAGAGGGCTGTGAAGTCAAATATTATATTTGTATAACAGGAGGGGAAAGGGGATATTTCTGAAGACTAGTAATTTATACAAAATTACCTTTTTATAAAAAAATTTCCAAAATGATATAATGACTTATTATGAAGCTGTAGTAATTAAGAGAGTATATTGTTGACATAGAGTTGAACTAATTGACCAGTGAAATAGAATAAAGAGCCCCAAAAGGATTTCTGCAAAATTAGAACTTTGATGTCTCACAAAGGTGCATCTTCCATCAGGGAAAAAAGGAGAGACCATTCTGTGGAGGTGGAAAAATGGTTATATCTAAGGAAAAAGACAAAATTGAATCTTTATTTCATATAAAAACTTAGTGCACTATGTCACATGTGAAAGAAAACTTCAAACTCGTAATAGAAAATATAGATAAATATCATTTAGAACTTGGTCAGGAGAAAGTTCTTAAATAAAAGAAAAATATAACCCTTGAATAATGTAGGGGTTAGAGGCACTAACCTCCTGCACAGTTGAAAATCTGCTTATGACTTTAAATTTCCTTAAAACTTAACTACTAATAGCTTACTGTTGACCAGAAGCCTGACTGATAACACAGTTGATTAACACATATTTTGTATATTATATCTATTATATACTGTATTCTTACAAAAAAGTAAGCTAGAGAGAAGAAAATGTTATTAAGAAAATCATAAGGAAGAGAAAATACACTTACAGTACCTTACTGTATTTAAGTTTACGTCATCTGTTTACAAGATGATGGAATGTTGGTACTTAAATCAATACTGTCTCATGATACAAACAAAACACTGTAGCTGTTAGGCATTTTATTAACACTGGACCTCAAAAATAAAAAAAGCGAAAAAGATATCCATATTTATTTACAGGTATAGGTATAGATTCATGCATTGATAATGAAGAAGCAGCAATATGATTGCTTTATGGTAGCCTAGTGTAATCGATAATGGCTCCACTATACACTAATGAATGAATTGTTTTGAAATTTTCATGGCATACAGTATTACAGTCATTCATAATACAGAATTGGAAACATGTTAACATTAAAAACACTTGTGATGGTAGGCTGATACACAGTTTCTATAAGAGAGAGAGAGGCATACTGAACAGTAATGTAATTACTTCTTTGAAAGCAAAGATATGAAGCAGTAAGAAAACTAACCCATTAATTTTATGTTGTATATCACTCACCTTTTGTCTATGTAAGGATAGGCTATCCACTTCAATACAAGTCTTGCACACGATATATTGTAATATATACTTCAAATGAACACTTTGGGGATGATTATAATGTTGACACAAACATGTCTCATACAGTTCTTGCTGTACAGTTATTAGATTTTCACATGAAGATACACATGTACACAACAGATAAGTTCATTAAATATATGCATGATGATTATTTACTATTCATTAAGTGGAAATCTATCATCATAATGGTCTTCATCTTTGCTGTCTTCACACTGAGTAGGCTAAGGAGAAGAAGGAGGAAAGGTTGGTCTTACTGACTCAGGGGTGGCAGTCACAAGAGGTGGAGGAGGTGGAAGGGGAGACGAGAGAGGCAGGCAGGCTATATGGAAATACGTCATAATTTCTGTCTGACTTTTTGCTTTGTCATTTCTCTAAAAAATGTTTCTATACAGCACCAATCCTTCTACAATTTGCTTTAGTTTCACTATCATAGAAGGGTTCATGTTGTAAAAGAAGTCAAGAGTGGATTGAATAATCAGAACCTTCCCGCCACATTGTATAGTTCTGGGTGGACAGGGACATTGTCCAATATCAAAAGGACTTTAAAAGACAGTTCCTTACTGGCAAGGTCCATTTCCTGACTTCAGGGACAAAGCGTCAAAAGAACCAATCTAGAAAAAGTTTCTTGGTCACCAGAAGCTGCTTCTCCTTTATTTTGACATTTTTTAAGCAAAATCTTTTTTTTTCTAAAGTTATCAAACCATCTTTAGCTGGCATTACATTCTCCAGCTTTATATCCTTTACCTGTCTTTTACTCTGTCATATACTGACTTTGATTTTTCTCCAATCATATTAGAGTCTATAGGTATCCTTTCTTATAGCAATCTGGCAAACACATAAAAGCTGTATTTTCAATATGCGATAAAAAAGTATTTTGCAAAAAGTGCAAGGTTTTCGTGCCTGCTGGTGTAGCTGCAGGGATGGCTTCATGAATTTGCTTTTCTTTTTTTACAATGGTCCTTACACAGGATTCACTTATCTTGAAACGGTGGCAACCACAGCTGCAGACCTCAATCTACGATACATATCAAGCAATTCAGCTTTTTCTTGTAATGTTATGACTTATCTCTGCTGCTTGGGAGCACTTCAGCATCATTACTGGAACTCTGCATGGGGCCTATGATGTTATTCCAGGTGTAAGGTATTTCACTAAACGCGATGGAAATTACGCGAGAACCGCGAGCGATCACATTCTCGCGATACGAGATTTACCGGAGAGGCACACCTGCTCAGGTGGGGATGATTGGCGTCTCTGGCGTTTGAAGCCGAGGCTTACAACAGTCGAGCTCCACACCGTAGCAACAGGAGGTGCCTATGAATTTATCACAGGACTACGGTATGTACTACTGTTAATTTTATGCATTATGACTTAATTCTGCACCTTTACATTTGTTTACACTTCTCTCGACTGCAAATGAGGCCATGTACAGTCTGTGTGTGCATACATTTTGACAAATTTTAACTTTATAGAAGATTTGTGTATATTTTATGGTAGTAAATGATAAAACAGACTAATAGCTACATATATTTTATGAGTTCTTGATGTACCTAACTTTTTCTTAATTTTTTCGACATTTCCAGGCTCTGCAGTTTGTCTGTGAGTTTTTTCAAATTGTTGCAAATCTCAAAAAATTTTTCCTAATGTATTTATTGAAAAAAAAGTGTACAAGTGGAGCCCCACAATTCAAACCTGTGTTGTTCAGGGTCAGCTTTATATTAAAATTAAGAGCTGTTTGTTCATCACCCTAAACAATGATAATACCAACAAAAACAACAACACAATCATGAACACATTTTTAGTCCACACAACCACCAAAGGGAGAACAGATAACTGTACTACAATATTTACACAAGGTATTATTTCCAGCATAGAAATTAAATAAGCCATATCAGCAGTAGGTGAATCTTAGCAATATAATACTAAATGACAAAGTCTCAAACAACTAGATATAGCATGATACCTTTTATAAAAGTTAAAAATTTGAAATACAGTAGAAACAAGAAGACAAGGGATACATGTAAATGCAACAAAACTATATTAAAAGGAAAACAAGGAAATGACAAACACATGATTTTGTGTTACAGAGTATGTTCACAGTTGTGTAGTACATTATTAAAAGTAGCTAACTAATTAATAATGAGAAAATGTTGTGAATCAAGGATTATAGTTAATCCATTCTCTGAACCTAGGCGCTTAAATTTATAGAATCCAAAGTTATATATAGTTTTAGGAAAGCATTTCCACAAACATAAAACAGGGGACCTGATTTAATAAGTATTCCTCTTTAAAAAATGGAAGTTTTTAGTTAACCATAAGCTCAGCAGAAGCTAATTACTATCATAGCTGTGTAAAAAGTTAAAGTGAATTCTGTTAATTGAAAACATAGCATTCCTCTCAGGTAAGGTTCTTCTACCACTTACATCACTCTACTGTAATCTTAAGTTAAATACTAGGAATATTTGTGAAGGCAACATTGGAGAGGAGTTTTCCCAAATAAGAAACCATTGGTTGCCATGTAGCTTGGTGGTTAAGGAGATATATTTTTGTGTTTTGAAATATGAATTCAAATCTTGATTTCAACCATTTACTAAATATATTGGACAAATAACTTCAAGTCTCCTAAACTTAGTTTCCTCCTTGATAAAATAGGACAGCAATATTTGGGATAATGCCATTAGTACAGTGCCTTAACATGTGATAATCTCACAAGAAATAACTATTATCATCTGTTTGATAGTTTCTACTGTTTTCCTGGAATTTTGAGAAGGAGGCTTACAAAAATCATTGTTACATGAAAACTATTTAGAGGAAATAAGGAAATGTTGCTTAGGGAATATTTCTAGGCCAGGGTAGGATACTCTAGAGTACAGATGTGAGAGGTCTGGATATTAACATGGTATTTTTTAAAATTAATTTATTTTTGGCTGCGTTGGGTCTTCGTTGCTGCGCGGGGGCTTTCTCTAGTTGTGGCGAGCGGGGCTACTTTTTGTTGCGGTGTGCAGGCTTCTCATTGCTGTGCCTTCTCTTGTTGCGGAGCACGGGCTCTAGGTGCGCAGGCTCAGTAGTTGTGGCTCACGGGCTCCAGAGCACAGGCTTAGTAGTTGTGGTGCATGTGCTTAGTTGCTCTGAAGCATGTGGGATCTTCCCAGACCAGGACTCGAACCCGTGTCTCCTGCATTGATAGGTGGAGTCTTAACCACTGCACCACCAGGGAAGTCCCTAACATGAGTTTTTAAAAATACATTAACGTTTTGTGATTTAATAGATACATTAAAGCCATTTGGGTTTGCTTGAAAGAGCACAACTAGGACCAGTTGAAGGAGATTACTGGAAAGTAAAATTGAGATTAGAATAAGGAAGAATTTTCTAATTAGCTATCTAAATTTACAATAAATCACTTGATAAAAGAAAATATTTTACAACTAAAGATGTTAAAACAAAAGAGACCAACTTTTTAATATAGATCCCAACACTGAGTAATAAGTCACCTATACATCCCTTCCTTCTTCAGTGTTTGGTGATAGAAAACAAAGTAGAGATGTGAAAATTAACAGATGACCATTTCCTCAAATAAGGCTGGGGATTCTTAGTGCTTGAGTGCTGTGTTTGTTTCCTATGACTTATGTAACAAAATACCACATACTTGGTGGCTTAAAACAGCAAACATTTATTTCTCAAAATTCTCCAGACCAGATATCAGAAATCAATTTCACTATGCTGAAATCAAGGTGTTGGTAGGGCTCCCTCTAGAAGCTCTGGGCAAGAATCTGTTGTTTCCTTTTCTAGCTTCTGTTGGCTACCAACATCCCTTGGCTTGTGGTTGTATCACTTCAATCCCTGCCTCTTTAATCATGTTGTCTTCTCCTTTTCTGTTGTCAAATCTCCCTCTGCATCTGTCATATAAACCCAGTTATGATGGCATTTAGGGCCCACCGGGATAATCCAGGATAATCTCTCCATCTCAAGATCCTGAATGAATCTCATCTATAAAGTTTTTGTTTTGTTTTGTGTTTTTCCAAATGAGGTAACATTTACAGTTTCCATTGATTAGAGTGTAGATATTTGGCAGGGGGAGGGTGGGGTGGGGTGGTGGTGGTGAGAGAGAATAATTCAATCTAGCACAGGTACCTTCAATTTGAAACAGTTGATTTGATCACAGTTGTTTTAACTGATCAAGCCTATGTTTTTAGAGCACAAACCTATTCACATGTCATTATAATTTTGGCATGTTCCTCAAAAAGTTTTTATGAGAAGTTAATGCTTTACCATCTAAGTCAGTACACATGATGATTAGAATAATCAAGATTATCCATATTTGACATTAAGTATTATGGTGTGTTGATTTACTTAATTAGCATAAGCTTAAAAGTTCTTAGATTTTCCCATGTAGGCTCCAGATAGGCTCAGATAGGCAAAGAAGAAATTTATTCATTTTCTTATAACTGAATTCATTTTTTACAAGTCCACATTTTCACTTATTAGAGATAACTTTATCCATCTTAGGCAAGTGACCACTTAACTAAGTTACAACTCAGTCTTTTTTGGGTTACTACTCAGTCTTTTCAGAATTCCTTTTGGTCTCTTCTAAAGGTGGGCTATGTCATTCTGGCAACAAGCTGGAGATGGCATGGGGTAACTTCTGAATCTTTTGCTTTGCTTCACAAACTCCACGGAGGTGTAGTTTGCCTCTCCTGGTCCCCACCATCACTTGCTGGTATCCCCTGATGAACCCCAGCACTAGGGTCTGAGGACTCTGTATTGTGTCTTACCTTAGCCTTTTAGGTCTATCATCTTGATCTCAATCACAGTTCTGCATTTTTTGTGGTGTATAAGTGGGTTTTCCAATAGTGAAGATATGGGCTTTTTTTCTGAGATGGGGTTTTTCAGGCTGTATCCTGAGCAGACTAAAATATAATCCCTTCTGCTCAGGCAGTCTACTCAAATTAATTTAGGTTTCTATTACAACTCTATCATTGAGGCCAACCCTCTAGCACCTAGGAACTTTCTAATGAAGAGTGTAGACTACCTAACTCCAGAATTCTTACTTAGTTTGGGGAAGATATGTTGCTTATGTCACCTTCTCTTCTTTATAATTTACAGTATACACTATAAACCATAAAGGGTTGGCAAACTGTGGTCCATGGGCAAAATCCAGTCACTGCCTGTTTTTGTACAGTCCTTGAGTTAAGAAAGGGTTTACATTTTCACATGGTCAGAAAGATAAAATTTTAAAAAGAATAATTCATGATATAGGACAAGTACATATATTTCAAAATTCACTGTCCATAAAGTTTTATTAGTACACAGCTACACTTACTCATTTACTTATTGTCTATGGCTGCTTTCAAGCTACAATAGCAGAGTTGAGTAATTGAGACAGAGATCATTAACTCCTAAGGCCTACAATATTTACTGTTTGGTCCTTTACAGAAAAAGTTTGCTGACTGACCCCTGATATAAGTGGTTTACTCAAGAGTCCTCAAACTTTGTCCTTTATATGTAAAGATAAACATTCGGAATGGATAAAACAAAACAAAAATTTTCTCTCTTAAGTGACTGGCTGTTAAAACTGAAAGACTTGGGTTCATGAATATTATCTCTGTCACACATTAACAAAAATCTACTTAAGGGCTCAAATAACCAAAAATTTGTCCTCATTTTCTTTATTACTCATACTCTAAGGGCAGTAGATGAAGAGGAGAATGATGTTTCTTGCATGGTGAAGAAAGGTTAGGGAAAAGTAAATTGAGAAAGCACGGTTGCCAGTAGGCAACTCACATTAAAGCAATTTATTTGAAGTTTGCTCAAAAAAAATTAACCTTTATGAATAAATTTGAGGAAAGTTTACTTTGTGCTTTACAGAGTCACACCTGCATGAAATGACAAAAAATATGTTTAGGTTAGAACTATACATGATAAAATTATTCAGTACTCAGTGAATTAGAAGACTTTCCATTAACAAAGGTAAAAATCTTGCCAATCTAAAATGATCATCAAATTAAATCCTCAGGCCAAGAACTATAAGGCTTAAAATCCTTTTAATTTCTCTCTCAAGATTTTTAATATATCTCACATTGGCTGTCCAGTCTTACATATATACATGCATACACACAGACACTTGTATACATATAAGTATGTGTGCATATATATGTGTATAGATGTATGTATGTATTAGGATAATGTATAAAGTGAAGATATGTTTGTGTGCATGTGTGTATGTACACCCTATATTAGTATGCACACTTATATTAGTATGTACACATTACATCTCTATCTGTACGTAGATATTAGGTCATCCAATTTATGTATCATAAAGGATAAAAACAGCAAATCCAGCAGTTAGGCTACAGTTGGCCAAAATTATGGTTTGAGTTTCTAATTGCCTAATTATTAAATCTTGTTTCTAAGGATTTCTGGAAAATATCTACCATATAGAAATGGCTTTATTCTTTTTATACTTTGTATTCAAATCTCATTCATCACGTAGAATTAATTATATATCTGTAGAATCAAAACCCAATATGTTTTATAAGTGTATGCTGTTTTAATTTGGCTTAGGAGACAGATTTTCAAGGATGAATTGGGTGCTGTGTTTCAGCTTCTAGTTGACAATAAAATACTATATAGAAGTTGTTCTCCTAACCCTAGCTGTCACTCACAAGCCTATTTTAATACATTACTATATTAAATCTGTATCTCACTTTTTTCATTCTACAAATCCACTTAAGAGAGTTTTTAAAATGTTTGTTTTGGCAGGGAGAGAGTAAAAGAGGTGATAGAAAATAAAATTGAATTTATGCATTTTCTTCATATGAAAGTATCAATGTGCTTAGAGTTCAGGAACATTGTTTTATTTTTAATTAAAATAATTTTTCCAGTTCCCTTTCCAAGATGTGATGTCTTCAGTTATATTTCCCCAATAAATTGGATGCAGTTATCAATACTTCTACTACTCTTGAAGATAAAGCCAAACTCTTCCCTTAAAAAAATTGTTATTTTTTGAATCATCAACAATAGTAAAAGAATTCTATGCCATATAGAAAGTCACTGGTAAGGTGGTTCAATAATATAGTAGTCTTTCCTGTTTTACTAACACTAGTTATAGTTTATCATGTTAACCTTGAACAAGAGGATACTTCTAGGGGGCTGAGCAGATTATAGTTCATGCTTCATTACAGTGTGTATATATATTGTGAAGTATATGCTATTATTAATATATATGGAGATAATTCATAGTCTTTAGAAAATGCTACTCAATTATTATATACAACAAAATAAATGATGTGTGCATGTTCATATTCATGAGTGTGCAGTAGTGCTATGAAGCATAAATTTTGGCAGAGGTCTGTGTCTGCGTCCCAGCTCCTTGCCAATCTTAGGTAAATACATCTCCTGAGACTCAGTTTTGTCACTTGTAACATGCCAATCACGTAAGATTTTCATGATGACTCAAAGTTATACGAAATATGTATCATATATTTAAGGCTTAAAATTTAGTGCCCATCCACTCCTTCTAAACTTTTTATAGCACAATCAGCCCTCAGGATCCGTGGGTTCGCATCCATGGATTCAAACAAGCAGGAATCCCGTATCATGTTTATGATCCTCAGTTGGTTGAATCTGCAGAATGCAGAGCCCTCAGGTATGGAGGGCTGACTGAGGGACTTGAGCATCCTTGTATTTTGCTATGGGAGGGCTTCTGGAACCAATGCCTTGTGGATACTGAGAGAAGACTCTATGATTTTAATTACTGTCCTCAATCTTTAAAAAGAACTATGATTACCATTCAACATAACCTTTAAAGTTTAACTCCTAAATTCTACTTCATCAAATAACCAATTATCCCTGAAATCTTTCTTTTTCTTTTTTTTTAAGCTGACGTATTAGAGCTAAACAATCTCAGAGTAATTCTTACTTATGGTACAATAAACACTGCATTTGAGTGTAAAGATCTTAGATATCCTCTGTCAAACATCTATGTAAACTCAGTTCACAACACTCATGATGATTGTTCATTCAGCCTCTGCTTTCCATGCTCCACCAATAAGCAATTTACCAATCCTGAGACACAACATCCAATTTTAGGCAGTTCTAATTATTAGATATTTTTATATAAGGAGAGCTAACCTACAGTTATGTGTAACTTTATTTAGCCCATCATTCCATATAAAATGTGGATAACTCCTCCTCTAAATCATCTCTTTTCTAGGCTCAACATAAGCCTCCTTGTCCCTTGAATGAAGACAGTTTCCATCTTCTTCCCCACTGAGGTTCCTATTACTATTACTGAGGCAGGAACTGTTCTAAGTACTTATTCTCTCATTTAGTGATCACAGCAACCCTATGAGGTGGGTGTCATCATTGCCCTTCTCCCACCCACTGTTGCAGTTAACAGACGGAGACAAAACAAAGAATGGTTAGTGACTTGGCCCAAAGTACACAGCCAGTATGAGGTAAAACTTGGCACTCGGGGCTTCCCTGGTGGCGCAGTGGTTGAGAGTCTGCCTGCCAATGCAGGGGACACGGGTTCGTGCCCCTGTCCGGGAAGATCCCACATGCCGTGGAGCGGCTGGGCCCGTGAGCCATGGCCGCTGAGCCTGCGCGTCCGGAGCCTGTGCTCCGCAACGGGAGAGGGCACAACAGTGAGAGGCCCACGTACCGCAAAAAAAAAAAAAAAAAAATTAAAATTAATTAAAAAAAAATTAAAACTTGGCACTCACTCTGGTCTGTCAACTGAACTGTTAAGTGTAATGAGCATCATGTTAAGTAAAACATGGAAGGGCTCAATTTTATAAATGTTTTCTAAAGATTTTGAATGTGACTTCACTAAAGGAAAGGACTTTGCTTGTTTTGTCCTGAACACTTTAATAAGAGATCAAGAAATTAAAAAAATGAAATAACGTAAACTTATTTTTCTCTGTAAAACAGAGCAAGAATACCAATTTTGGGAATCAACTATAATTTCTACTAAAGTATAATAAATTTCCCTTTAAAATCCAGAAAGACTTCAAGAAACCCCTTAAAGAACCTCTATTTCTGAGAGAAGTAGTTGAGAATAGTGAATGGAGTCCCCCCCTTTTTTGAGAGTAGAAATACCTAATGGAAAGGAGGAATGCTGATCTCTCTTCTTTCTGGAATGTGGAGAACAGGGGTCCCATATGAAAAGTTAAATAAGAAAACAGTTGTGGAAAAATATGACAAGGATTTAAAAAATAGATTTAATTACTGTGGTATTTTTGGCCATTTGGAAATGATTATCTGGTTAGATAACTTGAGAAGGAATTTTGAACTGAATCTGGTATTGGTAGGAAAGGGTGCCATAATCAATTAGTCATGCCTGCTATGGGCTCAGAAGTGTGTAGGAGCAGCATGTATGCTCTACATTTGCTATTTCTCAATATGGTACTATCTGGTCTAATCTTTTTTACTTTTTTGTGAAATCCAAGGATGCGTTAATAGAGAGTCATTAAGAAATAACGTAAAGAACATGCTTCTGTACCTATCAGTTTTGGTTACTATCCAATAATAATTCCCACTAGCTATCAGTCTTCTTTAGGAACGTCATCTCCATACTTCTTCTAACTCAGCTTTCCACTGTCCCTCGCCTCTTCAAAAGTACCTCCCACCTCCCAACACACACAAAGCACACTAAAAAAGCATCCTTTCTGCTGTGTACTAGGACTACTTTTTTCATGAGACATGAATTCTACTTATAAAAAGAGTATATGTACCTGACTTTAGCTGAATCCTGACCCCCTTAGGACATTTTCTCCATCAAATAATTAAGAAAAACTTGCCTTTCCCTATGATCCTCATAGCTGAGGAGTGGGTAGTAGCTTAAGAATCCTCCTCACCCACCAGAGCCACTCAATACCTTCATTCTTATATCCTCACTTGAACTCTTGCTCCTTTCAGAGCTATAAAACTCAGCAATCTAGTTCTCTATACAATTGCTCATTATCAATTTTATAGTCATTCTTTCTCATTCAATGAATCTTTTGGTACCTGTTCTACAATTAATTTTTTAAATCACTCCAGTGTTCTCAGTTGTTTTAAATATGACTCTGGAAAACCTACACGGTGTCTTAACAATTCATATCATGTGATAGGACCTCTTTTCAACATCAGTTTCCCTCCCCAATGTCACATGATGAATTTTATCCTTACTCATTCCACTTATGAAATCTATAAGCCCTGAAATTCTACTGTCTGATGATAGCTTTCATAGCAAGCTTTTGTTGTTGTTATTTTTTGCTGGGTCACACCTACCACAGTGGTTCAGCTTCATTAAGATCAACCATCCCTTGACTGCTTTTCTTCTCCATACTTTTACTTGCTTTCTTAAACAGGTAAAATATGTGTGTTTTGGAAACATCCTCAGTTCCTGTGCCTCATTTGTTTTTCTAATTCACCATTCTGAAAAAAAAATATGAGAACTTGGATGAGTTCAACTGTTCATCTACTCAACTTAATCTGGGTTGATCAGTGTTTTTAGAAACAAAACAAAAAACTAAACAGAATGCTGTTTTAATGGTATCAGATTTTCTCCAGCTTCAAGGGGGCTTACAGCACTATATAGAGATATTTTTCAGTTTCCATGTTTACTCACAGAGAAAAATAGCAGGTATAGTGTAGAAACTCCCTCAGCTTTCTGCCACCCTATGTCAAAATTTTACGTATTCACACCCATATCTTTTTCCAGTTAAGATAGGAATGATGCCTTTCTTTATCTGCTTACTGCTCTGATTCTGTGTTTCGACTCATCTGCCCCTGTCTCCTCACATACCTTGTACTGTTAATTTTCCCTCTTCTCCTGGTATCTTCTACCTCCTGCTCTATTGTCTTTTCCCTATATACAGGCAAATGTTCAAATTTCATTTCTCACCCAATTTGAAGTCACACTCTACATGACACCTTCTCTCTCTTTTAAATTCAAGTTTCCTGAGAGAATTGTCAACTGCACTGGCTGTTCCTCCTTTACTGGGTGCAGTTGCTTGGCTTCCTGAACAACCACAAACTGACTGTGCTTTCCATGGTACTTCAAAATTTATCTCAACAAGGACATTCCTGCTCCTGAGTCCAGTAGACAGGGGGTTGTTCTTTTCTTACATAATGTCTCAGAAGTGTTAAAAATTGCTTGATCATTTTTCCCCATTGTTTGTTAAGGTATAATTTACACACAGTAAAACTGACCATTTTAGTATACAGTTCCGAATGTGACAGATGCATACAATTATATAACCACCATTAAAGTCAATATACGGAATAGATTCGTTGTCTCCAAAATTGTCCCTGTGCCCCTGTAACCAGCCTCTCGCCCTGCTCAAACCTCTGACAACCAGTGATTTGTTTTCTGTCCTATAATTTTGATTTTTCCAAAATGTTATATAAATGGAGTCATACAATATGTTGTCTTTTCAGTCCAGCTTCTTTAACTTAACATGAAAATGCATTTGATATGCACTTCACCATCATATGGTGTGTGTATCAGTAGTTCACTCCTTTTACTGCTGAATAGTATTCACTGTATGACTATACCAGAGTTTAACCATTCACCAATTTAAGGATATTTGGATTGTTTCCAGTTTGGGGAAATTCACAATTAATTCTATATAAACTTTTAGATACAGATATTTGTGTGAGAGTAAGTATTCATATGTTTTGGGTAAATGCTTAGAGGTGGGATAGCTGGGCCATATGCTAAGTGTATGTTTAATTTTATGAGAAACTTTCAGACTGTTTCCAACATGGCTATACTTTCTGCACTACTGCCAGCATATTAGGGGAGTTCCAGTTGCTCCATATCCTAGCTATTATTTGGCATTGTCAGGTTCGTTTTTGTCTTATTTTTCTCAGTCTAATAGGTGTGTAATGGTATAACATTGTGGTTTTAATTTGCATTTCCCTAAAAGTAATTTACTTACTTCCATGTGCTTATTTGCCATCTGAATGTCTTCTTACTGAAACATTTGTTCAGATGCTTGCTCATTTAAAAATTTAGGTTGTTTGCTTTTTTACTAGAGTTTTGAGAGTTCTTAATATACTTAGGACAAAAGTCCTCTGTCAGATATAATATTTGTAAATATTTTCTCCCAATCTATGCCTCATTTTTTTTTTATTATTCTAACAGTGTTTCCAAGAGTAGAAGATTCTACTATTGATGAAGTCTGGGTGTTAATTTTTTCTTTTATGGATTATGCTTTTGGTGTCATAGCTAAGAAATCTTTACCTAATTTTATTTCCCATATGTTATCTTCTAGACATTTTATAGATTAAAATTTTACTTTTAGTTCTATGATAATTTGGGGGGCTTCTTTTTTTTGGTGTGTGGTATGGATCAAGGTTTAATTTTTGGCATATGAATATTCAGTATTTTTATAACCATTTGTCAAAAAGACTACCTTACCCTTCGGAAAAAACAATCAACTGTATTTGTGTGGGTCTATTTCTGGGCTTTCCTATTGTATTGACTTACATGCCTTTTGCCAATACTGTCTTGATTACTGTGGCTTTATTATTTATCCTGAAATCAAGCAATATGAGTCCTCTGACTTTGTTGATCTCTTTCAGAAATATGTTGACTTTTATTTTAGTATCAACTTGTCTAAAGAAAAACACTACTAGTATTTTGATTGAAGTTGCATTTAATAGAGCAGTTTGGGAAAAATTGGCACCTTAACAATATTACATGTTCCAACCAGTGAATGCGGTATATATTTCCATTTCTTTAGTTTATATTTTTAATTGGTGTTTTGTAGTTTTCCGTAGATATTGCACATAGGTTTTTTTTTTAAGCTGTGTACCTAAGTACTTGGTATTTTCAGTGTAATTATAAGTGGTACCTTTTATAATTTCAATTTCCAACTGTACATTGCTTATATATAAAAATATGATTGATTTCTTTGAAAATATTGATCTTGTACCCTGCTACCATGCTAAACTCACCTTAAGTTCTACTACCTTTTCTGAAGATTCTTTGGGATTTTCAATGCAGATGATCCTGCAATCAGTGAAGTTTTTCATTTCTTCCTTTCCAGTCTGTATGCCTTTTCTCTTCTTACCTTATTTCACTGGTTACTATTTCCAGTAGAATGTTACACAGAAGGACCACTCCTCTTTGTGAACTTCTCTTCTTGGTTTTCTGACACAAATATCTATTGATCTCTGACGATTCCTTCTCAGTGTCTTTTAGTCCTCTTTCCTCTCTCTTCTGAATTTTTTCTTACTCCTTTTTTTTCTCTTCAGTTCATATATGTTCCCTTCAAACTGTTGTTCAACTCTCATGATTTTGATGTACATCTAAATGCTGTTTACTGCTGATGCAGTCATTCTTTTGAATCCCCTATCTACTTATCTAATTACTCTCACTCAATATTACAATGTATTTTCTCAAAGACACTTCAGATTCTGTAGGCCCAGAAAACAAAGTTTTTTCTTCCCTGTCCTGTGCTTGCTATCACAATAAATGATTTCACCAACCATTCAGCTAGTCAGTTATAAGTCCTGAGAGTCTTGTATGATGACTCCTTTATGCTTAACTTCTATGAGATTAAACAATTTAAAGTTGTCTTTTTTATTTGTCAAAATAGTTAAATATTGGCATTTCCATATGGTTCCACCTAATATATTCATCCAACCACTCAATTCTCATGAATATCTTTGAAATTCATCCACTTCCCTTCATCCCATTGCCACTATCTCTATTATGGATTTCATCATCTCTATCTGAAATATATAATAATTGCCACTCAACTGGTCTCTCAACTGGACTCTGTCTAGTCTCCATCATACCTTCTCCAATACATTCTTCAAACTGTAGTGGCATCTTTATTTCTATCCTGTCTATCTGTTCTGTTTGTTTGTGCATCCTTGGGAAAATCAAGGATTTCTCAGCTTCAGTTTTTCATCTGTATGCGAACTATTATAGTTTTATCATCTGCTTGTTTTAAGGTCCAGTGAGAATATGTATGAGAGGACATTTTATAAAATATGAGGCTCTTTACAAAATGTTAGTACCTGTCATTGCTTAGTATGATTAAAGTCCTTTCTTGTCAATGAATTAATTTTATGTAAACCCAACCAACAAAACTGCCTTTTACAATTAGGAAATGTCATACTGTTTGCCTCATATTCACTGTAACCATGGGACTGTATTATCACCAAGAATTAAACAGTATTTTCTTATGAATAAACCTTGAAAATTTTCACATGTGTGAATTTCTTAAGTGTTCAAGACAGCATGTCTAGACTCGATAGATCTCATATGACATCTCATCCACTCAAATGACTTTATGATTAAGAGATTAAAATGGAGGAGGGATAAATTGGGAGACTGTGATTGACATATACACATTACTATGTATAAAATAGATAAATAATATGGACCTACTGTACAGAACAGGGAACTCTTCTTAATACTCTGTAATGATCTATATGGGAAAAGAATTTTAAAAAGATTGGGTATATATATATGTATAACTGATTCACTTTGCTCTACAGCAGAAACTAACACAACATTTTAAATCAACTATACTCCAATAAAAATTAAAAAAAAAGAGAGATTAAAATAGTTCTTATACTGGCATAATTACAATCTCAATTTTTAACAATCTTAAAAAAAGAATACATGATAATTATGATTCATATAACTCAGTGCATAAAAATTATACATAAGCTAATTATGGAGCTTAACAAAAAATACTTTTAAAAGTTACTTGTTTTCATACCAAATATGAAAAAAGTCTTACTATGTATTGAATTTTGAAAAATTAAATCAGTAGCCATTCATGGCATATATAATGCACATTTTCTATGCTTGTAAGTCATCTAACAGCTGCATTCTTGTAATTTTGACATAACTGTATATTTGGAAACAATAGGCCAAATGAAGAGAGGTGATGTCTAAATGCGTATTTTACATTGAGCTCAAACATAAGACAAGACCAAGAAAAAATAGCTTAATGGCAAAGGAGCCTTTGCAGCAAAAAAGTTTATCAATTAAAAAAGCATCTAGGGCTTCCCTGGTGGTGCAGCGGTTGAGAGTCCACCTGCCGATGCAGGGGACACGGGTTCGTGCCCTGGTCTGGGGGGATCCCACATGCCGTGGAGCGGCTGGGCCCGTGAGCCATGGCCACTGAGCCTGCGCAACCGGAGAGGCCACAACAGTGAGAGGCCTGCGTACCGAAAAAAAAAAAAAAGCATCTATTTTTCTGCTCTGCATGCATATAAATTCATACAATATTTTAATTCATCACTCTAGAGTAGGAAATTTGAAGACTAGGACATTTTACAAAGAGCCTAAAGAGAGCCAGTGCTCAATAAGTATTTGTTTTTTTTAAGTGAGTTAATAAGTGAATAAACTTGACAATTTAGATGTCTGATAAATTTTATTCAGGAAACCTCTTGGTTTCTTTCATCAAGGATCTTCTCTTTACATGTACCCTTTTGTAAAGGGCAAACTCATAAAATATCACTCACAACTTCAATTTTATTTTGTGTTCTCTGTCTTTGTAAACTATAGACTAGTAGTCCCCTCTCTGTTTCTCCAAGTCTCAGATTGTGTAATTGCTTTAAATTGTGATCACATGACCAGATGCCTGAAAATTACCTGATCTATTTAATGTAACTTGTTTAGCTGAATCAATTTAATTTCCAGGCCATATGTTCACACATTTATTTCACTTAATCCATTTCAAGGTGGCTTCCTCTTTTGCGCCTTGCTGATTCACCTTCCTTTGATTAATCCAACTCTGGAATAAGTAATGACCTACATGAGAATGTTAAAATAACACTGCTGAAAAATCAAAAGACACATTCTGTTCATCTTCTCAGGCCAAGCATTCCAGGAATAAGTTGTCTTTAAATTCTGTGTCTTGTCTTTTTCTTTCAGAGAAAATGAAAGGCTTAAAAAAGGTATGTCCTGATCATACCTACAAATTAAAATATGAATATTGGATTATCACTGAAGGTACAATAAATTCCAGTTAAATCAAAGTATGATCCATTACATTTTCTATAGTAATTTATCAAAAGTCCCCTTTCACTTTTACATGTGCCGTGCCAAACTGAATGCTTAAATATGACGAGTTGATGTAATTGACCATTTTCCCACTAGAAATTTAGGCAGTTTTGTTTTCTCATCTTTTCATATTAATTTGATTTTTAAAGTTTTTTTTGACTGTACCTGACTTTCAAAAGTTTTAGCTAGATTGTCAAATTTTATTTCAAAATCTAATTTTCTTAGGAAAAATAATGTAGATTCAAAAGGCACCATTCTGTTCTGTATAAATTAAGTCCAACTTTCCTCCTGTCCACTTTATGTACACTTTAAGGTGATCATTATATATAAAGGGAAGTGAAAGGGGGTGGAGAGACACTCTATCTTTGCATTAATATTCCTTTTCTCCTCTTTCCCCATTCCTAGAGTCATGATTCAGTCACATTAGACTTTTCTTATGTAAGATTTCTATGTTATCAGAAAATACACTATGACTTTCTCTTTTTATTACAGATATTTATAGATTGATAGATGTGCAAAAATGCCCATTTCTGTACCTCATTTTCTTACATACAAGGTTCTGGCCTACCTTTGATAAGCTCCTTTTCACTTACTAATTGGCGTAGTCTAACATTGAGTTTCAGTTATTACTTGTGGGTATTTTTAAAAAATAAAACAACGTCTTTATTGTTTCAAATAACTATGAAATCTTTGTATTTCAAAGAAGAGGCATTGATACTAAATTTCGGATCATTGACAATTTATTCTTTCAAAAGGATGAACTTGACTTATACAGCCTGACTTTTGGTAAAAAGCACCAACCCTAGCTCTGGGAATACTATAACCTTACTATGTCCTTAACCCACTGAATCTAACAGATGGGTGGAAAATTCATTTTCACATGGAGTATTACACCATTTGAGCTCTAAGCAGATATGAATATGTGAGACCTGTCAACTCCTATTGATTTACCTATTTCTTTCTGAATGTTTTAAATGTTTCTTGTTAATGGAAAGCATATTTCTCAACTTTATTCCCTACAGTATCAAGTAATGAAAAATTATTTGTTAATTGACTAAAACAACAGATACGATTTAATCTGCAGGGTATTTGAAAAAAGATCACAACATCTAAAAAATAGATATATCAAATTACATTAAACCTAAAGTACTATAAGTTCGGTGATTAAAAAAGAAAAGTGTATCAGTCTGCAAGCTTAAATAATATATTCATTAACTCAACAAGTACTTGTTAAATGACCAATATACACAGAGTAATATGGGGGATATGTAACAGATGCTGTCAGGGACCTATCAAAATCTCCACACTTTGATTTCTACATATGTGCTCACCATCAACTGTCAGCACTTTTCTTTGTCTGAGGGCTTTTTCTGGCTACATGGCTACTTTATTACCTGTGGGACAAACTGGAGCACTTTCTTCCCAGAAGCGGCTTTAACCAAAGACTGATGGGAACTGATAGATAAACATCCATCTCCTCCCCACTCAGGTGGGGTAACTGAGGCACACGTTTTGTACTGGGTCCCAGATTTCTCTATCAGGATTCAGGTCCATTTACCCTTAATAATAACTAGCTTGAAAGTAAACCCTTAACTGGCTGTCTTCTCTGTCTTGCTTCCATTCCTCTGGTGTTAATTCTATCAATGACATTCCAAAATAACTACTTGCATTTGAATCCTTGTCTTAAAGTTTGCTTCTCTGGAAACCAAACTAAGACAGATAGATACTGATGATGTAGATATAGATAAAGTATTAGATTTACATAATCCATTGTCACCATTATCATCATCATCATCAGGATGCTGGTCATCAATTCTGATTTGTATTTCAAAAATAATTCATTGTATACATTAAGGCCATATTTTATAGTCAGCATCTCTTCCTGTTTAAAGTTTACTAGTAATTTTCAATATTTGAAATGGTGGTAATCCTGAGAAAAATTCATTATATCAAGGAACAAAAAGAGGAACATAAAGTAATTCATTTTACGTTGATAAATAATTTATTGGCAGAGTAGTATCTTGTATATTTTAGACATCAGAGTATGATTAATAAAAAATAATTTGTCTCAGTTTTAATTTTAGTATCCTTATATTTATAGCCAATTTCAGTTGCAAATAAACACAGTTTTGTCTCTATTTTATTAATAAAAATGTACAAATTAAAAATGTACAAACTAAAAGTAGGATTTTTAAAAATAAACATTTTCTTCTAAATGTTTCTAAATTATTATAATTCAATTATAACTCCTAATTATTCTTTAAAAAATCAAGTTAATGTTTACAGCATTAAAAAAACCTCAGAATTGTTCCCAAGGCTATAAGAGATACGTCATTGAAGCAAATGAAACTAAAGCGCTGGACGCTTTGTTCACATAGTTAAATGCTTTATAAAAAATAACTTAAAATAGTTGAAGACTGAAAAGAATTTGCAAAAATAATACTGAGAGTCCCTGCATACACTCATGTACACTTCATCTATCTTTCCCTAATAATAATCTCTTACATATCCATAGAACATTGTCAGAACCAGGAAACTAAAAACATTGGTATGATACTAAAATATAGACCGTATACAGATTTCACCAGTTTTCACACGCACTCTGTGTGTGTGTTAGTGTATGCTTCAGTGAAATTTCAACACAAAGGTAGCTCTGAGTAAGCGTCTCCACAATCTGGAAACAGAACTGTTCCATCACCACAAAGAAACTACTTAATATTATCCCTTAATAATTATATCCTCTCTCAGTCCTAACTCCTGGCAGTCACTGACCACTATAACTTTTTCTCTTTGAGAACATTATATAAATGAAATAATACAGTATGTAAACTCTTTAAGATTGGCGTTTTAAAATTCAGCATAATGGGGCTTCCCCGGTGGCGCAGTGGTTGAGAGTCCGCCTGCCAATGCAGGGAACACGGGTTTGTGTCCCGGTCCGGGAAGATCCCACATGCCGCGGAGCGGCTGGGCCCGTGAGCCATGGCCGCTGAGCCTGCGTGTCCGGAGCCTGTGCTCCGCAATGGGAGAGGCCCACGTACTGCAAAAAAAAAAAAAAAATTCAGCATAATGTCTTTGAGATCTACCAGAAGTTGTTTCAAATAGCAGTAGTTTGTTGCTTTTTATTGCTAAGTAGTATCTCATTGTATGGATATACCACAGTTTATCTATTTACATGTTGAAGGACATTCATTATGAACATTTGTGTACAGCCGTTTTCGTGAGCATGAGTTTTCATTTCTCTAGGATAAGTACTTAGGAGTGTAGTTGCAAGGTGTATGTAAATATATGTTAGTTTCTAAAGGAATGCTAAACTGTTTTCCAGAATTGCAGTACCATTTACACTCTTATCACAATGTACATGAGATCCAGTTTCTTTTCATTCTCATTATCTGTTAAATGCTTTTCTGACTATCATATAAATCACATGGTAACTCTAGAACAATGATTCTCAAACAATCTTAGGTGTTTGTGCATAAAATCACAGGGAGTTTAAGATGCAGCTGTCTCCATTATTGTTAATGATGATAGCCACAGTTTATTGTGTCTGTAATGGGCCAGGTTGGCCCTAGGCTATTTAGTTCCCACAACAACTCATTCAGGTAGGTTATTATTACCATCTTAATGTTAAAAAAAAATTTAAGCCTCAGAGTGATTTAATAACTTATTGATGATCACACATATAGTTAAGGAGAGTGTCAGAGTTCAAATTCAGTTTGAATTCAAAATCAAAGTTATTTCATTAAGCCACACAAAAGATAAGAGAGGCTGAATGTTTCTGCCATAATTATGAGTTGAAAATTATATAAGTTCACAAACAGGGCTGGACATGGAAGAATGACAGCAATTAATTTATTGGGATACATTTTGCTCTGTTAAAGTTAGTTTTTAAAATGCTCATGGCTAATACGTAAGGTGAAAAAAGTCTAAGCCCTCTCAAATACCTTTGAAATATAAAGATCAAAGCACAAAGTTATAAAGACTAATGTTGTTTTGCAGAGAAAAAAGAACACTTTAATTAAATGTATCTCAAATATATGCAAGCTATATTATTTCTAGTATCAGAAATTTACTAAACTGATACCAATAAAAAAGATACTTTTAAAAGTAACTGAGGCATTAAATTTGCACTTGCTTTTCTGCATTAAATTTGGAACATTATGTCTTACAGCAAACTTATATCTTGTAGAAACTAAACCTTCTAGACAAGTGCTCCTATGAGTATCAGATAATCAAAGGACCATTATCTCATTCAAGATAAAACATTTTTAATAGAAAATAATTGAATTTCCTATTGCTTGCCATAAACCCAGAAATTATGTTGGATATTCACTTAATATAACCAGCAGCCCATTTAAATGACATCTATGTAAATATTTGATGTACTGAATGATGTTGGATTTGTGCTCAGCTTTTGCTGACATGTTAGCATCTGTCTTCAATCTGTTTAGAAGAATGAGCTCCCAGGCTGTTCTTAGTGTTTATAAGCAGCTTTTTCCCATGGGAACAGGGAAACTTATTAGAAAATATGCTTTCTTCTAACCTTAAGAATTATAGTTTAAAATACCAGTTTGTAGGCTCGACTTTTAATCTAGATGTACACCTATGTTGCCTAACCTGGAGCAGTAAAGCAGTCACCACACAAATATAATCATTCTTGTGGAAAAATACTATTACTTAAAAACTACATCTCAAATGCAAAATCTCTGTCCATCCTCCACTCCTGTGATTGGAAATGGGCACTCACCAACTCTGTCCTAACTACTGATAACCCAAAGTATAATTATTAGCTGTATTTCCCTACCTTCTGCCTCTTAGATTTGCTCCATATAGGACCCAAGGAGGATGGTGAAACTTGCTACAGCTAATTTACTTGGGTAGGGCAGAAGTGTGAAATATTAATCCAGCTTCCAATAGCCTCCATTATACTTGCGAAGTAGGCCCTGCAACACCAGGCCTATTCTGGCTTCGATGTAACTCTAGCCTTATCCCTCTCACAGCTCTATTTATTGATCCTACTCTTGGGATTTCAAGTGGGCATAGCTCTTTCCTGCCTCAGGAAACCCACGCAGTAATTCCCTCTTCCTGAAACGCTTTTGCCCAGCCTCCAGCTGGTCACATCAGTGGGTCCCTCAAATTTACTTCCTCATACTTCCAAATCAACATCAGTGTTCCTGTTATACTCTCTCATACATCCTCCAGTTTTAGTTCACAATTACAACTACAAAGCGTAAGTGTTATTTGTGTGATTACTTGTTTAGAGGCTGATTTGTACTTTAAAGTGAAAACTTCGTCAGGGAAGGACAGATCTTTCCTCAACATATCTAGTGCCTCACCTGACACCAGCTGTATAGAAAAAATTCAATAAATGTTTATCATGTGAATCATCTGTTCATAAATACCTGCTCTGATAGCTTATAGGAAATTTCTGAAAAGGTCACTGTTAAGCAAACCTTGTGTTTTAAGATAGGCTCCCAAGTCAGAGCAAGTCAGGGATCAAGTTTCCAGATGAGGTATTCACTGACTTTGAACAAAATTGTACTATAGCTTTCTATAGGCTAGAAATACACGTTTATTAACTAATTCGTGGACAATGTTATAATTATTAGGGAAATTATATGATATGGGTAAGGTTTCATGTACAATGCTCAACAGAAGGATTCCCTTTGAGCAAGTAAATATGTTAAACAGCCAAGATTCTCTACAATTCTGCAAAAACTTGTGTAAGTCCAATGGAATTAAAAAAAAATCATCTAGTGAAAACATCAATCTTTTATTTCATTACACTTTTCCCTTTCATGGAATGTTTCACTCCCACCTTCCTATATTTGGGGCATTATGGCTGTAACTGGGAGTTTGAAAAAATAATGTTACTTGCATTCTTTAATGAAGTGTTTTCTTAGGAAAAAAATTCAAATCAGATTGCATTTGGTAAGATATTGCTATGGCAGAGATGGCTATCCAAATCTCACCTGAATAATAGATGAGGTAAGAAAGGCATTAATCATTTCATTTGAGTGACAAAATATTTTAATTGTCCACGAATTTTAAAGGTTCAGTATGATTTGGTCCAAATGACATTATTTATTCAATATTTGGCTAGTTTTCTAAAATGTATAACATTAATATAGCTTTGGTTTGGTATTATTCATATTTTTCCTGAATTAAGGGTTTAATATGGATATTAAAATGTATTTTACATTTTAACTCTTGAAAAAATCTATGCATATTTTAAAGATGATCTTAAAATTTTATTCTATCCTGGACCATTATTAGAAAACTCAGTCACCTGGATAGGTAATAAGGTTTCACTGACAACGTTAGAAATTCTAGGTTTTAACTTGAAACTTGACAATCTTATAACTTAAAAGCATATTTCAAATGTAGTTATGATTACTTAATATAATACAAACCAAAAGGAATTATGACTCCAAATAAATTATATAAATTCTGCATATAAACTGGCTATATGTTTTATATTTCTTTAGAGTCTAAGAATATGCTAGAATATGATCTTAGGCTACAATTTTATATTTATATGAATCTGCAATTACCTAAAATAATATGAAAGTAGTGCAAATATTTATTTAGGTTAATATCCATTAAAACTATTCTTCACAACATAAAGAATGATAACTTTTTATCAAAATAAAGGGTGATCTAACATAGTCATATGCCAGTTTCCTAAAAGAAGTAAACAAAATTGTATTTGATTTCCTTGAAGGACAAAGCTATAAATTTCTCTACAAGAAAATAGACAACTAGGTCAAAAATTTTAATGGCTATTTGATTTTCCTGATTTGACTATCTATTCTGAAGTGTATAGGTCTATATAATCGATACAGATAAAATTAGTTTTCTTGTTTGTAACTGAATGAAGTGAAAGTAACACTAAATCAGAAGGTCCTTGGGGACACTTGGAATTAGATTATGGTCAATGTGATATGTATGAAAACCCGCTTTGTAAGACCCCAAGGGAGAGCTTCAAAAAGACAGCTATCCTTCAGAACACTTGCATATGTTAATTAGAAACCTAGACACATCTCAAGTGGGCAGTTCTATAGAATATGCACCAGGGTCAGGAGCAGCAGGGACTGATGTTTGTAGCATTGATTAGAGATTTTGTCAAGCAGGGTTATCCCTTAAAGGGTGCTGTACCAGGGCAACTACAATAGTGTGTAAACTCCACTATTATGGACATTTTAGTGATGTTTATAAAAAAGAAGAGAGTTCAGCAATTTACCTAACCCTCACCCGCAAGTGGGGCCCCAATAGCCACCCCAGCTTCTTCCCAAGGAACAGGGCTTCCAAGCAGTGCTGGAGAGGAAAGATAACAGACAAGCAAATTGATGATCAGTATTCTTCTCGTGTTTCTTATAGCCTTCAACTCGGCATGCTTCTATCATTCAGAGTTTATTGAAAGTTAGCTGAAAATTGCTGCGTGTTTTTCTACCATTTCAAACTAGTGAAGTTGGAGAGCACACAGGTTTTAAATTAAATTCAAGGGAGACTAGTTTTTGCATAAAAGAAAAAATGTCCTAACAGGTATAAGAAAATGGGATTCAGAGCAGCAAGACAGGTGAATGTTTTATAAAATTTGAGCTGACTCACAATGATCAGAGTACCACTATCAGTGGCTTAGGGATTGGTCTTTAAAGATGAGGATGATGGTGTCATGCTGATATGTACAAGCATCTCCCAAGAATTGACTGGCTTGTGTTTATTTAGAAAAGATTTCCTACAGGTTATCCCAGTTAAGCTTGATATCTTGTTAACAAAGAGTTCCGGCCCAAGGGCATCTCATAGACATTTCACATTGTGGTAAATAGGAACATAAATTTTACACTTAGAAAACAGTCTGTTTATCAAACTTTCCTAAGTTTCCCACCTTACGTGCATATTTGCAAGCCATTACAACATATCATGTGTTGGTTCACATCTCACATACCAGGACAATGGAGCAGTTAAAAATCAGACATCAGTTAAAAAAAAAAAAAAAAAAAAAAAGATGGGTTTACCTCTAGCTGTAATTTTGCTGTAATTAGTATGAACTCAGAACACTTCTGTCACTTTTTTCATAGGCTGATAATTCTCAATTAGCACACAGTGTAAACAATGCTTTGCTACTGGAGATTTGTGTGGCAATGATTTTGTAAAAGAGAAATTATACCATCACCCCACTTCAAGGAAATGTGATTTCCAAATACTCATTGTCTGTTTTACATTTTTAAACATGTTAAAACAAACATGTCCAGGTGTCCAAGTTTATAATTTTGATTGCTTTTTTTTTTTCTCTAAGAGAAGTTAGACTTCTTGACAGAGATTGGCAATTGATGTTAATAGTCATAGTTCCATGAGAATTCCCTGCATGCTCATACTACCTAAATGTAAGGGTTAAATGACCTGCTATTGCTTGTTCAAATGTTTAATTAATAAAAATTAATATTTTAAAAGTGGCATGTTATTTAAAGAAAGTTAGGAGAAGAGAAATAGCAAAGATACCACTTACTGGTTAAGGCTGAAGCTGAGTTAATAAGTCAGACAGCAGTGAGATTAGTTTTACAAGTTATCATAAGAAAACAAACAACAGCAACAAAACTCAATAACCATAAAACATTTCTAATTTAAGAAAAGTTCATGAAGTAAATTTCAAGGTGAAGATCACTTGTAAATAAAATAAGAATAAAGATGTGATTGGACATAATCTCTAGTCACCTCATTGTCGTACACAGAAAAGTTTTGATTTGCAGAATGAAACCTACATCTCTAGTCCCAAAATTTAACCCATGGTCGTCACCACCATCACTACCACCAACATTATCACCGTAATCCTCACCACCATAACTACTTTTTCCTTTTCATTCTCAGACTACTCCTCAAATACTTACAAGTCTATTATGTGCCAAGCACTTCTTAAGCCTGTAGCACTAAAACAAGGTGCATTTCAGCTACAACTTCAAATGTATTTGTCTGAGTTTTTAAGTACTTATAAATGTTCTTAACTTACTAAAAATTATGCCTCTCCAATTCCATATGTACTAAAAAATGCTTTTAATAAATACTTTTAAGTCACCTGTAGAACTAAAAAATGTATTTTAACTCTTATTTAAACACACTGGTTAGGTTTATATTTTAAACAAAGAGAATTTGAAGGCCTTGCCTTTGAACAGAAAAATACATTTTTAAACTAAACTTTAAATTTTGAGATAAGTGTATATTCAGAGAACATCTGGATTATTTCTAGTTTTTGACTATTTCAAATAAAGCTGCCAAGAGCATTCATGCACAAGTTTTTGCACTTAAACAATTTTCATTTCTCTTGGACAAATTCCCAAGTGTGCATATGCTGGATCATATAGTAGATACATGTTTAGTTTTATAAGAAGCTGCTAATTTATGTTCCAAATAACTTCAAATAATTTGCCAAAATGGCTGTACCATTTTATATTATCAGCAGCAGCTCATGAGTAATCTGGCTTCACTTCATCCCAACTAGCATTTGGTGTTGTCAGTATTCTTTATTTCAGGCATTCTGATATGTAACATCTCATTGTAGTTTTAATTTAGGTTTCCCTAATGGCTAAAAATGTTGAATATCTCTTTGTGTGCTTATTTACCATTATCTTTGGTGAAATGTCTGTTCATTGTTTGTTCATGTCTTTTGCCTGTTTCCTAATTATTTTTTTTTTACTGTGAGAAATCTTTATATACTACAGATAGTAGTCCTTTGCTAGATAAATTATTTGCAAATGTTTCTTCTAATCTGTTTCTTTTCTTCTGTGTGTGTGTGTGTGTGTGTGTGTGTTTGACTTGTGTTTTCATCCTTTCAGTAGGGTCTGTTGGAGAGCAAATTCTTTTAATTTTGAAGAGGTCCAACTAATTGATCTTTCCTTTTGTCAATGATGTTTTTGATGTCAAATCTAAGAACTCTTTGCCTAGCCCTAGATCCTAAATATTTTCTCCTATTTTTTCTAAAAGTTCTCTAGTTTGATATTTTTATATTTTAAGTCTGTGATCCATTTTGACTTAATTTTTATATCAGGTATGAAATTTAGGTTGAGATTGGTTGGTTATTTGATTTACCTATAAATGTCTGTTTTAACACCATTTGTCAGAGAAAGCTATCCTTCCTCTAACTGAATTGCTTTCGCGCCTTTGTCCAAACTCAGGTGGACCTGTTTATGTGGGTCTATTTCCATTCTCTATTTGTTCTATCAATTCATGTGTGCATTCCTCCACCAATACCACACTATCTTGATTCATGTAGCTATATAGTAGGTCTTAATAGTGGATGGATTTAGTCCACCTACAGTATTTTTCTTTTTCAACATTATTTTATCTCTTCTAGGGTTTGTGCTTTTACAGATAAATTTTAGAATAAGTTTGTCTATATCTACAAAACATCTTGCTGAGATTTTGCTAGAGGTTGCCTTAAACCTATAGATCAACTTGGGTAAAATTGGCATCTTTACTATATGGTCTTCCAGTACATAAACATGGCTTTTTTCTCCTTTTTAAACGTTTTTTTCTTTTTATTTCTTTTATCAGCATTTTGTAAATATCAGCGTGTGAATCCTATAGAACAAATAGCATTTTGAAGGGTAAAATACTTCCCCCCCTCCTCCGTTTGAACTTTATTTAGAAACAAGACAAAAAAAAAAAAATCCCAGCAGTATTAATTTAGGGGAACAAAAAAAAAAAGGTTAAAAAAACCATGGAGGGGCAGGTAAAGGAGTTGCTGAACATTCATAAGAGGAGGCAGAGGAAGTAGGAAGAGCCAGTATTCCACTGGGTGCTGAAGTGCGAGGAAGAGCTATTAATTCCACTGTGTGTCGAAAGTGCTTGTGTGTCGAAAGTGCTTCTGCGTCGAAAGTGCTTCTGCGTCGAAAGTGCTTCTGCGTCGAAAGTGCTTTTGCGTCTCTGCGGCTGAGGCGCTCCTTCCCGCTTCCTTCGCTGGCGAATAGGCAGCAGAGGGGGAGCTGTAGTGACTTTAGAAGGAGCCCTGGCGCCATGTCTGGCCAAGGACACAAAGAGCAGAGTGCCTTAGATTTACCCCAATCTCCCACCTTCACCATCACGCGAATGAAGAAGCTTTTAACTCTCCTGTCCAAAGTCCTCTGAGAATTTCTTCCCTTTCAGGAGGTCGTCTGCATACACGGTCGGGTGAGCGGTGGCCAAAGGCCAGAGCATGTCAGACCTACGCATCCGGGGCTTTAAGCGTCTGTGACCAGGGACAGACACCCAAGTCCTCTCCATGGCCCCCACGTCCCCTGGAGGTCACCAATATAATGCTAGAGTTGGTGCAGGACGGGCCGCAGACCTTTCTGAAGTGTTTCCGACCGTAGTATTGAAGTGCTAGTTTTCTGTGAATACAGCGCTCTCTTGGAAGTTTCCATTACGATGAACAAGGGACTTAATGTCCACAGAGTGAAAAGTGAAAAGCAAGCTCCTCTTCCAAAAATAGTATGTAGAAGCATTTTATAAGGTATTAGAGGCACTGTAGCACTGTTCATCCAAGGTACTAGTTGACTGTTATATGGCTACTACCAATTAAGTACTTAAACTTCGACAGAAACCTTCTGAAGGCATGTATCAAATTACGTCAGCAGTGGGAATGCCAAGCTGATTGATTTTATGACTCCGTACAGGTATTTTTGTTTCGGTTTACTTTGTTTTATCTGGATCATTGCGACTTTATAAAGCATGATATTTTAAAGTACATTTGCTTTGTGGTCAGATAAAAATTATTTTGAGTCCTGGTTCTGCTGAAAAGTAAATGAAGGGCCTTAGCCAGTTTACCCTCTTTGATCACAGTTTAACCACGTCTTATGTGGAAATAATGGCCTCTCCTTCCTGGGGAAAGGAGGAACCTAATTGTGATGATTAAATGTGGTGCTGAGCACCTACACATTTAATCACTGGTACTTTATCACCCTCATAAACGTATCTGAAGTGGAAGGTTATTCATAGAATGGAAGCAGGTTAAACAGCAGTACAAAATAGGATGGAACCATCAGGAAGGTAGAGTAGACATTCATAAATATGGTATAATTGTAGAGGTTCGATAAAGGTCTTTCACCCAAAATATCTTTCACAACCTTTGACCCATCTAAAATCCTCGTGTTAAATTGAAGCTCTGTTTCTATTATTTTTCTGCTAAAATGCAGATACTCCTGGGCAAGATAAGACATTGAAACTTTGGTAGATACTAACAACATTTTATAAATTGCTTTATCAAAATAGTTTCTATGTGCAGTATTTTATCATATGAGAGGAGATATATTGATGTTTTTAAGCATTTCTCAAGAAAAGAAGTTTTGGTTGGGGAGCCTTGAAGGTGAGAACTGGCCAAAGTTGGGAGAGAATAAGACACGACACAAACATCTATTTGCTTATTTTCTTATAAAGGTGACCAAACTATGAATCACTGATTCTCAGTCTTCCTGCATTTTAGAATCATTTTGAGAATTAAATGCATACAGCACATGCATACATACATACACACCTGCATACATACGTACATACATACCTACCTATGCCATGGCCTTACCCCAGAGATTCTATTTTTCTTTAATTGGTCTGCAGTGGGCTTGTACATCAGTATTTTTCATCAGTATTTTTTGACCCCTCACCTTGCCCTGTGATTTTCCATGCAATTAGGTTTGAAATGTTCCTGTATATAAATTACAGAAACTGAATGAAGCGTTAGGTACGTTGGAATGATCTCTAAATTGAGATTCAGAAGAAATGGATTCTAATTTTGAACTTTGTGAAAACAATTTGACTTTTCTAGATTTTCTTCTTCTCATTTGGAAAAATAAAATAACTCTTTTGCATTTAATTATAAAGATCCTTACAGTTCTAAAATGATGTGATTCTCAATATCAAAGATATTTTAAATTTTTCCTTCCTTCGGCTATTTGAATCAACATTTGGACATAGACTTTAATTTGACAGATTCCCCCCAAAAGGGGTATTAGATTAATGGATAGTTAGAGACAATTTATCCTGTCCCCAAAGTAAAGCTTTATCAGACATCCTGAAAGGGATCTGGGTGCATTAGGGAAAATAACATTTCCATTCCAGATTCAATACTGATCCATCAAATCTGTTCGCCTGCTGTCAGCAGAAGTTATTGCCAGATGCTTGAAAGGAATGGCCAGAGCATTCCTGAATGCCACCGGTTAGCTGCACAAAACTTAACTGTGGGGAACTATTCTTTCTTGTTCCTCCAGATACTGCTCAGACATTATGAATTATTACCTTTAATTACATTTTTAGTAGTGTGGCTCTGAGAGTAAGGATCAGCTACTCTCAAATCCTCCACAAATAAGTTGTAAAAACCCAGTCACACTGTTCGTTTAACTGCTTCAGTAACAGTTAAATGTTCCAGTGTGTTCTAAATAATCCCAAGACATTATTCCGGAATCTGTGCCAGTTTAATTCCCACTTCTGGAGCTATAGTGTCTTAATGAATTCAGCTTAAAAAAAAATGTAGATTTTGATGTTTTGGTTAGGCAATAAATCCAAGTAGCTTCAAATTCAGAGTGAATGAGTGGATGCATGAGGACATGCATATGTTTACATTTAAAAATTTTGCATTTTAATAATGGGGCAAGACACAGTTTTAGCTAAAATGATGGCAGTAAAAGCTGTACCCCCTGCCAAGGGTGCTTGTTTTGGCTTCTCTAAGGTTGAAACTTCCTCAGAGCATGAACAGGCAACTTCATGAGAGATGGAATGCCATGTGCTATAAGGCCTAAATCAAATAAAGATCTAGTTAAGTGCCTAATGAACCTCTCAAGCAGATGTGGAGAGTTTCAATATGCTACCTATTGTATAAGATTATTAGGTAGAAAATGCAAAATAAAATCGTGTTAAGGCATAACACTAGATATGGAAAATGGACAAAAGCAGAATGAAGACTTTTCCAGATGCTTTTGGACTGGACTTCAGTTGAAGCTTTTCGCATATGTATGTTCTTTTAAAAAATAGTTTAGGGCTTCCCTGGTGGCACAGTGGTTGAGAGTCCGCCTGCCGATGCAGGGGACACGGGTTCGTGCCCTGGTCCGGAAGATCCCATATGCGGCGGAGCGGCTGGGCCCGTGAGCCATGGCCGCTGAGCCTGCGCGTCCGGAGCCTGTGCGTCCGGAGCCTGTGCTCCGCAACGGGAGAGGCCACAGCAGTGAGAGGCCCACGTACCGCAAAAAAAATAAAAAATAAAAAAATAATAATTTAGACTTAAACCAAGTTAAAAACCCAATTGTTTCCGAGCCTCTTAGAAGTCTTATTTATTTTTTTTAATTCAGAGGAAACAAAAATTTTAAACATCTCACAATATCTGTATGTTAGAATTAAATCTGATACTGTTGAAAAAGAAACAGCTATCATCTTTTAAAGGTTTCCACCTAGTGGCAAAGTTATTATGAACAAGAGATAGGACCTCAATGATTAAAGCAGATAGGAACAGTAACATTAGGCAACTGTTTCACCCTTACTCTTTAGCAAAGTTGAGAACCATGCATTAAATACATTGCAGATACTAATTGCAAAAGTAATCCACTCAACAGTAGCTTGGAATAAGGCCACTTTCTTTTAGGTTCACTTAGATTGCCACCTTTGTTATATCTTTGTGCCTTCCGTGATTTATACAATTGATATATATTTATTAAAGATAAGAACAAAGAAAAAGGCAGAGAATATACATGTTTGCTTCCATAAGATTTTGTCACAACTTCAGTATTGGCTTGTGTAACAAAGTATCATAAAGCACTTGTAATAGCATTTGGAAATATCTCTAAAGCAAATACGGCATTTGGGGGACATACTCTTATGGAACTGATGCTGTGATTGTAAGGATGATACTTATTTACCAGTGTGACCAAAGAGTTCCATTAATCACATGACCAGATGCAAGAAATGTGGGCTTTAAATGTTTACATTATTTAAGGCTATCCCATTCTAAATATACACTTTAGCAACATACTTGGTACGTTGGCCAGGGAGAAAGGAGAGGGAGTACCTAATTTGTATGCTTTCTGTGGATAGTCACATCTAAGATTCGTAAATCCAGTGATTAAAATAAAAAGAGTACCACAGAAACTTGCATGTAACATGACATAGCCCAACAGGATATGTTGTATGTACATTAATCATACTTAGTGTAGGAGGTTCATATCAGTCCATTGTAAAGGAAAGGGCAACATAGTGACTAAAAATTTCACATTGCTTTTCCAACATTTTACTATGTTGTTTTCATGTGACAGTGGTTTAAGTTGGCCTTAAAATGACAAAGAAGTGCTAAGCACATTCAGGCACCTGAGCTCATTGTGCATTTGAAATTGCTCCGTGCTCTGCACTGAATAAACTGACCACTGGGGTTAATAGTCATCAACCAGGGCTTTCTGACCTTTTGGAAATTTAGATCTTAGCTTTCTTTGTGCTGCAGCATCCTGTGCTGATCCTCCAAGGATTTACCACAAGCTGTAGAAAGCAATTATGGGCTTGGGAAGAGATGAAGCCAAAGAGAGCAAGATTAGCTTCCTAAAGTTTGCCTTTTCTCTCACATAAGCGTTCTCCTCCACAACGAGTTAACAGAGTGTGGTGGGGAAAATTCTCCCATAGTTTAGAAAGTTGAACCTCTTTCCTTGCTTAGGTGATGGCATTGACACTTCACACAGAGGGCTAATTTACATTTAATGCTCTGGAAATTAATTACAGGGAATAAAGATAATTGTAAAATCACCCCCCCCCATATGCACTTACAAAAATAAACAAACAAACCACATCATGATTACTAAGCAGCCATTTAATGCTTAATTTTATGCACAGTGGGAAGGGCACCAGTAGTCTGGAAACAGAGAGAGGGTAGAGAAGAAAGGATACTAATTTGAAATATGTAACAGCAGAGGCAGTTTTATGTGGTAATGACCTGCAGCTTTCCCAGCAGGAGTGGAAGTCCTCGAAGCCTTATGCACGGAGTCCACGGATGTGTTTGGGTCTAGCCAGTCAGCCAGATGACTTAAATGATGATTTGACCAAGTTCGGCACTTTTTTCCTATGCCAGTGGGTGGATATTCCAGGCATAAGTATATTGCTTTTGCTGTAACAGTGAACTGGTGGTGCCTTTCAAACAAATTCCCCTAAATGTATTCTTTAATATAGAAGACTGAGATTCATTTACCTGGAGAGGAAGTCACAATGTTATCAAGTTTATATTGTTCTAGAAATATTTTTTTTAATGCTGCAGTTAATTTCAGTTGGGCAAATACAACCCTTTGTCAGATATCCCTACATGGCCTCCACCAAAAACATTTATTAGAATTTTGATGCACAGGAACAACAAGGAAAAGTAGCACAAGTAAATAATTTTTGGTCAAATGTCAGACTGTCAATAAGGCCTTCATGCTCTAATTTCCATTTAAAATAAAAAGCCTTTCTCCCCTACTCTCACAGCTATTTCTTCCACTTAATATTAACTATTGCTCTTTATTTTTAATCAGATGTCATTACTTATTTGTTTGTTTATTAATGGTCTGCTGCACCTAGAATGTCAACTTGATGAGGGAAAGGCGTTCTGGGGCATATATCTTCAGTTTCTAGATCAATGCTTGACATACAGTAGACAAAGTTGTATGAAAGAATAGGCAGAGTTGGGGCTTCCCTGGTGGCACAGTGGTTGAGAGTCCACCTGCCGATGCAGGGGACATGGGTTTGTGTCCCGGTCTGGGAGGATCCCACATGCCGCGGAGCGGCTGGGCCCGTGAGCCATGGCTGCTGAGCCTGCACGTCCAGAGCCTGTGCTCCGCAAGGGGAGAGGCCACAACAGTGAGAGGCCCGCGTACCCCCCCCCAAAAAAAAAAACAATAGGCAGAGTTAAACTATATGCACTTTATTTTACAAGATTATTGCACAGAATACAATCATACAATAGGTCTTAATCAATAGACAGAGCATCTCAACCACTAAGAGAAGCCCAAGTTACTTAATCTTTAAAAAAAAAAATTCCAAAAAGAGAGCTGCAAAACATTTAAAATGCATTTAAGTGTTATAATAAGCAAAATTAACTCTTTTATTGACATACAGCATTGTATTAGCTTAAGGTATATAACATAATGATTCAATATTGATACATATTACAAAATGACACCTACAATAAGTCTAGTTAACGTTCATCAGCATTATAGGGATACTTCTGAGATCTTGTAGGTTCTGTTCCAGACCACCCCAATGAAGCGAAGATTGCAATGACGTGAATCATGGATTTTTTGGTTTCTTAGTGCATATAAAAAGTTACATTTATACTATACTGTAGTCTGTTAAGTGTGCAGTAGCATTGAGAGTCAGTCCTCCCAAATCATGCTGCTGCTTTATCAACTAAAATTTATGTAATATTCTAAATCCTTTGTTGCCATTTCAACAGTCTTCACAGCTTCTTTCAGCAGGTGTAGATTTTGTCTCAGGAAACCACTTTCTTTGCTCATCCGTAGGAGGCAATTCCTTATCCATTAAAGTTTTATCATGTGATTGAAGCACTTCAGTCACATCCTCAGGCTCCACTTCTAATTCTGGTTCTCTTGCTTTTTTCTATCACATCTGGAGTTACTTCCTCTACTGAAGTCTTGAACCCATCCAAGACACTCATGAGGGTTGGAATCATCTTCTTCCAAACGACTGTTAATGTTGATATTTGGACCTTTCCCCGTGAATCACAAATGTTATTAATGGCATCTAGAATTACGAGTCCTTTTCAGGAGGTTTCCATTTACTTTGCCCAGGTCCATCAGAGGAATCACTGTCTATGCAAGCTATAGCCTTACAAAATGAATTTCTTAAAGAATGAAACCTGAGAGTCAAAATTATTCCTGATCCATGGGCTGCAGAATGGATGTTGTGTTACCAGGCATAAACACAGCATTAATCTCACTGTACATCTCCATCAGAGCTCTTGGGTGACCAGGTACATTGTCAAGGAGCAGTAATATTTGGAAAGGAATCTTTTATTTCTGACAATAGTCCTCATCAGTGGGCTTAAAATATTCAGTAAACCGTTTTGTAAACAGTTGTGCTGTCATCCAGTCTCTGTTGTTCCATTTACAGAGCAAAGGCAGAGTAGATTTAGCATAACTCTTAAGGGTCCTAGGATTTTCAGAATGGTCAATGAGAATTGGCTTCAACTTAAAGTCACCAGCTGCATTAGCTTTTAAAACAAAAGTCAGCCTGCTTTTTGAAGCTTTGAAGCCAAGCATTGACCTCTCGTCTCTAGCTATGGAAGTCCTAGATAGTATCTTCCATTCTAAGGCTGTTTCATCTACATTAAAAATCTATTGTTTAGTGTAGCCACCTTCATGAATTAGCTTAGCTAGATCTTCTGGATTACTTGCTTCAGCTTCTGCATCAGCATTTACTGCTTTACCTTGCACTTCTGTGTTATGGAGATGCCTTCTTTCCTTAAACCTCATCAGTCAACCTCCGTTAGCTTCAAACTTTTCTTGGGCAGCTTCCTCACCTCTCTCAGCCTTTGTGGGATTGAAGAGAGGGCCTTGCTCTGGACTAGGCTTTGTCTTAAGAGAATGTTGTGGCTGGTTAGATCTTCTATCCAAACCACTAAAACCCTTTTGCTATCAGCAATAAGACTGTTTCCCTTTCTTATCATTCCTATGTTCACTGGAGTAGCACTTTTGATTTCCTTCAAGAACTTTTCCTTTGCGTTCATAGCTTGGCTAACTGTTTGCCACTAGAGGCCTAGCTTTCCACCTATCTCTGCTTTTGACATGCCTTCCTCACTAAGCTTAATCATTTCTAGCTTTCGAGTTAAAATGAGAGATGTGTGACTCTTCCTTTCATCTGAACCCTTGGAGGCTGTTGTTGGGTTATTAATTGTCCTAATTTCAATATTGTTGTGTCTCAGGGAATAGGGAGACCGAAGGAAAGGAGATAGGTGGGGCAGCAGCCTGTTGGTGGAGCAGTCAGAACACACACAGCATTTAGTGATTAAGTTCATGGTCTTATTTGGGCATGGCTTTTGGCACTGTAAAACAATTACAATAGAAATGTCAAAGATCACTGATCACGTATCACCATAATATATTTAAATATAATAATTTTAAAAAGCATAAAATATTGTGAGAATTACCAAAATGTAACACGGAGACACAAAGAGAGCAAATGCTATTAGGAAGATGATGCCAATAGACTTGCTTGATGCTGAAGGGTTGCCACTAACCTTCAATTTGTAAAAAAAAAAGGCCATATCTATAAAGCACGATAAAGCAGAGTGCAGTATTATGAGGTATGCCTGTATATAGTGACAGAATATTTTTTCTTGTGATCAGAACTTTTATATCTACTCTCTCAGCAACTTTCAAATGCAATACAGTATTATTAACTGTATATTGCATCGCCATGACTTATTTATTTTGTAACTGGAAGTTTGTACCTTTTGACTCCCTTTACCCATTTCACCTACCCTCCACCCATCTCCTATCACAAGCACCAATCTTTTTTCTGTATCTGTGAGCCTAGATTTTGTTTTATTTTGTTTTTTAGATTCCAGATATAAGTGAGAGCATGTGGTATTTGTCTTCCTCTAACTTATTTCACTTAACATAATGCCCTCAAGGTCTGTCCAGGTTATTGCAAATGGCAACTTTCCTTTTTATGGCTGTATAATATTCCATTGTGAATAAATAGTGTATATATATACACTATATATTCACAATGGAATATTATGTATATATTCATATATATATATTCACCCATCGATGGACAGTTAGGTTGTTTCCCTATCTTGGCTACTATAAATAATGCTGCAGTGAACATGGGGGTACATATATCTTTTCAAGTTAGTGTTTTTGTTTTCTTTGGCTAAGTACCCAGAAGTGGAATTGTTGGATTATTAATTTTGTGAGGAATCTCCATAATGATTTCCATCATGGCTGTACCAACTGCATTCTCACCAACAGTGCGTGAGTGTTCCCTTGTCTCCACATCCTTGCCAACACTTGTTTTTTCTTGTTTCTCTGGTAATAGCCATTCTAACAGGTGTGGGGTGTTACCTTGTTGTGGTTTTGATGTGCATTCCCTGACTATTACTGATATTTAGCACCTTTTCATGTACCTCTTGGCCATGTGTATGTCTTCTTTGGAAAAATGTCTATTCAGATCCTCTGCACGTTTTAATTGAATTGTTTAATTGAATTATTTTTTTGTTATTGAATTGTATGAGTTCTTTATATAGTTTAGCTATTAACCCTTTATCAGGTACATGATTTGCAAAATATTTTCTCCCATTTGGTAGGTTGCTTTTGTTGATGGTTTCCTTTGCTGTGCAGAAGCTTTTGAATTGATGTAGTCTCACTTGTTTATTTTTGCTTTGTTGCCTTTGCTTTTGGTGACAAATCAAAAAAAATCATCACCACTACTGATGTCAAGAAGCTTACCACCTATGTTTTTTTTACGGACTTTTATGGTTTCACGTCTCACATTCAAATCTTTAATCCATTTTGAGTTAATGTTTGTGTATGGTATAAGAGAGTAGTTCAATTTTATTCTTTTTCATGTGACTATCCAGTTTTCCCAACACCATTTATTAAAGAGACTGTCCTTTTTCCGTAGTATATTCTTGACTTCTTTGTTGTAAGTGAATTGACCATCTATGTGTGGGTTTATTTCTGGGATATCTATTCTGTTCCATTGATCTGTGTGTCTGTTTTTATGCAGTACTATACTGTTTTGATTACTATAACTTTATAATATGGTTTGAAACATAGAGCATTATGCCTCTGTCTTTGTTCTTCTTTTTCAAGATTGCTTTGGCTCTTTGCATTTTTTTGTGGTGCCACATAAATTTTAGGATTGTTTGTCTTATTTCTGTCAAAAAAAATTCCATTGGAATTTTGATAGGGATTGTACTCAATCTGTATATAGCTTTGGGTAGTATTGACATTTTAACAATATTAATTCTTCCAGTCTCTGAGCACAGAATATCTTTTCACATATTTGTGTCTTCTTTAGTTTCTTTCATTAATGTTTTATAGTTTTCAGTGTACAGATCTTTTACCTCCTTGGTTAAATTTGTTGCTAGGTATTTTATTCTTTTTGATGCATTTGTAAATGGTATTGTTTTCTTAATTTCTCTTTCTGATAGTTTATTATTAGTATATATAAATGCAAAAGATTTGTTGCAACAGAACTGTAATACATTTTAAAAGCATTTAAGGGGTATTCTAAACAAAATTAACTTCTAACTGAAAAAGCAATGTGAAAGAATTGTTTTCTTAGGATAATTCCAAAATTTATAAAATGTTAATTGATAATTCACTACAGATGATAATGAAGCATGAAGTTAAAATTCTCAGGATGTCTTTCTTCAATCATGACAGTATACATAACCTCATCTGTCATTAATATCCATTAGTATGTAATTTTAAGTTTTATTATTGATATGAAGTGCAGAGCAAATGTCCCTTCTGTCCCTAACTCTCTCCTCCCCCACCCCTAAAAATGGTGTTAGAACTTTACAGCAACCTACCTGTCAAATCTCCATGTACTATTGCCATTATTTAGGAGACACAAATCACTAAATTCTAGACAAGGGAAGGAGCAGAAGACTAAGAAACAGAACTGGAATAAAATGGCTGTGTTACCCTGGGCAGTTAGCTTCAAAAAGGCCATGTCCACGGGCTTCCCTGGTGGCGCAGTGGTTGAGAGTCCGCCTGCCGATGCAGGGGACACGGGTTCGTGCCCCAGTCCGGGAAGATCCCACGTGCCGTGGAGTGGCTGGGCCCGTGAGCCGTGGTCGCTGGGCCTGCGCGTCCGGAGCCTGTGCTCCGCAACGGGAGAGGCCACAACAGTGAGAGGCCTGCGTACTGCAAAAAAAAAAAAAAAAAAAAAAAAGGCCATGTCCAATGGTCTTGTCAAAGTGTCATGCCCAGTTAAATAAGGTATACATTGAATTAGATGTTTGAATTAATTAATACACAGAAAAAAAAAAGTTCCAAAATTCATGATGGTAAAGTTAATTTTGGAATTTATTCTTTTCATTGTGTATTAGTTTCCTGTGGCTTCTGTGACAAATTACCACAAACTAGGTGGCTGAAAACAACAGAATTTTGTTTGTTGTCTCGAGGTCAGAAATTTGGAATCAGTATTTAAATCAAAATATTGGCAGGGCCACATTCCTCCTGGAGGTTCTAGAAGAAAATCTGTTTTTTTCCTCCTCCATCTTTCAGGGCTGACCACATTCCTTTGCTTGTGGCTACATCATTCCAATCTCTGAATCCATAGTCACATTGCCTTCTACTCATCTGTGTCAAATTTATCTCCACCTCTCCCTTAGAAAGATGCACTAAGTGATTGCATTTAAGGCCCACCTGGATATTCCAGAATAGTTTCCCCATCTTAATCCTTAACTAAATCACATCTAAAAGTTCCTTTTTGATACAAAAGGTACCATTTACAGACATGAAGGATTAGGATGTGGATGTCTTTTGGGGGAGGACATTATTCAGCCAACCAGTTTGTCATCTGGACCACAAAGATTCACAACCATCCACGTGCAAAGTATCTTCATTCCATTCCAACATACTCAAAAGTCTCAACTCATTAGAGAATTAACTCAAGTCTAAAATCTCAGCTAAACATTATGAGCTCAAAGGTTCCAAATGTCATTATCTAAATAATTTAACTTAGTATGAGTCAAAGTCTGGATATGGTTCATCCTGTTGCAAAATTTCCAGCTATAGATTTGTGAAACCAGGAGACTAGTTATCTGCTTCCAAAATACAGTGGTGGGACAGGCATAGGGTAACAGTTATATATATATTCTTAATTCAAAAAGGGGGAAAATTGAAGGAAAAAAGGAGTCACTAGCCCCCCAAGCAGTTTCAAAATCCAACCAGCCAGTTTCCATTAGATTTCAAGGCCAGGAAATAATACTCTGTGGCTTAAGGCTCTGCCTTTTGGACCCATGACTCTGGCTTCTGCATAGATTTGCTCCAGTACCAATGGCTCTGGCCTCTAGACCCAAGGCTCTCCACTTGGAGTTATACTTCCTTCATTTTATCTTTCATTCCTTTCACACCAGTCTGGCAGTGTTTCTACTGGTAAACATTTCTCAAATCTTATAGATCTTCTGTGTATGTCATGGAGATTCACACCGTTAGACAAGAGACCCCTCCACATATCTTTTTTGGAATAATCCCATCTTTATTCCTGGCTTTTGCTGAGATGGTTGAGTGGATCCATGAACCACATGCTTAATTTCCTTAAGAACCCTCTTTGTGAGAGAATACTCTGAATCTTTGATTGTTTTGAGGCACTAGCCAATTGTGGTCCAGCCATATCCTTGGCTTTATGATCAGAGTTTATTTTACTAAAAGTAAATCTCGTAATTTTAGCATCTTTTGCAATCTGGATAGGCTGAGAATTTCTCAAATCATTAAGTCCTGGTTCATTTTTGCTTTATAGTTCTTTCCTCAATTTTTCTGTTTCCTCTTGCATTTTACTATAAGCAATAAGAAGAAACCAGGCTGCACCTTGAACCACTTATCTTGGAAGTCTCCTCAGCTGAATACCCAAGTTCATCATTTACAAATTCTATAGGGCACATTTCTGCTATACCTTCTAATGCTATATAATAAGGATCAACTTTCCTCCAATTTCCAATAGCGTGTTCTTTTTGTTCCTTCCGAGACCTCACTATAAGTGCCTTGAACATCCATAGTTCTACCAATAGTTCAAAGCAATCTAGGCTTTTTCTATCATGAACCTCAAAATTATTCCAGCTTCTCTGCCCATTAACCTAATCTCAAAGGCACTTTTATATTTGCAGGAATTTGTTATAGTAGTACCCCACTCTCAGTATCAAAATCTGTTTTAGCTCACTGTGGCTGATATAACAAATTAGCATAAATTCAATGACTCACAACAACAGAAATTTATTGTAAAGTCCAGAAGTCAAATCGGCATCACTAGACTGAAATCCTGGTGTCAGCATGACCATACTTCCTCTGGAGGTTCTAGAAAGGAATCTGTTCCTTGCCTCTTTCAGCTTCTGGTGACTGCTGACATTCCTTGGTTGCAGTCACATTACTCCACTTTTCAAGGGCAATATTTTAAAATCCCTCTCTGCTCCATCTTCACATTGCCTTCTTTCAGCGTGAGTACAATCTCCCTCTGCTCACCCCTGTACCCCTCATCCCACAAAGGGACACATATGGTCACATTTAAGTCCTGCCTGGATAATCCAGTATAATCTCCCCATCACAAGATTCTTAACCACGTCTGCAGAGACCCTGTTTCCATATAAGGTAACATTTACAATTCTTGATTAGGGACTGACATGTTATTGGGAAAAAAATTTATAGTATCTGACTTGACATTCAAAATGATTTAATAGCCTCTTTTTTCTTCTTAGTAATGAACATTTAATCTGCACCTATTCACTCCTCCAAACTGTTATCTTCCCTCTCTTAATAAATGACATCATCAAGTGCTTAAGCCAAAAATTTAGGAGTTATCATGAAGTTTCTACTTTACCTGTTACATTTAATCTATTGGCAAGACTGAATGACTAGCACCAAGATACTTGCTTCTCTCCTTTTCCAGTGCTACCACCCTGGTTCAAGCTATTGCTATTTGTCTCCTGGGACATTAGCAGTAACCTCTTAAACTGTCTCCCAGCCTTTACTCTTGCCTCACAACGATCTGCTCGCCCCATAGCAGCCAGAGTACGATATTTTGAAACTCCATCAGCTAATGACTGTCCCCTGGTTAATACTCTTCACTGTTTCCCATCATACTTGTGATAAAACTCAAATATTCTACCTTTACTGAAAATGACTCATATAATTTGCAGTCTACTAGATTTCATTTTTCTCCTTCAAATACGGGTCTCATTCTTAACACAAATAAGTAAGCTAAAATGGCCATTTCTATTTTCAAAGGAAAAAAATTTTTTTTAAATGGAAACTTTTTGTACTTTATATAATGTCACTTAATTCTGTATTTTTACCTTGCTTTATAAATAATATCTTCAAGTACTTTCACAAGATATTTAGAAATATGTGTTTTCAATAGTTTTAGATGAATCTTATGTTTATTGCTTAGTCTGTGATGGATATTTTACTGGTATCAGGTTTGGACCTATCACTGCCTTATCATTTATCATTTGATGAAGGTGTTACTTAAAGTTTTCATTGTTGCACTAAATATCAACAGTGATTTATCGAATAACTGCAATGTGTCCAAATTTATACACAGAGCAATTTGGAAGAATACTTATATTTCTCCCTGACTTGTAAAAGTGTCTGCTTTTTTCCCTCTTGTCATTTAGTGCCTCAAAATTTAAGGCAGATTATGAAGAAAAATTTATTATTCCACAGTAAAAATGTCAATTTACAAAATAACACACAAACCATATTTAGCTATTGATATTAGTAGCTAAAAAATCTCAAAATTTAAAAATTATACCTTTTGCTTGTCATATTTATGAGTGTTAATACATATTGTTAACAAAAGTATGAAAAATACAGTAACTCAGATACAGTGTACTAGTACCTTGTATTTGGACAGCCATACTAGAGAGTTATTTGAAAAGAATCATCAGTGCTATCAAAATGTTCATACCTTTGAATATAGCTCTTCCCTTTAACTTAATAAAATAATCAGATACGTGCAATAACATTTAGGTATAAGGACATTTTTATATCATTATTTAAAAGAATGAAAATTAAAAAAATCTGCTAATCTAAAAACTTAGAAGATTGAATGTATAGTTTGTTAGCTCCTTATGTTGAAATATACATGGCTATTTAAAATCATAATTTAGAAAAACATTTTATGACATGAGCAAATTTTTAGGATATATAATCAAAGCAGTTTAACCCACCGCATGTGCCTTATGATACCAGTTTTGTGAGATAAGTACACATAAAATTGTGCTTCTAGAAGTAAATGATATACACACATATAATGGAGGTATTTATGATGACTTTAATTTTCTTCTTAATTTTTTTTCAAAATTTTGTGATGACAATGAACTGTTTTTGTAATATATTTGTTAAAGAGAAAACTAACAAAATCTAAACATAGATTTAGATTTAAAAACATAGTGTATTTATAAATAAATAATGAAAAGAAAAAAGAGGCCCTTGTAATATCAGAGCCCTAGAAACTTTCATGCAAAAGAAACAGTGCTCTTTTTTCTCTGCTATCAAGGGAAGGAAAAGTGGGTAACTAAAGGCTAAGGTGAAAAGACCCTATGAGAGTTGATGATCTCTTACTTGTTAGCCCAATCAATGACGCAGAATCAGTATTCTTAAAGTTCCATAAAATTACATGCGCACATAGACACATATTCTATGTAGTCAGCTGTTACCTATGTCAACAGAATAGAACAAAAGCAAAGTAAAACACATTTAAATAAGACTAAAAAATATTGTAGATAGAGCCTTTCATCAAGGAATACTTTGAAGTATATACATGGGGAAGGAAGATGTTAAAGATAAATAACTCCTTAATTTTGAGAGTGCTGATAGTGTCATACTTAGTACTCATTCTGAAGGGGGGCTGCTGGGGGAAATCAACCAATTTAATGTGTTTAGGGAAATACTAACATTGTGTTTATGAGCACCTCTTTTGTACCATAAAAATCTTACGAATATTATATTTTAATAATTTAATATGTACTAGGCTCATTAAAATAAACTAATTTTTAAAATGATAATCCATTCTTGTTAAAGGAATCAGGGAAAAAGTATGATCGACTCCAGACCCCTAGCACTTTCTTACCATCCTTTCTATAACTATAACATCTTCACTCTTAGAAAGGAACTTGTACATTTGTTGTATCATGTAAGTAATCCAAAAAATTGTTTTATCTTACTTTCTATGCAGTCAATCAATCATATTCAATTTCTTTCTTCACTGTTTCTCTTAAAGCTGGAAGTATTGTTACCACCAGCTACATAGGACCATCAATTAATACAATGTCAGTTATATGCTTTCTAGCTCCCTCTAGTTTTTTCAGGGAGGTTATCTCTGAAAAGAGATCACATCAGATCCAAGAAAATGGGAAGAAGTTGCCACTGACTCAAAATTTGTTTAAATGTAGGGTGCTATACAGTGTGTATAGGTATTAAATATCCTAATTGCATATTAGTTTAACATATAGCATTTGTTTCATCATAACAGCAACTGAAAAACCAAAAACTCAATCAAAATAATAACACATACTCACATGTGTGTTATCAGCTTGCTTTAATATGAGTAAGAGACTCTAGATCAACATACTACTTAGGTCTATTGTAAGCAATTGCAAAGGACTCTGGAATTTAGGTTAGACTGTATCTTTGAAGTCCTGCCTCAGCTTTTCTAACATTCTGTCCGTCTAGCATTTCTTTGTGCTCAGAAGCTAATGAATCAATTGCAGAGCTGTCCCATAGGTCTTCCACATTCTTATGTCCCTTCATACCAATTATACTTCCATTTTGAATAAATGATACTTAGCAAAGTAGTCACCTTCATTCAGTGGAGCTTATAGCTCTGAAAAAACAGGGAACACTTTCTTTATCTTTTATGTCTAGAATCAAGCAAAGTGCCTGGCACATAATAGGTTGTAGTAACTCACAATGAATATTAAAAAAATGAATCATGAAGATACTGATATTTTGAAAATGTTATAGAAAATCAAAATTGTGGAATTTAAACAATGATGTCTCAAACAATGCTGGCCATTTACTTTTGAGAGTTATTTACAGGTTTAATGTAAGGTCTTTGTTAAGCTTTTCTTAAAAGAAAGATATGAATAGGCTAATATAATATGAAGATTTAAAATACTTCTAGAAATTACAAGATAAATTTAAATTTCACTGAAAGCAGATGGAATTAAAGAAACTGATTAAGTGAACTCTGCTTCAGTTTACATCCTGCAAAAAGACACCAGATTGACAAAAATGCCAGTTTTTATTTATGTAAAAATATATTAATTGCAAAAGGAAGAATTAGTGTTTTGACCTACATGTAAGCTAAGTGTTTAAAAAAATAAAAAGCACAAATGTATGTCTCATTGCAGTTTTAGCTCAAGAACAGAATGGATTGGATAGCAAGAGAGAATGTGTAGGCATGAGTGTGGTGATAGGTCTTATGTGTCAGTGTATGCATGTATGTACTCCTAGTGTTGGGAATGTATCAGGATAAAATTTTGAACTTAATTCTAAGATAAAAATAAGTAATACAATGAATGTAATTATTTTAGCAACCTTTGTCTTGTGAATACATTTGGGAGAGTAGATAAATGTCTGCTTGCACTTATGCTTAAACAATTAGAGAACCTACCCCATTCCTAGGTAATATGGTGTTTTTGCTTATTTGGTGAGCATGTGGCCTCCTTTCCTAGAATACAACCCAAACAAACAGGTTCTTATGCAATCTGTTGCAGGCTCCTTAATATGAATAGATTTAAAAAAATGTCTATCCTACCAGTGTTGGTAAATTGTGTAGCTACTTTTCTACTCTGCTTTCATTGGAGCATAATTTGGGGGACTACTTATGTGGACAACTATAAAGCTACACAGATGTGAAAATTTCTCTCAGTCGTTAACTGTAAAATATAAGCTGCAATTAATGTCTATCATCAAATTAGGAGATAATGTTAGTTTTCACACTTCAGTTCTCAGTTTAATGCTTTAACTAACCTTATTAGGGGCTCTTAGCACATCAAATGATTAGCTCTCTGGTCAATTTGCTGGACTCCAATGGTAGTTTACTTTGTTAGCAATGTGTTTCTAATAAATGTAATTGTCACTTATTTAATGAAGCTGATTTTAGTATAAACACAAAGCATGAATGTAGGTAAGGTATTATAATTTGCTACTGTGTATTCTCTATACACACAAGAACTCACAAATGTATATATAGATATATGTTATTTTCAATTGCATAAAAACTGTAAAAAGCATCAATTTATAAATCAAACTAAATTGCCAAATTCCATATTTTGGCTTCCAAAATTGCCAAATTCCATACTTTGGTTTCCTAACCCTCTTTTCGACAAGCTTTTATCTACCTAGCAAAAGGAAATAAAGTATATGTCCTCTTTTAAAAAAAATCCTGTAAAAGCTTACTCTCTGGATTTTCTTTTGGCTTTTAAGAAAACATAAAGGGGAAGGTTTAAATGTTTAGAGGCTTACAAATGCCTAGAGAGGTTACTGAATGAATACAATTAATTTTTATTTTTCCTAATTGGTGTGTGCCACATTTAACCAGCAGAAATTCCATCTTCCTACACAGAAGAGAAGGCTCCTTTATCTCACAAGTTGGGTTTTTATTTAAGCCAGTAAATTGTACATAATATTCTACAATGAATTTCCTTTCTAATTAGTCTATTCTAATCGGTTTGATAGGGGAACTAACTCATTTAACACTTCAGGGAGATGCTTAGAATGTCTTCAGGGAATTGACCACTTCATTGCAGTTAAAAAGTATATTATTTGGAGGCATAAAGGGATACCAGATTTCCTTTTATGTTTTGGACCTTGGTACTAAGTTGTAGTAGGCCACACTCCCACTGTTAGCCTTAATAGGATTAGTTTGGATATTATCAGAAGAACAATTAACACCTGCTGATATGATCACAGATGGTATCAAAGAGTAAGAGGAACTCAGTTGTACAGGGACACATCTCAGGCTTTTACATTGGGAGTGCCAGTACAAACATGGCTACAAGATTCAAGGATAACATTCCATGTAACTATTAGTGGTACAGTATCAAAACTGGTATGAAATTAAAAGTCTTTCTCTAGCTTGCTTAATTCTGAGGAATGGGAGCCTATTTGACAGTCTGCTAATACTAGCTCTTTGACTCTGGGTATGTTATTTAATTTCTTTGAGCCTATGTGTCTTTAGCTGCAAAACTGAGACCAATAATAACACCCAGCTCCTGGGATTTGGTGAGGATTAAATGAGGTAATCCAGGTGAAGGGCATGACCCTGTCCCTTACGGATAAATGTGAATCCTTATTGGACTGATTTTTATAATGTTGTCTTTAGTGATTTTATGGACTCTGCAGGGATGCTTTAATAAATATGAACTTAATAAAAAATACCTTGTGTTTTTGAGGGATACTATTAGCCCAAGTTCTAAAGAAGATTTATGATATTAATTATGAAGTGATAGTAAATTTTATTATAGGCCTTTTCAACTTTGGAAAGTTTGTTTTTCTTCTATTAGTGTACTGTACTTCATTAACAGATTAGACATGTTGGAATAATTTAATAGTAAATTATGGTTTTTACTATACTGCCATTTCAGTTTATAAACTGTCTGGTTTGTGTTTTAGGGCAGGGGTCCCCAACGGTCCACAGCCTGTTAGGAGCCGGGCCGCACAGCAAGAGGTGAGCGGCAGACGAGTGAGCAAAGCTTCATCTGCCGCTCCCCATTGCTCGCATTACCGCCCGAACTGTCCTTCCCTCTCCTCCCCACACCCCGGTCCGTGGAAAAACTGTCTTCCACAAAACCGGTCCCTGGTGCCAGAAAGGTTGGGGACTGCTGTTTTAGGGTCCTACTAGCCTTACAGAATGAATTGAGAATATTTGGGGCTTTCCTATGTTCTGAAACAGTTAAATAGCTAATAAGTTATCTATTCCTTCACATTTATAGAATTTTATGCTTGTGTTTATGAACAATGGGCAGGGAATGGAAGGGAGAAAATGCTTGACTTCTTTTTCCATTTCTCTTTGGTTACTTGTATATTCAACTATGAGTCTACTTTGGTAATTGATATTTTTCTAGAAAAACGCAGAGGTATAGAATTCTAGAAAAGCCAGAGAGGTCTCACAACAAAGTAGAATCTAGAAGCTAGTCCTTTGAAAGACCATCTAACCAATTTTGATGATAGAAAATAACCTTTCAAAATACTTTTCTTTAAGTTTCACAAAGGAATTTCATATGTAGTTACTAGTAGTACATCTTTTTGGTCCTTCAAACAAATATGGTAAAAATGAAACAGACAGGAAACAGAAATTTAGACAATTTAGATTCAAAATCAAATGACCAGTACTACTTTATACCCATTAGAATGTCTACTATTAAAAAACAAAATCAACAGAAAATAAGTGCTGGTAAAGATGTGGGGAAATTGGAACACTTATGCTTTATTGGTGGGAATATAAGATAGTGCAGCCACTGTGGAAAACATTATGGTTATTCCTCAAAAAATTAACAATAGAATTATCATATGATCCAGCAATTCCACTTCTGGGTATATACCTAAAAGAATTGAAAGCAGGGCTTTGAAGAGATATTTGTAGTCTCCTGTTCATAGCAGCATTATTCATAATAGCCAAAAAGTGGAAGCAACCCACGTGTCCATTGACAGATGAATGGATAAACAAAATGTGTACATACATACAGTGGAATATTATTCAGCTTTAAAAAGGACAGGAATTCTGACACATGCTACAACATGGATGAATCTTGAGATCATTATACTAAGTGATATAAAGTCACAAAAAGGCAAATACTATATAATTACACTTTTCTGAGGTACCTAGAGTGTAAATTCATAGAGAGAGCATTCATAGAGACAGCAGAGAGATGGTGGGTGCCAGGGACTAGGAGAGGGAGGGAATGGGGAGTTAGTGTTTAATGGGTACAGAATTTCAGTTTTGCAAGATAAAAAGTTTTGGAAATGTATCCTGGTGATGACTGCACAAAATATGAATACACTTTTTTTTTTTTTTTTTTTTTTTTTTTTTTTTTTTTTTTGCGGTACGCGGGCCTCTCACTGTTGTGGCCTCTCCCGTTGCGGAGCACAGGCTCTGGATGCGCAGGCTCAGCGGCCATGGCTCACGGGCCCAGCCGCTCCGCGGCATATGGGATCCTCCCAGACCGGGGCACGAACCCGTATCCCCTGCATCAGCAGGCGGACTCTCAACCACTGCGCCACCAGGGAGGCCCTGAATACACTTAATACCACTGAACTAACCGTGGTTAAGATGTGTATTTTACCATAATTATTATTTTTAATCAAATGACTGGTAAGTGACAGAGCCAAGCCAAGGAATGCCTTCTAAGCTAGAGGCACTTGAACTATTTTTGAGCACTCGAAGGCTAATGGGTCATGTTGCCTTTATATTCAGTCCCTAAGAAAAATTTCTAGGGATTATTTTTGTGTGCTTCTGTCTTTTTATATACTAAAAAAGAAAAGAAAACATGCAAAAGTTCAAACATAAGGCCCTGTGACAACACCTAATAATTTTCTTTCCAAAGTATGTTTTATCCTATTAGAATGTTCTCCCCTAGGAAGCCTTGCCTAATTTTCATAACACGTCACTGTATGCACCTGTCCCCCTTCAACATACCCACTGCATCCTAGTCTTATTGTCTTTATACCTCTCATTTTTTTTCATATTCTAAATATCTGCTTGTGTTCTCTTTCCCTATAGAATGGGACTCTCTGGAGATTAACCAGTAAAAGTTTAAAGATCTAAGTTCTACTCTCTATGTTTATTTTCATGACATGGATTTCAGTTGCTTTGTATTTCTTCTTTCCTATAAGTCCATAGTTTTTTGTAGACATACAGCCAAGTTAATAAATCTGCGAGGTCTTATTCTGTGTAGGATGCTATTCTAGATTCCAGGGAGATAGCAGGACAAAACATTTTAAAAAGGCCCAAAATCTCTTTCCTCATTGAACTCACATTATAGAGGAGGCAGGCAATAAACAAGATAAATAAATGGAATACATGTTATGTTGCATTTGTGATTAAAGGAAAATAAAGCAGGTAATGGGATATAAGGTGTCTGGGTATGTAGGAAATTTTAGATAAGGTGCCAGGGAAGATCATACAGAGTACCTGGCTTTTGACCAAAGACCAAGTAAAAGAGAATATTAGTTTGTTAGGATCACCACAACAAAATACCACAGACAAGTAGCTTACAAAACAGAAAATTTTTATTTTCTCACAGTACTTGCAGCTGGAAGTCCAAGATCAAGGGGTCAGCCAGTTTGATTTCTCCTGAAGACTCTCTCCTTGGCTTGCAGATGGCTGGCTTCTTGCCATGTCCTCACATGGACTTTCCTCTGTGCACACACATCCCTTCTGCCTCTTCCTCTTCTTATAAGGACATGGGTCATATTGGGTTGGGGCCCCACCACTAACAGCCTCTTTTTAACTTAATTGCCCCTAAAAGATCTTTTCTCCAAATATGGTTACATTCTGAGTTACTGGGGTTGGGACTTCAATATATGAATTTTAGGGGGACACAATTCAGACCATAACAGGGAGGGAAAGAGTCATAGAGCTATCAGGGGCAGGACATTTCAGAGAGAAAAAGAAAGCAAAGGCCCCGAAGTAGGAGCATGTCTGAGAGTGTTTTGGCAGCATCAAAGAGGCCAGTGCAGCTAGAACAGAGCAAAGGAGAGAGATATAGCAGGTGAGGCCAGAGAGAAAACAGGGCCAGATCTTGTATATCATTGTAAGACCTTCTCTTTTTTATTTTGAGAGGAATGGAATTCCATTAGTGACTTTGAGCCAAGGACATGTTTGGACACATGATCAGCCAAGGCCTCTCTGGTTGGTGTGTTGACAGTAGACTAAAGTGAAGGGAGGAGATACAGAGGCTCTTGTAATAATCCAGGTAAGATATAATGTAGACATTATATTAGTGTAGAGTTGTGACATTGGGAGAGATGAGAGGTGATCAGGGTCTAGAGTTTTATACAGTTTGAGGGAGGGGGTTCAAATGCAGGTCCACAGCCCATGTTCTTTTCTACCGCATGACTGTGGAAGAAAGTACATGTTCAACAAAGCTGGGAAAAGAAAATGAAGGAATAGCTGAAATAACTTACTCTTTTTTTTTTAGTGGGGAGGGCAACAGACCCACCTTGGAGTTTTATATATTTTTTTGATGGTTAAGCTAATAAGATTTACTGGCAGACTATATGTGTGGTATGACAAAAACCATGGATGCTGAGCCACTGGAAGAATGCAGTTATCTGTGACCTAAAAGGGAGAAGCAGGTGAATCAGGTTTGGGAGAAATAGAGGGAGATTTCAGTTTTGAACAGGTTAAATTTGAGAGCTCTATTAAAATATGTAAGTAGATACGGCACTAGGCAACTGCATATATATACCTAATCAAGTGTAAAGACAAAGAGTTCAGTAAATAATAGGTATAGATTATTCAGTAAATAATAGCTGATGATGAGGAGAAGTAAGAAGGGAAAAGAGAGGAGAAAGAAAAGAAAAGCTATTGTGTTTCCTTCACAAAACTTTCCAAACGATGCGACTTACCAAAATTATGATAGTCTTAGTACTAGGTGCTCTGTTAAAAAAAATAGATATATTACCTGTATTCTGAGAATTTCAGTTTATGTCAAGGTGACCCTCATGCATGTTGACTCTTTTGCTTGTCAGCCTTTCATGCCACATGTGGATGAGGGAGCAAAAGAAGTTGTGTTCTTGGGTAACTGTTGGCCTTTTGATGAGGTGAAGGTATCATACCAAATGTGTTTCTTGTCTTGCATCCGTCACTAAAGCTAAATGCAAGTAGTATTTTATTGACACCCATTTGTGTCTTCTGAGTCTGACAGCCAACTTCTAACTGTAGTTGTGCTGCTTCAGTAATAGGATCACTGTAGATAGCCTTTTAGGAAATTAGGCTCTGCACATATCAGTGCTTACAGGAGCTAGGCAGATAGCTTATATAAATGAGGGAATAATTAAGAAAAAGACTGAAAAGAACTGAGAGAGAATGGCTGTGACAGGCTGAATAATTCTCCCCTACCATGTATCAGATTAAATATTTTGGGATGAAGGAATTATCCTGGATTATTGGGGTGATCCCAAGTAACTTAAAAGGTCCTCCTAAAATTCAGGAAGGAAAGAAAGTCAGAGAGAACGTGATTTGACGAAGGAGCCAGAGGTTGGAGTAATGCACTTTGAAGTTGCAGGAAGGGGCTGTAAGCCAAAGAATATAGGTGGCTTTTTGAAGATGAGGGTGGCAAGGAAACAGATTATCCTGAAGAGAGGAGGAGCAGAAGGAACACAGTCTTCCTCCAGAGGGAGCACAGCTTTGCTGACACTTTGATTTTCTACTTCTGAGTCTCCAGAACAGTTGGAGAATAAACTTATTTGCTTTAAACCACTATGCTTTCCCAAAGCCATCACCATCATTTTTTAAAACTGAAATTCAACTTAAAAAATAAACACCCACAAGAATGGCCAAGGATTGAGCATTCAGGGTTCAATCCAGACTAAAGACTTCCAGTTTTCAACTACTGTTAAACTGTGATTTCCAGCAAAATATTTTGCCTACTATTTTATTTTACTGAAGATAAGTAATAAAAACCACCATGTCAAATGTATATAATGTTATATACCATGTAAAAAAAGGTGTGCATAATAATTTTCTCTAATGATAATGCTAGTAACTTTTAGGTAGAGCAGAAAAGAGGAAAAGACAATAGGTCAGTTCTTTGTCACTCATCATTGGTTTCCACCACTGCAAATTTATATCTAATTTTAAGAGGCAGATTTCCTAATCAGTAATGATAAAATGTTAGAAGTTCAACTTTCATAATTAACCATGGCATGTGAGTTTCCTTGATTTTCAATATGAAATTTGCTTCTACAAATTATAATCAGTATAAATGGGGAGAGCCTTATCAGAAGAGATAATCTAAATTGATATGTTTCTAAAATACTGATAAAGTAATTTTTAAATGATATGCATATAGAACCACATCTGAAATCTAGAATAAATGCATAAGTCAAAGTATTATTTAATCAGTAAAATTGTGCAGAAAACTAGTTAATCTATTAAGACATGATAACTATGTAGCTAGCATTCCCTCTAGTTGAGAAGAAAAGGATGACATGTGAAATTAACAATTCTTCAGAATTTGTAATGATTATTTTCCAAATCTCCAATACAGTCCTTCAAATTAAAGAGTGCTATATTTAGCTAATACATAATCCATTTCTCCAATAATTGTAGAGGCCACATTAATTAAGATAATGCTTAAATCATAATGTAGATTGGGTCAGCAATATAAACCAATCAGAAATAAACATAAACCTATCAGAACTAAACATTAACTAACTCTTAGTACAAGTTAAGAATTCATTACTGGGGGACTTCTATTTCTGTCCAAAACAGAGAAGCACATTTACCCTCTTGCCAAAAACAGCCAAAAATAAACCCAAAAACTTCAGCAGACAAAATACATGAAACAGTGGTTTTTTTTTTTTTTTTTTTTTTTTTTTTTTTATTTTTTTTTTTATTTTTTATTTTTTTTTTTTTTGTGGTACGCGGGCCTCTCACTGTTGTGGCCTCTCCCGCTGCGGAGCACAGGCTCCGGACGCGCAGGCTCAGCAGCCATGGCTCACGGGCCCAGCCGCTCCGCGGCACATGGGATCCTCCCAGACCGGGGCACGAACCCGCATCCCCTGCATCGGCAGGCGGACTCTCAACCACTGCGCCACCAGGGAGGCCCGAAACAGTGGTTTTTCATGGCACTGGATATCAGGCAGTGAGGGACAGTGATCACTGAGAGATGAGAGATAAACCCTCAGAAGGTATGCCTCACATGAGAGGGTCCAGAGAGCGTTGTCATACAGAGAACTCCAGAGATCTGCAGAGCAGCCCCTGTGTTTAGTATTGATCAACACATGTTTTCAAGGTAACTATTGAGGCAAAGAAAGAACCATCTGAAAGGATTAGTAGAAAGAATACATGGAACACACACAGGGCTGGGAATGTTGCCTGTTCCCACCAGCTAGATTAGGAAAACTCATAATTTGCAAGTCATTGGATAGAGTATCAGAAGGGTCTTGCCTCAGTAGTGGGGAATAACTAGCCCTAGACTAAAGGTTGCTCTGGTCTTGCCAATGAGTCTTAAAGGCAAGTCCCAAAATAATGATACTGTTTCCTAGTAACTTAACTATGTTCCAGACAAAACTCAAAAATATGTAAAGAAATACAAAAATATATTGACCAAAAAAACATGGTGTCTGGCATCTGGTCAAAGATAACCAGATATACAAAAGGAAAGTGGGCTCCATAATGAGAAAAGTCAATAAACTGAAACTGACCCGGAACTAACACAGATGTTGTAATTATCAGGCAAAGACATTAAAATAGTAGTTACAATTGCATTCCATATGCTCAAACATTAAGTAAAGACATGGAAAATATAAAAAGACCCAAATCAAATTTCTAGAGATGAAAACTAAAATATCTGAGTTGAAAAAATACACAGGATGGGATTATGGCTGATTAAACATTGCAGAAGAAAAGACTAGTGAACTTAAAGAAAGCAATAGAAGCAATCCATAATAAAACAGAACAAAAAGAATTTATTAAAAAAATAAAAAGAGCATCAGTGAACTGAGACAATTCCAGATGACCTACCCAATTCAAAGAAACATGAAGAAAACTACAGCAATAACAAAACCCAGTGTCTAGCGAAATAAAATGCATACTTCCTCATTCTCAGCCCTCACGTGCCCCCACTTAGTCTATCAGAAAGTTTTGAAAAACTTTTCATAAAACATTTAAAGGAATTGCTTAAAACTAGAGTCATAGCCACCCCCCCCCCCTTTTTTTTATCCTAAGGAATATCAGCATCCTCTTAAAGTAAGAGACAGATAATGAAACACATTGCTGCAAGAAAGGGCATGTTTTGATTAATCTGAACAGGTCGTAGGAAGACTCACTGCTATTCACCTTTCACATGGCTTTAAAGCAGTTATTCCCAATGTGTGGTCCTGCAATATTAGCATCACCTGGGAGCTTGTTAAAATGCAAATTCTTAGGTACTACCCCAGATTTACTGAGTCAGAAACTAGGGGTGGGTCCTAGCAATCTGTGTTTTAACAAGTCCTCCAGGTGATTCTGATGCTGGCTCTGACTTGAGAACCACTGTTTTAAAGCAGTGATACAGAGAGAAGAAAGCAGCTAAACTGTGCTGTAAATCCTGCTTCAGAATCATAAACTTCAATGTCATAAACTAGGCTGGGGATATTGCTCTGGAACTTTCTTAGGAGTATGAGACTAGGTAAGATCCTTCTCTCATTTCTCTTATTTATAACATGGGGAAAATGCCATATATGTATAGTTATTTCAGGTATAAAAATAATATGGTAAAAATAATAATATGGTAAAAGACTTAGTATAGTGTCACTCAGCAGCAGTCTACTACTAAAGGTTGCTATTATTAAACCAATAATATTATTAAACAAGGGAATGAATAGGTTTTGTGATTAGGAAAAGTTAGTAAACTTTTCCTGAAGTTTTAATCAAGTTCTCTAGTTTTAGTTCTCCTTCACACACCCATGTTCAGATATTAGTCATGGAAATTATGTTTAGTACACAAAAGTAGAAGATGGCAGGTTTCCACTCAGGTAAACCAAGAGGTCTACAAGTCACTGATTTATTTAATAGATGAACCTCTCCATGTTAGTCCTAACTTAGAGGGCTTAGCACAGAATCTTCAAACATGAATTTTTAAAAATACCTTTGAAATGATTAAAATATTAACAAGACCTATCCACAAAATGGCCTTAGGCCAAAAGAGTTAAAGCATTGTGTGGTTTGGTAACTTAGAGAAGGAGACTAAAACAAAAACAAAACAAAAAATAACTAAATCAGTAAAGGGGAGAAAAGTGCATAGTTTAAGCATCTAGAAGAGAACTGACGAAGTTTTACTTATTTGTTCATTTATTTGTTAAGGATAAATATTTATGTTTTAAGGAGATCATAACACCAAAAATGTATTTTAAAATAATTTTCCTTTGCCGCAATAGTCCTTGTTTATTTAAGATTAGTATGTAGTCTCTTAGATAATTTATTATTTTGACTTTGCTGCAACACATCCCTTTTTCCTCTTGAATTTCTTTAAGTGGGCTGTTAAAGTCTCTCTCTAACCCCCTGGGCAGAGTGTGCTAACGTGGAGCTGGAGTTTTCCAAAGGAGCTGTCATAATCTGTTGGCTCAGTGATCCGTTAATGACACCTGAATGCTCACAGCAGAGTCTGCCTCTGCTTGCTGCTGCTCATGGCTGGCCCACTGAGGATGCAGGTGCCTTGTAAGCACCCAAATCAGCCATTAAGGTCACTTTTATTAGTGGCTTCTGCTTACAAAACAGGGCTCTGGAGGAACATGATTCAGTCTAGGCGAAACCCTGGCAGCTTAGAAGAGTCACACTGTTAGGGACCAGCCGCATCTTGTTATATAAAGAAAGCCAGAAGAGTAATATTATTCTGTTTTCACTTTCACAGGCTCTTACGCCCTATTATAGGAGTGATTAAGAACAGTGGTTTCCCACCTTACACCTTCAGTTCTCCCCTCTAGCAGTAACAAATTTGAAAGTAAATTGTCACTCCATCTCTTCTTAGTGAACTAAGATTAATTTCTTTGGAAACGTCGCATTTAGTTTGCTGAAAAAAAAAAGTCCAATGAACAGATGTAACTCTAAAAAGTTTAATAGACTGGCAATACAAACATTGGCAATGAAAGATAAACATCTTTAAACTCAGCCCAGCCCTACAGGAAGTACCCCTATAGGAGCCCAGCTCCGTGTGAGCCATTTTGCCTACATATTTTTTGCTCCAGACAACCTTTTAAGATTTTAAAATGTAACAGGGCCTTCACTTGTTTGACACTGACAGACTTCTTTTAAACTTGTATCTTCAACTTAGGTGTCCCATTTTAGTTAATGGAGTAGTGATACCACACATTCAGCCATTTTAATTTTACCTGGAACTTTAGTTGCCTAATTGTTCTTGGAGCATACTTGAAACTATTGGAAAAGCACACCAGTATTTTTTTTTTAATTTTCCCATCATTCTTTAATTGTCACATGAGTAATAGTAATCCTCCTACTTTAATTGATATTAGAAAACAGTACCAATGTACTTAAGCACTTGAGTAAAGCAACCTATTAAAAAAGGAGTTGTAACATACTATATTTAGGTCAGAAAAAGAAAACCAAACAATATCCTTTACAGAACAACTCAGTTTTATAAAGTTGGAAAAAAAAAACAATGTTTAAAGAGCATGGTGACCTAAATGGGAAGGAAATCCAAAAAAGGGGGTATATATGTCTATGTATGGCTGATTCACTTTGCTGTACAGTAGAAACTAACACAATATTGTGAAGCAACCATACTCCAATAAAAATTAAAGAAAAATAAAGCGCATGTATCCGCATTTTTGGTTTGACATAAATAGATAATTGAACTGCCACATTTGGCTAGTATCATTGAAGAAATTGATTACTGATCAGTTACTAATATTTTCGTTCATGGAAGAATTCCTGAGGGAGTTAGAGAAAATATTTTCTTCCTGCTTGATTTGTATAATGTATCACTGTATGTGGGTTTGCTTTCCACGTTCTGTCGTTTTCACTAATGGCACATCTATTGAAGTATATATTTCAGTCTTCCTTATCTCCCGCTCTGGACAGCCTCATGCCTGGGATGGGCTGATAACTTCTTATTCTTTCCAGTTTACACAGTGCTTCCAGATGAGATTATTTGAAGCAAAATTTTAACTATGTCATTTATTTGCTCAAAAATCTTCCCTGGTTTCTTGATGCAGTAAGAATAATACAGAAACTCAATAGCCTATAATTTAGAGCCCTCCATGTTCTGGTCTTGATATAAATATGAACATCACTTCAAATTCTTCTTATGCTCTTGCAACAAAAACTGCACTATGGCAGAAATGTCCCTGACCTATCTTCACTTAACCTACCTCCACTTAACTAGTTTACCAGATTCAACCATGCTCTCCATACTCCTCTCTGAAATACATGCGTGGTATTCTTCATGAGCTCCTCACACACACATAGTAGACTAGCTGCTTTTTGCACTTCCATTTCATCAACCAGTTGAGCAGTATGGTTACAAAGAGAGGTTTGTGCCCAGACCTATTTTTATCTGTGGCTATTATAAATACAAAAATTAATTACATGGTAACCAATTGAGAAATATCAGTTGAAAATAACTTTTTTTTCCTATGAAAAGTAGGTTATATACTTTGGAAATGTTTCAATAAATTTCTTGTCTCCAAACATTGTTGTCAAATCAGTTGTGACAAGACAGCTGTAAAATATTGGAAGAAAATCATAGAAAACTAGAAAGATTCTGCATTTATATTTCTAGTGAAATATGTTTGGATTCACCTGTGACATTTTAAAGAAATTGAAAATGTAATTCCAAGGTCATACATCTTGGGTGTGGTTCATGCTGGGAAGGTGACATATTTACAGGAAGAGAACATACAGTAGTGGATTAATGGTGACAGTTCTTTGGGAAAGAAATTATGGAATCATGTGGACATGATATATGTAGTGACAGAAACAGACAAATCTAAATATGATGCAGAGGAGTTTGTACCAGATCCAGAATCTTAAAAAGAAAAACTGTTCCTTCTTTTTATTGTGAACATTTTCAAACATTTATGATATGTTTGGTAGTTTTTTATTGTAGTAGAATTGACATTCAGAAAAATGTACTTATCTTAAGCTTGATGAATTTACATAAACTGTACACATACCGGTAATCAGAAAGAGAGCATTGGGCCTCCCTGGTGGCGCAGTGGTTGAGAGTCCGCCTGCTGATGCAGGGGATACGGGTTCGTGCCCCGGTCTGGGAGGATCCCATATGCCGCGGAGCGGCTGGGCCCGTGAGCCATGGCCGCTGAGCCTGCGCATCCAGAGCCTGTGCTCCGCAACGGGAGAGGCCACAACAGTGAGAGGCCCGCGTACCGCAAAAAAAAAAAAAAAAAAAAAAAAAAAGAAAGAGAGCATTACCAGTGCCCCAGCAGGTCCTCTTATGCTCCCTTTCAGCTACTGCCCTCTCACTCTGCAAGAATAATCACTTACTTTAACAGCATAAATTCTTTGACTCTTTTTGTAATATATATAAATTGTATTTATTATTTTGTGTTTGGCTTCCTCCTTGTAACATTATATTGATGAAATATTAGCCTCATCTAACTAAAGATCATCCAGTGTCATTGCAGCAAGCTATTCTGTGTATCCAGATTAGATACTGAGTGAATTTAGTGAGGGAAAAAAGGCTTTTCCTTGATCTTTCTTTTCTATACCAGTTGTTCATTTTATCACTTAATTCCCTCTACCTGACTGCTTTTGTTCTTTTTTTTAAAGCCCCTATCTAATGTCAAAGTGTAATTTTTATAAAATTATATGCACGACCTTAATATAAGTACAAAATGAGCATGTGCCAAAGCTTTATTTAACTTATTAATGAGAGAACCAACAAGATGGTGAAGCTAATTTGAAGAGCATTTGAGGAACCAATTAAGTATAGGGAGTGAGGGGAAGAACGTTAGAAGATTTCTAGGTGAGATACAAAGCTGGTAATTTTCCTACGAGAAAAAATCTGCAAGTTAACATGCAACTTTAGAGTCTGGTCCCTAAATAATAGTTGATAATATGTTGAACGAAGTTGTATCCTCCTAGAAAATTAAAAAATAATTGTCGGATGGGTCTGTTGGACAATTTCCCAGGGTAACAGTGAAGGGAAATACAGAGTTATTTTGCCTTATTTCCTATCTGTCCATCAAGGTCAATTTACATTCTACCTCCACTCTGAAGTCTTCATGATCTCCCCGCTGGAGGTCACATCTCTAGCCAAGGAGCACTAGTAATACATGGAAGAAGCTCAATATGAACTTGGTGAATGAATAATTGTATTCTGCCACTCTAAGGGCATATCACTCCTTGAGCAGAAATGGCTAATTAAGAACATAATTAAATTTTAAATTATGGCTAGAGAAATTATACTGTAGAAGAGAGATAAATTAGAATACATCATGGTGCAGTTAGCAGGTTTGTTTTCTTAAAATGAGTAAATATGCTGTGGGAAATAATTGATTTATAAACTACTCTGCCTTTTCAATTTTCTCTTTTCTGTTTCATATTTTTGCCCTTTCTTTAGACTCTGCACTATTGAGACATTCTCTTTGTAATTCTCCCTTTATCTTAGTCGTGTTAATAAAACTACAGGAACTGTCTATCTCAAGTTCCATTTTAGCCATATCTCTTCCCTTATCAGAGATTGTAAAGGCTATCATTAGTCATGTTAAATCATGGGCTTTTAATGGTCACCAGTTACTTCTCTGACTCTGTGACCCTCATGCCATTTTTCCTATTGACCTTTGTCAAGTGTTTGCTACTCATCTCATTGGACTCATTGGACTTTGTTATTCTCTCCCCTTTAGTGTTTACAAAAACATTTTCTTCTGCAAAGCTTTGTTAAACACTAATCTTTCCTCTTTAGTGTTTGAGGATACCCCCAATAAATCATATCTTTTAGCAGAAATGTGTGTAATACATCTATAAATCTAGTTTAATCAGAAACTTTTTTTCTTGTTTTCTCAACTTCTCGTGAGTAACTAAAAGAGTTCTCTTCTTGCTGAGATGGTTTTGAATTGAATTATGTATACTGTTGCTCAGACGTACTTTTCTTGTTTTTCATACCTCCAACTGGAGTTGATAATGCAAGATAAGAGGTGGGAGGATGCAATGTAAAAGTTATCTTTTTCTCCTTGAACTCTTGTCTGAAGTATGATGAGTAATTGAAAAAAAATCCCAAATTTCTTTTTTATGAAAATCCAGGAAGAGTTTGGTGATTTTTTTTTAAGATGACAACAGAAAATAGCAAAGAGGTTTGTTTTCATGTCCTAGTTTCTTCTAGCTGTTGCTAGCAACCTGACAGTGTGTCTCTACAGCTCTTGATTCCTGCATTTTTCACCTTACCAACTGTCACAGATACATCACCCTGAGGAAGAAACAAGTAGCATTTTTCTATAGCTCACTGGCCATACCAAGAAAGTGGCCAGATGCCTGGTCCCCTCCTGTTCCCACACCTTCTCCTGGAGTCTTCATCCCTTGGCCCAAATCTGTGCCCTTTAGCTACATATGGCTATTTGCATTAAAATTAAAATTTAAATAAAATTAAATAAAATTCAAAATTCGGTTCATTAATCAAATGAGGCACATTTCAAGTGCTCAGAAGCCACGCATGGCTACTATACTGAATAGCACAAGTGTAGAACTTTTTCATCATCACAGAAAGTTCCACTGGGCAGTGCTGACCCAAAGCATGTGGTAGCTGTTCAATGCAAATATGCACACTAGTGACCTCAGTTCCATTTTCAGATTGCTTCTTTTTACAGAATTTTTCCCTGAGTTCACTAGGGATTGGTATTGTCGAATGGGCTTATAAATGAGTTGGAAGAGACAGAACCCAGTGAAATCTTCAAGTGTGCAGATGAAACTAGGCTCTTCTGGGAGTGGAAATGCCAAGTTGAAAAACTGTGCCTGAAGGCTGTATGAGGGGGCAGACGTGCATCAGACGAGCTTCTCTCTGAGCAAGTATAATTTGATAAGGTTAGGTAGAAACTATTCTGTCCTTACAGGGTAGTGGATTCTGTTTTTCTGGTTAACCGTTGATAGAACAATGTTGGTTTCATCATGTAGTATTCTCTAAAATAACAAAGTTTTGTTGAGGCTCCAAATAGTAAAAATAAATTTGGGCAAAAAATAATGAGAATATTTCCTACATGTGTGCAATATTCAACACTAGGTATCTATGAAAGAAAAACTTCACAGAGGTGATATTTTAAATTGTTTTAATAGGTTAGTCATAATTTTCTGAGTAGAAATGGCAGAAAAGGCAAACCTTGTAGAGGGATCACCGTGAGCAAAAACACAGTAGCATCAAAGATTGGAGTGTATTGATTCAGAGACAAATAGTTCTTTGTGGTTGAAGCAAAAGTGCATGATGTAATGATTTAATTTTTGAAATAAGAATCAAGCCTTATTGCAAAAGTCCTGGATAACATGCTTATCTAAAAGTTGAAGAAGGATAATTGTTCAAAGGAATTATTTAAACAGCAGAGTAAATACATAATCTAATGAGTATTTTAGAAAGACAACTCTAGCAGTTATAGACCAGTGATTCTCAAAAGGGGTGATTTCCTCTCCCGGGGACAACTGACAATGTCTAGAGACAGTTTTGGTTGTCACTGCTGGTTGAGAGGTGGGTACTGTCATCGAGTGGGTAGGGAGTAGGAGTGCTTCTAAGTATCTTATAGTGGATAGCACAGCCCCCATCGCAAAGAAATACCTGGTCTCAAATGTTGATAGTGCCAAGGTTGAGAAACCCTGATGTAGATGATGAATTGAAGAGATACTTGAAACAAACAAAAATCATTGTTTAGGATGCCAATACAATAGTGCATTTGAGAAATGATAAGAGGAACGGAAGGGATACTGTGTTTTTATTGTGAAGTTGGGAAAGGCAGAGTATTGCTAGGATGACTGCAGAGTTAATTGAATGTTCTCAAATAAAACTAAAAGGAAACTGTTGCTTCTTTTATGTTTTGTATAACTTATAGGAATGATTTACTCACAAATTTAATATAAACTAAACACAAAATCCAAGAAAGATATATGGTACGTTGTAAGTAAAATTAATAGGAAAAGATCCATACTGACACATCTGGATTTTTTTTAATTGTAAGGAAAAGGGGGGGGAATCTCATAAGTTTCTAGAAAGAATATAGAGGTACCTAAAAGTGCCAGGGAGTTCAGCATCAGAATTCTCCTTTATAACACTAAATTTCATTGGAATTTGAGAGGAAAATTGTATACCAAAATTTCATGCCAAGAGAAGGTGTCTTTCATGGGCAAAGGCAATAGAAATACTTCCAAATTTTACAAGTCTCGAAATACATATGAACATACTCATTGAAAAAATTAAAGATGATAAACATAGTAAATGATAAAACTTTAAGAACTTACTATACAAGGGATTTATTACTCTTTTACTCAGGTAAACTCAGGAATTAGATTGGATTTTTAAATTTTGCCATATTAAGTGTAAATCCACTACAAAGCTTGAACCTGCTAAAACCTCATCTATATGTTTTTGGTTCTTTTTAGTATCCAGGGACCAACACATCCTGCATTTTATATAGGATCTCTTTTTTGATTTGATCCCTTGAAATGATAATGGTTCACATTCTGCTGGAGCACTTTCTGTAATGGCTAAGAAATTGACTAGTTGGGTCATTGCCTGCTGTAATTACCTTGCAAAGCTTTATTGTATGTTGTTTGTATATTCTCATCCCTATGAATGAGGAGTTCCAAAAAGAAACATGGTAGCGATCGTAATTGTACTTAGGCAATGTGCCTCTTTATGTTTAAAAAAATTCATTGAATAGTCTTGAGTCCCCGAATTTTATTTAATAATGAAAGTGGAATAAAACAGATTATCTCCCTTCAAGTTCTGCTTTATTTAATAACTCCTTTTCCTTGTCTGGGAGCAGAAAATTTTGATTCTTGTGAAAGACTCAAGAGGTTTCATGAAAATAATGATAACGAATGAAAACGTTAAAATATCTAGAAGAGACGGGGGTGTTTAAAATGTATGTGAAAATGCCACTGGTATTTGTTATATATATTTTAAAACCTGAATTATTTCTCAGTGATTTGGAATGCTTCATGAATTTCGGTAGAAAATTTTAACATATATGTTCTGGAATTTTTAGTTACTCTATGTAAATCATGACTAAACTCATTTTGAGTACATAAGAAATCCATATATTAACTTGGAAAGTAAATAAAGCTACATATCAGTACATTAAATCAAGACAACAGAAACCACTCTGTTTTTCAAAAAAAATAATTAATATAAAAATTTTATAGTTAAATGTTCTGAGGAAACTTTATTAGTGCTTGCTTGTTTGTTTTAATAGACAAAAGAAATGTTTAGAATATTTGCTTTCAGTTTTTCCAGGTTAAAATTATCCCAGCTATGCACTGACAAAGTCACTAGTATATCCTGGTCTGAAGTAGACCAAGAACTTGAAGAAAACAAAACAAAACAAAACAACCTTTGTATTGAAGTACAGTATGTACACTTTTCTGTACAGCTCAATGAATTTTCACCTACTGAATACCCCTGTCACTAGCACCCAGATAAAGAAACAGATCATCCCTAGCACCCCAGGTAGACCTGCTTCCCCCAAAGGTAGTCAATTATCCTAACTTCTTACAGCAGAGAATACTTGTTTGTTTTTATTTTATATGAAAGGGATAATACACTGTGTACACTTCGATGTATGACTTCTGTAGCTCCACCTTTTATGATTCATTCATGTTGCTGCACATACAGTAATTGTAGAGTCATTATCCTTGCTGTATAGTATACCCTTATGTGAATATACCTCAATTTATCTTACTACTGTTAATGAAGATTTGAGTAATATCCAGGTTTCAGCTATTACAAGTAGTATGCGATGGACATTCCATTAAATGTGTTTTTTTTGGCTAACATTTGTACACATTTATAATAAGCATAGACCTAGAAGTGGAATTCCTAAGTCAGAGTAGACACTGGCCAGATAGGTTCCCAAAAAGGTTGTACCAAGTTTACATTCCACCAGATGTGCTTGAGAATTTTTGTTTCTCTACATCCTCAGCAACACTTGGTATTTTTTCCTTTTATTTCTGTATTTTCTGAGTGGCTACTCTGGGGATTATTAAGTGGTATTTCATTATGGTTATAATTTTTATTTCCCTGATGGCTTTTCATATGTTTATTGACCATATGTATACCCTCAAAGAGAGGTTTTTAATGCAGAGAAACATTTACAAAAGTGATAGATGGGCAGGAAAGGGAAAGAGTGGGTGTTACCTCAAATCAGGGAATTGTTTCTGCCTGGGCACAGCTAAGCTGTAGCACTGCTTCTGAAATGGGGTTGCTTCCATCTTCGTTGTTGGCACCTGAAAATGCTGGAGTCTACACTTCCCTAGTAGTTGCCTTTCTGCTACTTCAAGGGTTGAAAGCAGAATGACTTTGGACTCACTCTGCCTTCTAAATTCCTACCAATGCTTCCCATTTACAGAGCCAATTAGGGGTTGGGCAAGAGCATCTTGAAGTGTCATTTTCAGGCTTTCAGTACACCACCCTCCCTCCAAGTGAAGAGAAAAGCTTGGAAGGTCAGGAAGCAAGCTGCATAACAACTGATTCTATGTAGCCCAGTGCCTTTTACCTTAGCCCTCTAAATATCAAGGAGGAAGGGAGTTCATAAGGGCTATAGCCATAGAAATCTGCATTTAAATGTGTATCAACGTTTTCAGGCAACTGGTTAATCGATAGTTTTCATGTATGTGAGCACTTTTCAAAGTGCTCTAGAGAAATAGATAGTAAAGTACTTGCCCTCACAATTCTTATAACTTCTTAGTGAATAAAGAAAAATACACATGGAATGTCAGTGAATAATACAGAAAATTAGGAAGCTGAATTGTGATAATAGACTATGAATCTTAAATGATATATCTGAGAACAGGAGGGAAGAAATTACAGCTAAACTAGTTGGGCATGCAGTGGGGTTGAGCTTTATCTCAAAGGGTAAATAATGTTGGAAAAGGTGAAGGGAAGAAGAAAAAGCATTCTGGGAAACAAGAACAATATGAGTGAAATAAAGAACACAGGACTGAGCCATGGCATCTTTCTAAAATATTAAAATTCTTTCTTACCTTGACTTGAAGTATGCTTTGGAAGAATGTACCAGAACCAATAAACTAAAATTTTATAACAAGATTGCTGTTAAAGGAATCTTGGAACCACATTGCAGTAGGAATAAGAGAGCTAAGATGTTTAGCTCAGAGGGGAGAAAACTAAAAGGAATGCTTATGAAGTTGTTCTGCAGAAGAAAGTGTAAACTTTTTTTGGTTGTTTGAAAAGGAAGCACTCCAATCGGTGCACTAAAGTTAGGAGCATTCAGCGATAAGTTCAATGAAAAAGAATTTTTATACAATTGCTATCTAATAATGGAACATACAGCTTCATGTAGATATGATGTCTCCAGCGCCTGTGTTATTCTGATAGGAGTTAAATGACTAAGTGTACTAGAAATAGGATTCCTGCAATCAGAATAAAGAAGATGATCACAAAGTCCCTTTAATCTAAAAAATAATTTGGGACAGGTAGAGTGACACTTATCAAGAAACGTGAAAGCTGGTTAGTTTACACTTTAATAACTAAAGTAATTAGTTTTTCTTACATGTCTACTCTGCCATATACTATCCAGGTAGAATGAAATGATTCAGTGTTCTCTAAAATAAATGAGGAGGAACCTTATACTTATAAGAAGCTCCATGAAAAGAAATTAGTTTGAGGTAAAATAATGTTGAAAAATTCTGCATCCATTTACCCTCTTAATAATAAATTCACAGAATATAAAATACTTTCATGGCTCTGTGATGTCCTTCAGTAAATAAATTTGTTTAAGCTCTGAATCACCAGCTTTTTATCAAAAACATTTCAAATTTATCTCAAAAAATAATCTTCTTAAAGTCATATCAACATTCTTGAACTGGTGCTTTCACAGGACTAATTTTTTGGATACATGTAATTGTAATCACAGCTACTGCCTATGGGAGCCTATGGTCTAGTGAGGGAAACAAGTATAACACAATATGAAGAGCAGTGCCATAGGGGATTGATGCATGTTCTATGGAAGCACATGGAAGGGCACCTAACACAGTCTCCATGGGTGGGGGAGGGACAGGAAAGAATTCCTGTAGAAGGTAATGCATAATGATGACCTATAGTATATCCAGGATTTACTGGGAAAGAGAAAGAGGGAAAGCATGTTTGAGACTTAGGAAACTCCGAATGTGGGGGCCTATGAGTAAGTGATTATGATACATTCATGAAGAGCATGGCCAGTTTTTAAAGAAATGCTTAATAGGGACTTGATATTCAGAGTATATTAACAGATTCGGTTTGCGTCTCAAATTTTCTTGCAGGGTCGCTACAAAGTTTACAGACGCACAGAATTATACAATCTTGAGTGTGGGGAAAAAGCATTGAGACCGTCTAGTCAGAAACCTTGTCTACAATGGCTAACTGGAAGCTATCTCTCCCCTGTTTGAATGTGTTTAGTCACTAGAAGCGTTCTATCTCATGAAGAATTCTCCCACCCCCTTATATTAAGATGAAACCAAACTTTCTGTAACTTCCGCCTGCCCCAGGTCTGCATTCTTGAGCTGCACAGAAAGAACTCCGGGCTTTATTACTTTGGGAGTACCAGAGTCATTTTTTGTTGGTGATAGAATTTAAAATCAGATCTATTTAATGGAGTTTTCATTTACTCTGCCTGTTCGTTTTAATACCAGACATCTCACCATTTTTAACATGTGAAATATATCTGTATGTCCTAAAGTTTTCTTAAGACTACAATGTAAATATTGAGATTCATATAACCTTTTTGTTTATCAAGGGAGTATTTTGGGGATTTGGTTTCGGCATCTTTTTGTAAAAATGTTAGATCTTAGGAACGTTTTCATAATTCAGCAGGGTCTGCAGTGTTAATGGGCCTGAGCAGCAGGACCCTTGGACCACATACTATAATTACTCCTCAGAGTGCTTGTAATTTCAATTCGAGAGCCTAATGCTGGCTGTAATTCATTTGCTTTTCTTCTGTTATTGAACGTGATTCACAGCAGTCTTCTGATTTTGGAAATCTATTGCTTTTGCTCAATTCTAAGTTAGTACTCCAAATTTACATAAAAGTATGGCAGTAGAGAAAACATGGTAGGGATTGAAAAAAGTAATGGTGAAGAAGTAAATATTTTTTATGGGCAAAAGTTTCTTTTAAAAGCTATAGTTCAACTGAAGCAAATTCCATGACATTATAAGGAAACTGAGGCCAATACAGATTAAATGATTAGTAGTAGAATTAGAAGTGGAAAATCTCTGAGGATTTTCACCCTGGATGGTTGGCATACTTTTTAAACTTGGTAATAGACCAGTAGTGTTACAATAAATGTAAACATGTTTTGACTGTTCAGATGGTGACTGTGGTCTTATTTGAATAAGTATGGTCAAGTTAAAAGAAATCTAAATTTGAAAATGAAACCTAAATATCATATGATGTAATGATCATCATTTCTAATTTTAATGATTTCTCTTTTCCCCACCAGGGAAATCATCTTTGTGGATCTTATGAAGAACTTCTTATGGTAAGGACATTTAATCAACGAAAATTTTATAAAAATGATTATAGCATGTTTATTGCATGGCCTTGTCTGTGTTTTCAAGTGGAATGTCCAGTGTACAAAGGGCTGAGAAAAAGTAGATTGTTCTTCTCCAGGCACTCTTTTTTCCCATTAAACTGTTTTATTTTTTGGTAGTACTTATCACCACCTGATTTTTACTTACTTGTTTATACCTTTGTTGCCCATCTTTCTCACTAGAAGGTACCTTCTAGGGGAGCCAGAATGCTTGCTTATTGATAAATGTCTGGCCTATGGAGAATATTTGTTGAATGGATGCATTAATGATCAATAAAATGATCACCTGTCATGTATCAGCACTGAGCTAGATTGTTTCAATGAAACATTTCTGCTTATCTTCTTGGTAAACCTAAGAGGTAGGTCTCAGTTCCATTATATTGCTAAGGAAATGACCTCATAGCAGGAAAATTATTTAATCTAGATTATATTATTATTAAGAAGGTACTTGAACTCTTGTTTGAAAATTTCAAATACCAAACACTTCCTTTCTCAGAGCAGTTAACCCTGTAATTCAAAATGTTAAAATGCTAAGATGAAAAAATAAACAGGAAACTTATGCAAAAATCAGAAACAATATTTAAACACTAAATTTCCATTTCAAAAGACCGCACTGATCTTGGACTATCTGAATATGATGCAGGATAACTGATGCACTGGTACCAACTTAATCATGTATATCTGACACATCTTTAGCAAAAGAAATAAAATTTTGGAAACGAAATATGACCTAGTCCTAATTACTTAAGTGCTTATCATTAGTTTTGCATCGGTACTTGTCTTGTAAATACATAGTCAGAAACATTGGTTTGACAGGACAAAGTTAAAGAAAAATATAAATATTCTAAAAAGAGTTAATTTCCAGGTTTTCATACTCTAACTAGAGATTATATTGATCTTAGCAATTGTCACATTATTATTATTATTTTTTTTTTTGTGGTACGCGGGCCTCTCACTGCCGCGGCCTCTCCCGCTGCGGAGCACAGGCTCCGGACGCGCAGGCTCAGCAGCCATGGCTCACGGGCCCAGCCGCTCCGCGGCATATGGGATCCTCCCAGACCGGGGCACGAACCCGTATCCCCTGCATCGGCAGGCGGACTCTCAACCACTGCGCCACCAGGGAGGCCCCACATTATTTTTAATTAAACCTTTTATTTTGAGATAATTATAGTTTTGCATGCAGTTGTAAGAACTAATACAAAGAAACCTATGTGTCCTTTACCCAGGTTTCCTCAAAGTAATATCTTGCAAAATTGTACTACAAAATCACAATCAGGTTATTGACAGTGATACGTTTAATGTACAGAACATTGCCATTACTAGAGGAATCCCTCCTGTTGCCCTTTTATAGATATACCCATCTTCCTACGTCCCATAACTCCTAATAACCACCAATCTCTTCTCCATTTCTGCATACAGGTCTTTTGTCTCCTTAGGTAGGTTTATTCCTAGGTATTTTATTCTTTTTGTTGCAGTGGTAAATGGGAGTGTTTCCTTAATTTCTCTTTCAGACTTATAAGAAATATATCCAAATTTTCTTGAATATTTATGACGACGAGTTGCAAGAAATATCAATTTCTAAAATATTGTTGTTACAAGAAAGCTGTGTAAGTGGAATCATGCAATATGTACCCTGACGGTTTTGGCTTTTTGTCACTCAGCTTAATTCCCTGGAGATGCATACAGATTGTGTGTATCAATAGTTAATTCCTCTTTATTGCTCAGTGGTATTGCTTGGTATGGTTGTACCACAGTTTGCTTAACCATTTCCCCATTAAAGGACACCTAGGTTAGTTTTAGTCTTTGGTTGTTATGCTGTGAACATTTACGTGAAGGTTTCTGTGGGAATATAAGTTTTCCTTTCTCTGGGATAAGTTGAATTATATTAAGTCTAAAGAAACAAACCATGATTTCAAAAATTATCCTTTACATAGGGCCCTCATAGCACAAGAATTAGCTAAATCAGGACAAGAAAGAGAGTTAGAATAAGTTGAAAGGAAATTAAATAACTGCTTTTTATTGATGTATGTTAGCATCCTTACTATTATTATTACTATTGAGTCTGGTGCAACTCTGAAATTAATAATCTTGTCTTGCTTATCTAAGAAACATGAGGTTTACACATCATGTTCTCTCCTTTGAACGTTTATATGCTAAGCATCAACCTTTGGCTTAGTTTGCCACCCATATGTATTGAAGTGAGTGCCAGCTTTATATCCATATATCAACTTGTAAAGAATTAGAGCTTTAGTATTTCCATTAAGAACTAAGAATACCCTTCTCCTTTGCTGGGGCATGACACGCCAAAGTGTCAGGACATGTTTTATAGCATTTATTAATAACCTGTATTCCTCTCTTGAGGTATATTTGCTGGCCTGGCAGCTTGCTTCTACTCATCTAACCTCGAACTGTAAGAAAACAAACAAGATTTTGCCAAATAACCATATGGGAAGGGGACTGTTCCAAGTAATCCAAAAGGATAATAAAATGTGTACAAATATATATATATATACACACACAAACACAAAGATTAGTGTGTATGCATATATGTATGTGTTGATATACATATATATGCCTACGCATATGTTTGTGTGTATGCATATATGACTACGAACAGTAAAATACTGCTCTATCGTAGAAAACTTGTATCCCTAAAGGCTAAGATTAGGAGACTAAAAAATAAGACTATGTTTGCTAGGTACTTGTCTTATAAGAATTACTAAAATTATACCTGTCTTATTTATATCCTACTAAGATAATATGGGAATATACCCTAGTATACACATACTAACTATAATAGAGAATGGGTAAATGTTCCTCTACCAAATTTTGAAATTCAAACAAAGTGCAGAAATTGCTATACTGGTTACTATTTTTCCACCCATTGAAATCAAGAAAGACAAAAATATGGATTTCCTAATGCATTTAAAAATATTTATTGATCACTTTCTTTGTGAAGGCTCTGGTATAGGTGGTGGGAAATCAAAGTGAACAAGATCCTTGCATTACATTCTAGAGCTTACATTCTAGTCAGGGGAGGTAATCAATGTGCATGGAAATAAATAAGTGAATGAGAAATTTTCAAGTATTTTACTGTGAAGAAAGTAAAATAGGGTGATGGGATAGAGTGGCTGGAGAGAGTGATGATGGCTATGTTGGCTAGAGAGGTTAGAGAGACTTCCTTGAATAGGTAACACACGTGCAAAGACATGAATGCTGAACTGGAGCTAGCAATGCAGAAGCACAGAGTAGAACATTCCAGGTAAGAGGGAGTGGCAATTGCAAAGAGCTTAAAATGGGAAAGTGCTAGGAGACGTTGTTTGAAAGATCTGTAGATTTAGCTTTCTCAGTCATAGAAATTAATTGTCTGGAGTACTGACTTTCTGGAGCCAGGGTCCTGACAGGCAACAGTAGTCAACTGCCACACCACCATCGTGATATCACATACTAAATGGACAGTAAGAACAATTTTCATGGCAGAGAAGACATGACATATACTAGAGAATGACACAGAAGTCAACAACAGAAAAAACAGAAAACTTGAAGTGCCAAATGGACTTGTGAATTAAGAAGCAAGGAGAGTTAGAGGAAAATGTAAGCATTTCAGTTTTAAAATCTTTAATAAATGAGGAGGCCAAGAGGGAGAGGAGCTGACTGTGAGAAGGGGTGGTATACGGTAATATCTGATGACGTGGCTCAAAGCTAGAACATTCCAGAGAGAAGGAAGAGAGAATAATTTGGAACTGGAGATGAGGCATAAAAAGGACACTCAGCCCAACTCTAAGCCCAAGTGTATAAGGAAAGAGGGAGAAACCACAATGATCCATTGGGAAAACACTATCCTCAGAGAAGATCCAGAGGTTCTTTGAGCAAGATGAAGGGAACATTCATAGTTGAGTTTGAGGATATTGGGGATTTTGAAGATGATGTACTGTGAATTCCACAGAGCACTATGGAAACTATGGAAAGCTGGAACTATGGAAAGCTGGGAGAAGGGTACTAAACAGGAGATGTGCAGAGCCTAAGGGGGTGAAAATGTGGGAAATAAGAGGTGAAATAAAAGCTTCTTATGGTGATCTGAAATAAATAAGAACAAAGGGTGTAGAGGTGGTGATCTCATAGCAGGTAGAAGTGATGATAACCTGTGGGTATTTGGGGGACCCTGTTTACTACTTCTGAAGGCAGTGGGGAGGTAAGGAAAGTTCAGTATTGTAATCACACATCTCTCTTGCAACCATGGTTGCTGAAGTTTTGACACCTGGTGAGGGCTGGTCTTAATTTGAATGCAAAAAGTTAGAAGTTTGTAGTGAATTTCTAGTTCATATAATAGTCATTTTTAAAGTGAAAGAGTAAAAATACTTATATTCTGATCCAGGCCAATTCTAATCACTTTGAGATTACTTGGGAAGGGATGGTGGTCACTATCCCAGTGTTTCCTGCGAAGTTTCACATTATATTTAATCTTATTTAGGTCAATCTCAAATTATTTTTCCATCTTTGCTTTAAACAATAGGTGGCTATGCTCAGAAGCCATCTCTTTTGTATTTAATTTCTCCATTGGCTTAATTAAGTGGAACAGTTTTTCACTCTGAGATGTTTCTCACCAGGAGATTTTTCACAACTCTCCTTGTTATCCTTTCTCTTCTTTTGCTCGTCTGACAGTAAAATCATAATCCTGTCTTTTACAACATCACAGGCTGATAACAGCATGAACACACTCAGAGGATTCTTGCTCTCATGAAGCTTTTAATTTCTTTATTGACTTTAATTAAATTTGAGAAGCTTTTTCAATAACAAGAAAAAAACATGTTTGTATGTTGGATTAATAGCATTGTATTAACCAGACTATAGGTGATATTTGGGGAAAAGGATAAACTTTTCTCTAACCCTGCGATCACAGATGTGAAGTTTTCCATCTTATGAATTTCTTGCTTTTAAAGGAATGGACAGTCTACCATACGAACATAAAAATTGCATCCTTTCCTTAACAGAGCTTAAGAAGCCAGTGACTCTCAGGTGAAGCTTTCTGAACAATACTTCAGCTGATTTACTCAGTGTAAATTAAAGAGTGCCTATGCTTTTTAAAAAAAAATAATTTATTTATTTATTTATTTATTTATTTATTTATTTATTTATCCATTTAGGCTGCGTTGGGTCTTCATTGCTGTGCACGGGCTTTCTCCAGTTGCAGCGAGTGGTGGCCACTCCTTGTGGCGGTGCATGGGCTCAGTAGTTGTGGCTCGCGGGCTTAGCTGCTCCTCAGCATGTGGGATCTTTCCGTACCAGGGCTTGAACCCTGGTCCCCTGCATTGGCAGGTGGATTCCCAACCACTGCGCCACCAGGGAAGCCCAAAAGAGTGCCTATGCTTTTAAAATGCAATGAGGATATTTATTAATACAATGAACAAGTATTTATTGAGAACCTCTGATGTGCTGTGTGCTCTTCAAGCAATGAGCAGCAGTGGTGCTTGAGGGAATAAATGGCCTGCTCTCAAAGAGCCTATATTATCATAGCAGAGATAAACAATGAACAAGTAAACTGATTTAAGTAAATAGTATATTTTAAAATAGTTTTATGAGCCACGAAAAAAATTAAGCAGGATTACATGGTGGAGTGACTTGTGGGATGGAGGGTGGGATCAATGGGAGAAGGTGGTCAGAAAAGGTTGCTCTGCACAGCTGGCAATTTAGCCAAAGGAATCATTAATTACATTTAGTGTGTCTTTCTCTAGTTTTGGTAAACTTCGATTAAATCTGCATATTGAATTAAAGTAGCATGCAGGCATTTGGAATTAAAGCTAATGGGAAGAAATAAAGGCTTATTTTGAATAATAAATTATTTATCATTAAAGGGTCCAAATCAAATATTTTACTGATTATTTGAGATAGTTGAAAGAATTAGAGTCTTGCCATAAAGGGGGAAAATGAAGTAGATAAAGATACATAAAACCTGAGATTTGCTCCGTAGTAGAAAATATTCTCTAGCTGCACTATCCAGCATGGTCCTCACTAGTCACATGTGGCTATTGAACAGCTCAAACAAGGCTAGCTCACATTGAGGTATGTACACTGTTAGTGTAAAATAAGTAATCTACTTCAAAGACTTTGTATGACAAAAAGTAAAGTATTTGTTTTTGTTGATTACAGGTTGAAATGATAATATTTTGGATATAGTGGGTTAAATTACTTATATTTTAAAATTAATTTCACCAGTCTTTTTTTACTTTTTAAAATGTGGCTACTAGGAAATTTAAAATTCTATATACAGTTTTTGTTTATGGTTCACATTGTATTTGTGTTGGTCTGTACTGCTCAATAAAATTGTCAATAACCCCTTAAAGCATATTGCACAGAATTTATAACCTAGTCATTCAAATGAATTAAATGCTCATGAAAGATGACATGTTTTCAAATTCAGATGGCAAAATCCAAGTAGAATTTATTTAAGACAAAATAATACTGAATTTATATTGTTATAATTAATATCTATTAATGTTTGGGTATGACATGCTAACACAAAATGATCTTTGAAATCTAGTAATTTTGCATTCTGTTCGGAAAAGGAACATTCTGATTTGTGGGGAGACTTGGAGTTCCAAGTAGAAAAACTAACTACGTTGACTAAGTTGAATAGGTAATTTTTCATTCTTCAAGACCATGTAGAATCTGAACTGAAACGTACCTATCTTTTCAGAGGCCACCTTTGGGCAAAAATAAGTTTTCACTTTCATAAATGAAATTATTCCAACCAGAAGTTACACTGGTATTTTTAATGGGACCCAAATACCATTTCAAGCATTGTTGGTCTGTGTAATTCAACCAGCCACACAAATTGTTAGAGAAATATTTTCTCTAGGTTGAAACAGTTCTAATGAGAAAAAGGTTACCATCTGTTGTTTTTATTTGTTTGTTTGCTTGCTTGTTTTACGCAGCCATTTCCCATGCTTGTGAAGCATATTTTAAAGGCAGAAATACTTAGAAGTAAAATATTAAACATGTGGTAGAGATACTGGTTCACAATTACCAGTTTAGTCCAAGTAGAAAACAAAAATCCAGTTTAGTTAGAGTCCTTAAGCACATAAATTTTCTAAATAGTTCTTGGCTTGATGGAGCGCTATAATAATACCCTGTCTGGTAAATATTGTTTAGATTTTCTAAATGGTAGGGTTCTTCCAGGCTAAATGGAATCCTCTTTAACAATGAGTAACTGGCTATTTGAGGATAGGCTCTTGTGATGGAGATCTCTCTGCAAGGATTATCTATTTTTCTCTCCACATTTATATGGATCTCTTTTCATGCTGATAAAAACTTATTTATAATCTTTGCATAGTGATCACTATTACAGGCATACCACAAAGATATTGTGGGTTCAGTTGCTTTATTCCCAGTAAAGCAAATATCATGATAAAACCAGTCACATGAACTTTATTTTCCCAGTGAATATAAAAGTTATGTTTACACTATATTGTAGTCTATTAAGTGTGCTATAGCATTATGTCTAAAAAAAGTACATACCTTAGTTAAAACATACTTTATTGCTAAAATGCTAACCATTATCTGACGGTGTAGGGTTGCCACAAACCTTCGATTTGTAAAAAGCACAATATCTGTTTAGCACAACAAAGCGAGGCACGATAAAACAAGGTATACCCCAACTGAATAACAATTACTCCAATACTCAGTGGCTTAAAACAACAATTTTGTTATGATCACTGATTCTTTGGGTTAAAAATTTAGGAAGGTCACAGCAGAAATAGATTTTCTCTGTTTAGAGAAGTCTGGGGCTTAAGCTGGAGAGAAAACATTTGAGGGTGAGTGTCCGGTATCACCTGGAGATATACTCATTCACAAATCTGGCAGTTCATTTTAGTTGTCAGCTTAGACCTGAACTTAAACTCTGGAATGGTATATCTACATGTGGTGGCTTTATGTGTCTTGGGCTTCCTCACGGTATGGCTTCCTCAAAATGGTTAGATTCTTACATGGCAATTCAGAGTTCCACAAGTGAGTGTTCCAGTGAGTAAGATGGAAGCTGCATTGGCTTTTATCACCTAGTCTCAGAAATCAAATGGTGTCACTTCCGTCCCATTCTGTTAGTTGCAAGCAAATTACAAGCCCACCCAGATTCAAGAGAAGGAGGGAACATAGACTCTACTTCCTGATGGAAGGAATATCAAAGAGTTGCAGACATGTTTAAAACCATTACACATTGGGGGACAAATCTCTCTCCAGAATGCATTCTGAAAGAAAATTATAGAATTGTAAAGGTAGAAACTAATAGAATAGTTTTCTGTTAGTCTAATATTGATAATTATGTGATTTTTTAAAATTACTGGGTATTGGGAGTGGTAGGAGAAATGTTCTTTGATCCATTAAGAAATGGGTAAGTATCCAGTTTCCTTGAAACTTGAAAAGAGGATTTGGAATTTAAGTTTTTAGCATGGCATCTATTTTGCCTTCACTGTAACAATTTTTATGTTCCTCAAACTTTCTCTTTTTGATTAATCCTTAAAAGAAATGCATTAGTATTACTTTTTTGGAGTAAATAATGTAGATATAATATTTTCATAGAAAATTAACATCTATGGAATGAGACTGTGATCTTTGGGAAATTATTTCTTTCATTCTTTAAGCTTTTGATATTGATTTAGGAATATTTGCTGGCTTATTTTTAAAAGAGTCATTCTCCTAAATGATGGTTGAAATTTTGTGTGCTCATCTGTTGCCTTCATGTACATATAACATACATCTCTAGGTTAGTCCCACAGAATATTCCAGTAAGTACAAAGATATCAACCCTGCTCTTATGAAACTTATATTCTTAGTGGAAATATACATACAATAAATAAGTATGTAAAAGAAAGAAAACCATCAGGAAGTCATAAGTTTTATGGTGAAAGAAACATAGGGTGAAAAAAAATAGAGTGCAAGTAAAATAAGGTGATGTGATAGGACTGGGGAGGAGGTATGATTTTGCTTTATATTAGAGTGTCAGGGAAGATCACAATGGCACTGCAATATCTAAATCAGAACCTGAATGACAAGACAGCTGTAGTTTTGTGAGAAGTCTGGGGGCTAGTGGTGATGAGGATGGTTAATTTTACATGTTTACTTCACTGGACCAAGGGATGTCCAGATAGCTGATGCAACATTATTTCTGGTGTCTGTGAGAGTGTTCTGGAAGAGGTTAGCATTTGATTCAGTAGACTGAATAAAGAAGTCCATCCTCACCCATGTGGGAGGGTGTCATCCAATCTGTTGAGAGTCTAAATGGCACAGAAGGGTAAAGGAAGGTTGAATTCACCCTTTCTCTTCTTTACCTGGGATGCCCATCTTTTCCTGCCCTCAACATCAGAGCTACTGATTCTCTAGAGTTTAGACTTGGACTAAATTGTACCACTGGTTTTCCTGGTTCTCCAGTTTGCAGAGGGCAGACTGTGTTGGTTCCAGGCCTTCATAACTGCATGAGCCAATTCCTATAGTAAATCTTATACATATGTACCTGTATATGTCCTGTAGGTTCAGTTTCTCTGGAGAACCTGACTAATACAGGGCCTATTTCAAGTAGAACAGCCTCAATCATCACGTTTTTTAGTGTCTCGACTCCAACCTCATGGGATAACTCAGTGTTACTAAAACATGAAATGGTTTCACCTTGCCACACATTAACACTTCTCCCCTTGCCTATAATGTACTCCTCCTTTTCATCAAGAAAAAACAAAACAAAAAATTGAAAAATGAAAACAACTCTTGTGTAAGATCCAATTCAGTTATCAATTGCCTTTTTCTCACCTTCAAGACAGTCAGTTTCCCCACTTTTCAGAATGTTTTACCACTTATATTGCATTACTAGCTTTTTATAAAATTGTTTACTGCTTATTTTTATCACTAAATGGTGAGCTCGACTAGAGAAAATCTGTTTTTTTTGGGTGTGTGTATTTGTGTTTGCCCAGTGTTTGGCACATAAAAAAATGTTTCTTTGGGCTTCCCTGGTGGCGCAGTGGTTGAGAGTCCGCCTGCCGACACAGGGGACATGGGTTCGTGCCCCGGTCCGGGAAGATCCCGCATGCCGCGGAGCGGCTGGGCCCGTGAGCCGTGGCCACTGAGCCTGCGCGTCCGGAGCCTGTGCTCCACAACGGGAGAGGCCACAACAGTGAGAGGCCCGCGTATCGCACAAAAAAAAAAAAAAAAAAAAGTTTCTTTAATGTAGTTCTGAATCCAATATGCAATTTTTTAATGTTAAGAGACTGCTGTTTGGTAGTAAATATTTCCAAAAGACTTCAACTCATTCAATTATACTTGATCATGTATTTTTGTGTCTCTACCAATCCACGGTAGGTGGTATTATGGAAACACACCTGATAATACCCCTGGAACAATTTAAAAACCTGAAGGAGGGTTTAATGAAATGACTGTATTTTTCAGTCAGTGATGAAAAACAACCCGTGAATGAAAGAATTGATATTTGTTTTATGGGATCTGAAGCTTTTCTAACACATTCTACCAACTAATCACCTCCTGTTAAGTGTAAATGTGTTTTCAGTGTCCTGCTATCTGAAAAACTACTCTATTCATTCTTCGGTAATTATAGGTTAGCTTGTCTATTAAGAACTGTGAAATAAAAATAACAGTGATGATAAAACCGTACGTGTACATTCTCATGCAAGAAAAAACCAGGGGAAGAAACATACTGTTTCCCCCCTTGTTTTCCTGAAACTCTTGCATCCTAATGTTCCTCCTGTCTTCATCTGCTCCTTTTTTGCCTACCTTGGGTTGTCTTCCTATTTAACTATGGTTCTTATCTAAAGTTTAAACTTTTTTGATTATGTTCTCTCTAAATTCTTGCATTGTTATTTTGGCTTCCAAATTATACAAGAGGAGTGATGATAGTAACAACTGATAACTAGATTACATTTTACAGTTTCTGAAGAAATTTCCACATATATAGTACATAGTTGATGCAGCTTTTATTTGTATGAATGTATTGCCTGTAAAATACTGTTTTAAAATATCTGTCTGAATTTTACTTTTCTATTTTATCCACCTCCCTTATGTGCTAAGGTTAGTTTCCTGACTCTTCTGCGATGATGAGGTACAGATACCTTCATACTTATGATTATTCTTTATTTGCTCTCATTCCACTTCCCTTACAAAATTCTGTTTACCAATCTTAAAATTTCAAATTCTACCTCTATGAGACATTCTCTCAGCCCTCATAAAGATTTTCATTCTTCCCACTCTAGCATTAGGGGAGCTGATCAAATAAAATTATTATTATATTCCATTGTAACTGTTAGAGATTTTTCACATGTTTATAAGTAATATTGGAAATTTCGCAAAAGAAGTAATCTGCATAAGTTAAAAGTCTTATTACTTAAAATATTGTGCAGTGTTTAACAGGGTATACAGTAAACCTTTGTGGCAATTGTTTCATTAAATATTTGGTAAGCTAAAATACAAAGGAAGAAGATGATTTTGTTTACATGTTCTGATAAAATATAAATGTTATTATATTAAAATCTAGTCATATAAGAACTGGATTTTAATGCTGTAGAGTCCCTGAGTTCCAATAGTCCCACTAAAGCCTGCTTGAAGTCTATAGGTTTTACACAAAGGTAAAGTTTGAATAAATTAATCTTGGATGAGGAACTGTATCCAAAGAATAGATTCAGGGCAGAACCTGAAGACTGAATAACAGCTCTTTGAGAGGTTGTTAATAATACAACAAAGATGCATACTTCTTAATTCTTGTTGAGTTGATGACGTGCTTAATTAGGTGTTGACACATGCATTCAATTGAATTTAGTAATTTATTGAATTACTGATCATTACTGATCATCAGCCTAGAAATTCTTATTTCAGCTAACAGATAGATGCAAACTTAGCATACTTCCTATAATAGGACTTGTATTGAATGCCATACATTTTCTTATAAAAATGAGAAGGGAAAATAAATGGTGTCCATTCCCTTTATCATTCAGCATTTTTTCATATCAATCAATATGTAATCATTGAGTGCATCTTAAGTGTGTGACTCTGGTGAACACAGGTCCTATGGTATTTATGTGAAAGCAGAATCCTTGTAACTTTCAGCCAAGGCAAATGCTTAATGTAATTAATAGAAAAGAACATGTATCTAGGTTTCTTGGCTTGGAGTAGGATTTGCATTTATCCAGGTGGAAAGAGTTCTTCCAATTAAATGCTGTGGCTTAAATAAATTCACATCACTGAAGCAACTGAAGCAAGAGTTATTAAAAGTATCGCTGTCGGGCTTCCCTGGTGGCGCAGTGGTTGAGAGTCTGCCTGCCGATGCAGGGGATGCGGGTTCATGCCCTAGTCTGGGAAGATCCCACATGCCGCGGAGTGGCTGGGCCCGTGAGCCATGGCCGCTGAGCCTGCGCGTCCGGAGCCTGAGAGAGGCCACGACAGTGAGAGGCCCGCGTACCGCAAAAAAAAAAAAAAAAAAAGTATTGCTGTGCCATCAGAGAACTAAGATGGGGTATGAGGGGTGGAGAGATAGTGCCTTATAGTACATTCACAGACATGCAGTTAGGAATAAAATTCCTAGGTGATAATAACTGAGGTAGAAATTTATTAGAAAGCCTTAGAAAAATGTAAAAAAAACAATGATAAAGATTCTACCAAAAAAGTCAACTTTGAGAAATTGTAGATGTAGACAGATATTTATGCAATTAAATATTTAGACCAAATACATCGAAGTGACATCTCAACACAGACTGGCATAAATGATGATAGTAATACTCACAGTAACAAAACAGCATAAAGTAAGTGATATAGAGAGGAACTGTGGTCCTGATAGGTCACACCAAAAAAAATCCGGCCTAACGATTTTCAGTGCTTAAGATATTGGGAAGTTCTGTCAGAAACTGACTCTTTATCATGATTTTATATATAATTAATGCATAAGTAATTAACACAATAAATTAAAATCTCCTGTTATGGAATTCTGTCATTCCTAGTCAGTTGTATTGCTGTTATGATAAAATTTATTCCTAAATAATCTATCCAATAATTAAACAATAAAGATATCTGAACAGGGGGAAACCTCTCTTCTTTATATACTGTTACAGGTCAGGTGAGAAGGTCAGGTTAGAAGTATCCCTAACAGACTTTTGATTGAGTAAGGCTTGTTTTCGTCCCTGCATTATATTTGCACATAAAGCTATGGAGAATATCCTGGTGTGACAGTATTTAAACAAGGAAGCCATTAGACTGGGATGGCTCTAATGCCTTGGTAGTCCACGTAAGCAAGCAAACCAAAGTCTAAGCCAGGGTCAGTGCACACAAATCCAAGAAAACAGAATCTAAGAACAACCAATCACAAACAGCCAACTAGGATTTCCCAAACCAGGCAACTGCTTAAGCTATAACGATTCAAGTGATTTCTTCACTTTGCTTTAGTGTCTTCTCTATGAAAACCTTGCCCCTAGCTCAGTTGAAGCCTTTCAACCACTCTTGTTTTGTCACTGCCCAACTCAAATCCATGTGTGCTCAAATAAACTCTTGAAGATTTTAATGTATCTCAGTTTACCTTTTAACATTGGAGAACATAGCTAATCATAAGACAAAATTTTCCTTGTAGAAATTAAATCCTATCATAAGGATAAAAACAATCATTCCTTAATATATGCAAAATAATTTAAACTCATATATTATAAAATTCCAGTTTTAATTTCCATAGGAAATTTGAAGTGAGAGTGATCATTGCTATGTGTCAGTTAAGGCATTTTGGTTGCAAAGTACAAAAAATGCAACTCTAATTTATTTAAACAAAAGACATAATCATTATCCCTAGTACTGAGACTTCCAACAATATGTATAAACCTATTGGCTGCTTGATTCAGAGGATCAAACAGTAGCTCTTTCCAGATCTTGATTTTTCATATTAGCTCCAGTCTCAGACAGACTTCCTCTTTGTGTTTGTAGAGTGGCTGCCACTAGTTCAAGTGCTGCAGGGAAAGAGAATAACTCTGTATGAGAAATCTCAGCAAAAGCTGCCAGATGTCCAGTTGATTCTGATGAGGTCATGTACCCATCCTTGAAACAATCACCGAGGCAGACAAATGTAGGGTTTTTATTGTTCAGGCTTGAGTCACATGCCAGCCAGGTACTTATGAATGAAATTAGTTTCATGGAAACCACATGTATTGAGAGTAGGGAATTTTGCAAAAATGGTTAATGATAACCAAAAACATTTAGTAATCAACTACATGATAGAGCTAGAGTAATGTGGGTACCTTAACAAAGAAGCCTGGAATAGTTTGGCCTTGAGGAATGAATAGACATGACCCTCTTTACTAAATAAGAAAATGGAAACTCAAAGATTCAAAATCTTGACTGGCATGGCCACAAATAAAGTTCCTGTCAGTAAAGATATCTCTTTTAAAAAATAAAAAAGATCATAACAAATGCATACAAACTAATAAAACTTACTTTTATTAAATCATAATTAATCATACTGAATAATTACAGATTAATTTATTCCAGAATCAACTACATATTTCCAAGTTCCAGTTAAATAGGAAAGATGCAGATTATTTTTCTTTTTTTTTTTTTTTTTTTTTTTGCGGTATGTGGGCCTCTCACTGTTGTGGCCTCTCCCGTTGCGGAGCACAGGCTCCGGACGCGCAGGCCCAACGGCCATGGCCCACGGGCCCAGCCACTCCGCGGCACGTGGGATCCTCCCAGACCGGGGCACGAACCCGTGTCCCCTGCATCGGCAGGCGGACTCTCAACCACTGCGCCACCAGGGAAGCCCTATTTTTCTTTTTAATTATATTTTATAGTTAGGTTTTGTTTTCTTTGAATGGTTTAGGAAAAGTTAAATTTTAAACACCAGATTATTATTGTGTCCTAAAGATGTTGTATCCTGAGTTTTATTTTTTATAGAGCCTGTTACAAATCTTTGGTGCTTAATCACTTAATTGATTTGATTGATGTGTATTGGATTAAGGCAAAGATCAAACTATTGCTTGTGGTATGATGTAGCAAGGAAATGTGGTCTGGGGTCAAGGAGGAGAGAGCAGGGAAGGGAACTGAGGGGGAAGGAAGAGAGAGGGAAAGGGGAATAGACTGGAACATGCAATAGCTTCATGTGCCAGATATGAGAGTTTCAACTATTTCTTGATCTATAGAATGTGTGAAGTGTATTTCTGTTAGAATGGAAATGCCTTGCAATGTGAGCTTTCTACAATATAAAGAAGGCAATTGGTTTTCCATTCATACTTCAGCCTTATCTTTTACCATCAAAGGTGCTGCTATTTTGGTATGAGGTCCTGAAATGTGATGACAACATATGACTTTCACAGACTGAGTAGAATCCAGTGGGTGGTATATACACTCCACACCTGTGTTTCTCTCACACAATTATACTCAGGATAACTTTACATCAGCTATGTTAATGATGTTGTATCATCAAGTGATAACATGATCACAGCTTTTGACACTGATTTTCCTAGGTATGGCATCACTTTTCTTTTAAACTTATTACCTTCTTCTTTTCTTCCATTAACTTCATTTTATTTTGACTGTGAAGTTAATTTTCGTTAAGGCTGAGTGAAATACTGAAGGAAAAATATAGACTCTGACAACTTCAACAAGAAAGGGAGAAGAAAAGTGCCAGAAGATTTCACAACAAATGTAAAGGAAGACAAGGCAACATTGACTCTGTAGTTAAAATTAAAAGCAAAGGAAATAGATGGGTGGAGACTCAACTGTGAGGAAATACTGGAGTTTATCTAGTGTTCTTAAAGGGAGGTTGAATGGATCTCTACTTGCTTTTCCTCAGAGTCTATTTTACTTAACACATTAGGTAACTAGGAAATACATAATTAGAATTGTCAGTTAATTTTTTAAGAATTATTCTAATTATTCTAATAATTATTTATTGGAAAAAATTGAATTGTAGATAATAAGATGAATGAAACAGAAAGGATTAACTTATTTTACTATGTGATCTACCATAAATTTAGGAGTATATAACTTGAACTTTAAAAAATATTCACTAAAGAAGACTCAGTCTTGTTTAAGTAGGTGATTTCTAGAGAATTGCAGTCTGTATGCATGTATGGATATGTGGGTACATATGTGTATATGCTGTATTCTTTCTTTTTAATTCAAGTAATTTTGTGTTGATGTGATTTAAGATTGGAGTGGCCCAGAGTAGCTATTAGCCCATAAGAACTGCTTCTTGAAGATCTATTCATTTAATGCTGAGGACAGAATTTTAAAGCCAAGAAAATTAGAAAATGTCAGGCACTATACACCTAATCTTAAGAACTGGTAAACAAATGAGTAGGTCCTTTACCCTGGAACCTAGTAGCTTAAATAAAATTTGCTCAATGTTGGTACATATTGAAAATGTTCTGTTTGTCTTATGTTCCTAGTATTCATATGTTAAAAGCCTTTCATGTATTTTGAAACAAACAAAACAATGGGCAGGCATAGGAGCTTTGGGAGCTCAAGAATCTGAAGTGGCCAAATATTTAATATAATTAGAATTTTTAATTTTCCTTCTTTTCCCTGAAAATACTCCTGTAAATTGGGGGATTACATAAAGTTCACATCTCACTAATATCATCAGCATTGTTTTCAATGTATAAATCCAGTAATAGGCTAGAGAATATTATATTGATCTCATCAGATTTGACCTAACTCTGCCTTTTTATTATTATTTTTAAAAAATTTTTATTGAAGTATAGCTGATATACAATGTTATGTTAGTTTCTGTTGTACAGCAAAGTGAATCAGTTATACATATACATATATCCATATATCTTTTTTAGATTCTTTTCCCATATAGGTTGTTACAGAGTATTGAGTAGAGTTCCTTATGTTATACAGTAGTTCCTTGTTAGTTATCTATTTCATGTATAGTAATGTGTATATGTCAATCCCAATTTACCACCCACCCTTTTCCCCCCTGGTAACCATAAGATTGTTTTCTACATCTGTGACTCTATTTCTGTTTTGTAAATAAGTTCATTTGTACTGTATTTTTAAGATGCCACATATAAGTGATATCATATGATATTTGTCTTTCTCTGACTTACATCACTCAGTATGACAATCTCTAGGTCATTCCATGTTGCTGAAAATGGCGTTATTTTATTATTTGTTATGGCTAATATTCCACTGTATATATGTACCACATCTTTATCCATTCCTCTGTCAATGGATGGACATTTAGTTTGCTTCCATGTCTTGGCTATTGTAAATAGTGCTGCAATGAACATTGGGGTGCATGTATCTTTTTGAAGTATGGTTTTCTTTGGATATATACCCAGGAGTGGGATTGCTGGATCATATGGTAGCTCTATTTTTAGTTTTTTAAGAAACCTCCATTCTGTTCTCCATAGTGGTTGTATCAATTTACATTCCCTCCAACAGTGTAGAAGGGTTCCCTTTTCTCCACACTCATTTCAGCATTTATTGTTTGTAGATTTTTGATGATGGCCATTCTGACTGGTGTGAGGTGATACCTCATTGTAGTTTTGATGTGCATTTCTCTAATAGTTAGTGATGTTCAGCGTCTTTTCATGTGCTTTTCAGCCATCTGTATGTCGTCTTCGGCGAAATGTCTATTTAGATCTGCCCATTTTTGATTGGATTGTTTGTTTTTTGATATTGAGCTACATGAGCTGTTTGTACATTTTGGAGATTAATCCCTTGTTGGTCACTTCATTTGCAAATATTGTTTTCCTATTGTGTAGGTTGTCTTTTCATTTTGTTTATGGTTTCCTTTGCTGTGCAAAAGCATTTAAGTTTAATTAGGTCCCATTTGTTCCGAATTTAAGGAAGCAATCCCATTTACCATCAAAAAGAATAAAATACCTAGGGATAAACCTACCTAAGGAGGCAAAAGACCTGTACTCAGAGAGCTATAAGATACTGATGAGAGAAATCAAAGATAACACAAACAGATGGAGAGATATACAATGTTCTTGGATTGGAAGAATCAATATTATCAAAATGGCTATAATACCCAAAACAATCTACAGATTCAATGCAATCCCTATCAAATTACCAATAACATTTTTCACAGAATTAGAACAAAAATTTTACAATTTGTATGGAAACACAAAAGACCCCAATTAGCCAAAACAGTCTTGAGAAAGAAGAACAGAGCTAGAGGAATCAGGCTCCCTGACTTCAGACTATACTACGCAGCTACAGTCATCAAAACAGTATGGTACTGGCACAAAAACAAATATAGATCAGTGGAATGGGATAGAAAGTTCAGAGATAAAACCATGCACCTATGACCAACTAATCTGTGACTAAGAAGGCAAGACTATACAAAAGATATTGTCTTCAATAAATGGTTCTGGGAAGACTGGACAGCTACATGTAAAAGAATGAAATTAGAACACTCCCTAACACCACACACAAAAATAAACTCAAAATGGTTTAGAGGCCTAAATGTAAATCTGGATACTATAAAACTCTTAGAGGAAAACATAGGCAGAACACTCTCTGTCATAAATCGAAGCAGGATCTTTTTTGATTCACCTCCTTGAGTATTGAAAATAAATCTTCCCTTTCAAAAGAGTGAATTTCTTTTTGTATTTTTATAATAAAAATTTGGAAAACTTTAAAATGTAATCATAAAATAATATTGGAAGCATTCATAATCCTGATATTTAGAGAAAATATTTAAAAAGTTAATAAAAACCTTTGCATAAATATCAATTTTTTAATTTACATTGAGTTCATATTATATATGTTTTTGGTATTTTGCTTTAAAATTTTATTGTAGATAATTTCCTATCTCATAGAATATTATTCTTAAGATCATTTTAATGAATAATGATATTTCAGACTTTGAATATGCTATAGGTTATTTAAAATTTCACAGAATTTGAATATGTTGGGTTTCTTCATTTTAAAATAAAATTATCTGTATCTGGGTGCATTAAACTTTGCAAATCAGATCATTTTTAATATTCATATGTATAAAAGCAACCTAAAAGATGCTAACTGGTGGTGACTTTTTAGGTACAATACCAAAGCACAATCCATGAAAGAAATAACTGATAAACCGGACTTCATTAACATTAAAACCTTTTGATCTGTGAAAGATAACATCAAGAAAATGAGAAGACAACTCATAGGCTGGGAGAAAATATTTTCAAAAGACACATCTTATAAGGGAGTGGTATCCAAAATACACAAAGAACCCTTAAAACTCAACAGTACGAATGAAACAACCTGATTAAAAGCTGGACCAAAGACCTTAACAGACATCTTACCAAATAAGATATATAAATGGCAAATAAGAATATGAAAAGATGCTTCACATCATATGTCATCAGGGAATTACAAATTAAAACAAGATACCACTACACACGTATTAGAATGGCCAAAATTCAAAACACAACACCAAATGCTGACAAGGATGTGGAGCAAGAAGAACTTTCATTCATGGCTGATGGGAATGCAAAATGGTACAAGCCACTTTGGAAGATAGTTTGGCTTTTTTTTTTTTTTTTTTTTATAAAACTAATCATACTCTTACATAATCCAGCAATCAAGCTTCTAGGTATTTTTCCAGAGGAGTTGAAAACTTACGTTGAAGACTTAGGCCCACACAAAAACCTGTACATGGATGTTTATAGCAACTTTGTTCATAATTGCCAAAACTTGAAAGCAACCTAATGTTCCTCAGTGATGAATGGGTAAATAAACTGTGGTATATCCAGACAATACAATATTATTCAGCACTGAAAATAACAACAATAACAACAAAAACAGAGCTTTCAAGCCTCAAAAAGCCATGGAGAAAACTTAAATGCATATTACTAAGTGAAAAAAGTCAGTTTGAAAAGACTATGTACAGTATAATTCCAACTACACGTCATTCTGGAAAAGACAAAACTATGAAGGCAATAAAAAGATCAGCGGTTGCCAGGGGTTAAGAGAGAGTGAGGGATGAATAGGCTTAGCACAGAGGATTTTTAGGGCAGTGCAAATACTCTGTGTTACTATAATGATGGACATGTGTCATTATACATTTGCCCACACTCATAGAATAAACACCACCAAGAGTGAACTGCAATGTAAACTATGAACTTTGGGTGATTATGACGTGTCAATGTAAGGTTCATCAGTTGTAACAAACGTACCATTATGGTGGGGAATGTTGGTAATGGGAGGGGCTGTGTGTGTAGGACGCCATGGAGTATATGGGAAGTCCCTGTACCTTCCCCTCTGCTTTGATGTGAATCTAAAACTGTTCTAAAATATAAACTCTTAATTTAAAAATAATGGTAACTGGATAGACAAAAATTATATCACATTTTAATTAGTATTTAAGTATAGTGTACTGAATTTTGTTTCATAATTGCATATTTACATAATTTGCCCTATTTTTTCTATTGCTTTTTAGTATTTTTTTCAGTACGCATATTCAGTTCTAAGATCTACTAGGACTTTGAGATTTTATGAAGACTACTTTTGTGAATAAAAAATAATTAAGTAAATTCATATCCTATTTGTGAGGTGGTAGCCACTTTACCCTTCTTGCTAAAGACATCATTTGCAAAAATTGATCTTGTCCAAGGTATATAATATAGGATTATAGTGTCATTGCAAAGGGCAAGTCAGTATTAATCATTGAGGAGATAGTCTAAGTTAAGCATCTTCAGTAGAACTTTTTATTGCTACACTTTGTTCTAGAATTTCAGATTTGCTATTATATTTTGATAATGTATCAAACATAGTTCAACATGAAATTGAGATGAGACAGAAACCTTTTCAGGGTGAAAATTATTTTGACACACCAAAAGCTTCACATCATTATGTTCCTAGGCATGCTCATGAATACGCTGGGTTGTCTAAATCATCACAGGTCTGTTCCAAAGAAACAAAAAACAAAGCCAAAATAAAGCCCAAAGAAACAAACCAAAGAACTTGAGCTTCTCTGCAGATACTGTGTTAGTCATGCAGGACTACCATAACAACCTACCACAGACTGGGTGGCTTAAACAGCAGAAATATATTCTGTCATAGATCTGGAGCCTAGAAGTCCAAGATCAAGGCGCTGGCAGAACTGGTTTCTGGTGAGACCTCTTCTGTCTTTCAGAGGGCCACCTTCTTGCTCTGTCCTCATATGGCCTTTTCTCTGTGCTTGGGCTTAGAGAAACAGAAGAGAAGAGAGAGAACATGCGTGAGGTAGCGCTAGCTCTCTTCCTAAAAGGACACTAGACCTGTCGGATTAGGGCCTACCCTTTTGGCCTCATTTAGCCTTCCTTAAAGGCCTCATCTCCAGATAGTCACATGCGGGGCAGTGGGTAGAGCTTGAACATAGGAATTTTGAGGAGACACATTTCATTCCGTAACAGTTATTTAGAACTTTTGCTAAACTAATTGATACTATATAAGGGAAAGAAGAGATTCTGAACAACTGGATTTGTAATAAGTAAAATTTCTAAAATATCAACTAGGAATCGATATCAAAATAAGCAGAGTATTGCAATAAACAAACCCGCTTCCCTCCATAAAGAGTTCGCCGCAACAAATGGTAGCTTTACATAATCCCGGGTGACAGGATACTATAGCATCCTCTCTTGCTCCTCAGGAACATTGCAGCACAATTGACGAGAGTAGGCAAAAATGTGCACTTTATTTTAAAATGTATAATGTGTGTAAGCCTATATCAGGACTTTTGAAGGATAACTTAAATCCTTCATTGTGTCAAAGTAAATGCAGCAAATGCCAGTTTATCTTTTTTTTTTCCTTCTGCTTATAATAACTTCTTATACATTTACAGAACAAAATTATTTGAAACGTAGTCCCTAGGAGCCATCTGCCACTCTCATTCTCAGATTTTGTTGGGTCAACTCAGAAGTTTTCCTGTAAGAAAATGTACTCCTCTAAGACCATTTGAACAGATGGTTGTTATTTTGATGGTTTCCTAGATTATTCTGTGTTTTAAATGTATTGCTGAACATCTCAGAAAGTGCCCACTGAGAAAGTGATTTTTTTCTTTGCTTTCTGTTTTTTAATTTCCATCCACCTGAAACATCTATTCATGAAAATGACTTTATGGGAAAATTGTGACTTGCCCTAAGGCAGTCCCATTACATTATCTGCCGTGTAGCCATACTCTAAGCAGAAGCAGATCTAGTAGCCTAACAGAGTTTCAGATTTAGCAAAATCGTATGCTGTATTTTTTCTTTGACTATTTTCAGGGTAATGTTCTTCTTTCCTTCATCCACAACTATATTAGAATGGTAGTCTTGAAAATGAGTATCCCCTTTCTTCATACAGATTTTAGTATGTTCTAATATAAATTAGTGTCTGTAGGAATAAATTAAAGACAAGTTAATTTCACATAAGTGTAAAAAAGGTTTTTTAAACCCTCATGGCTCTAGGAGTAAAAAATTGGCTTTGGAGGTGTTAAATCCTCATTGACATATGTGTTAGATCAAAGGTTAGCAAACTTTTAGAAGTTTTATTAGACTTTTGAGATTCCTTTTTTAGACCTGATATTATTATTTCTATTATATTGATAAAATCAAAAAATCAAGTATTTCCACTTTATTTGTAACTTGTTCTATTGAATATGGATTCTTTATTATTTAAAAAAAATAGTAAAAATTATTAAAAGGAAATAAAAATGAGAGGCGGATATAAGGAAAAGAGTTGATAAAAGTCAATTTTTAAAAATCATAATATGCCATTCATGGTTACAAAGTTAATATTATCATGCTTTAAATACATCCCTATTTAAAACAGAGGTTTGATGTTTCCATGAATCCCAAGGTTGGTCATCACGCTTAAAGAAATGGAGAAATCATTCCATGTTGCACTTGAACTTTATGGAGCGTTTTACAGTATCATTTAACTAGTTTCAGGTTTTATGTCTATCATAGTAGTTGTCCTCCCACACAGATATGGTAAAAATAGTGCAGTGGGAATAAGTCTGTAGATCAACTTTTAAAAGGCACTGTAGGAATCACATAACCCAACAAATTTGGTATATGACACTTCCCCTATGAATTATTCATGACTAGAGGAGTGCTGAATCATTTACTGCATTCACCAGTGGGGTACTTCCAAAACGCCGCATGAATAATCATTGCACATTTGTGACCAGAAAAGTAAATGTAAGAGAGAAATAGCTTTTCATTTTATCTGCTTTTGCATAACCATTTTAATGTCTAAAGAATGCTAGAGGTGCAAGATGCAGAGGTTCTCTTCAACTTCATCAGCTGTACTGAATGTGTTATTTTTACAGAATAATACATTATGTTGTGAGCAGTAGAAAGACTATATTCTTTTTTTTTTTTTTTTTTTGCGGTACGCGGGCCTCTCACTGTTGTGGCCTCTCCCGTTGCGGAGCACAGGCTCCGGACGCGCAGGCTCAGCGGCCATGGCTCACGGGCCCAGCTGCTCCGCGGCATGTGGGATCCTCCCAGACCGGGGCACGAACCCGTGTCCCCTGCATCAGCAGGCATACTCTCAACCACTGTGCCACCAGGGAAGCCCGAAAGACTGTATTCTTAATTAATGGGTTCCACTCTGAAGCACTTTAAAACTTGGTTCTTGTCAATCCATACCTTTAAATTGCTGCTACTAAAATCTTGGCTATTTTCAAATAGAAAGAATAAGCAAAACCCATGAGAAATGGTGGGGCTGGTAGTAGGCGTAGGGGAGCAAAATATGCCACCCTAAATGGGTTTCTTTGGTGTGAGGATTAATTTAGACTGATTATTATTATTATTATTATTTTTTTTGCTGTATGCAGGCCTCTCACTGTTGTGGCCTCTCCCGTTGCGGAGCACAGGCTCCGGACGCGCAGGCCCAGCAGCCATGGCTCACGAGCCCAGCCGCTCCGCGGCACGTGGGTTCTTCCCAGACCGGGGCACGAACCCGCATCCCCTGCATCGGCAGGCGGACTCTCAACCACTGCACCACCAGGGAAGCCCTAGACTGATTATTTTTAAGGCCCAAAAGACTCAGAAAGAACCTTTGACCTTCCCCCTAACTGTTTGAAAGAATGTAAATAGAGGACCTGTACCAGGAAGGGAGTTGTCACCAGAGATAACTATAGTATGAACTAGGTGGACAGGAGGAACCTAGGAAAGTCTGTTTGTTCAAAGTCCTCTCTGTGTTTCATTGTCTTTGCACAGCCCAGTAAACATTTGTTTACCAAACATTTGCTTTTCCATCTCCATGTAAATTGCCTTCCTCCCCTTTGAAGTCCCAAGTCACTACCCTAACATCCTCTTTTGTCTTTAACTGAAGATGGTATTTAATGTGAGAGCTTGGGCCATTTTCATGAGTTACTCAGTTTTCCTGGGTCTCTCCCATGTAAACATGATATTCAACTTTTGTTTGATTTTCTCCTGTTAATCTGTCTCATGTCAATTTAATTCATAGACCAGCCATAAGAACCTAGAAGGGTAGAGGAAAATTTCTTCTTCCCTGACATAGGGTTCCCTATAATATTCTCCATACATAGCTGCTTTTTGTTCTGTCTTATTTTTGTGGAATACAACATTTGCTGAGAGGTCTAATTTCAAACTTTCTTTTAGGGCACTACTGTCCAGGAGAATTATAATGGGAAACACAAATATGAATCACATGTAATTTAAAAACTTTCAGAACTGTACTGCTTATTTATAGCTAAAATTATTTTAATGTTTTATTTTAACAAAACGTAAAAATATTGTCATTTAAACATCTAATCAATATAAAAATTGAGATGTTTTACATTGTTTTTGTACTAAGATGTCAATATCTACTTTGTGTTTTAAACTTACAGCACATCTCAATTCAGACTAGCAACACATTTCAAGAGCTCAAAAGCTACAAATAACTAGAGGCTACCATATTGCATGCAAAGTTCTAGGTACTCGAACATGACATATTTATAACTTCTGATTATCCCAATAGATATGTGGAAATTGAGAGACGAGTCAGGATCTCAGGTTTAAAAATCTAATAACACTTCAAAAGCAAAGGAGAGGTAGGTTACTAGCTAAGAACATACAACCCAGCCTCATTATTTATGTATAAAATCAATAAGAGTGAAAATTTTTGTGACTATAACAGAGTAAAATCCTAGGTCGTAACTAACAAAGCTGTCAGCTCTGCAAGTAAATCAGAAGTTTGAAATGAGTTATTCGTATCTGACAGTGAATGAAGTAAGCAGAGATCCTAATCACCTGCGGAGAGTATAGAGGGGTCAGAATGGCATAGAGATCCAACGAAAATTAGTTAGAAATAAAAAAGTCTCAAAACTTAACCAAAAAATATCCTTAGGATTTAGGTTTATACCTACATTTAATTAACTGCAATTCCCAGGAAAGACTAGAGAAAATGGTCTACCTTTTGATACCTTATTAAAAACTCACTCAAATGAGTTAAATGAGTCTTATAATATTGCTGGGGTATTCCAGAAGAAAAAAAATATAAAAATGTTGATTTTTCCCTATTTTTAGTTTTATGTACTGTACAAATCACCTAATTTTTTAAAAGAAAATTCTACATGTTACAGCAAAACTGCCCAGGTAACACAGGCTTTACCAACATATCCTAAGTATTATGTTGGCATTTCTTTTCCATCTCATCTTAGTGGTTTTGATTATTCCCACAGCGCCTATGATCAGCAGTAGGACAAAGGCAAAGCTTAAAGTAAGATCCTATCAAATGTAGCAAAATTAATATGTTAAGAATGAACACACATGCATTTTCTCAGGAATATAATCAGGGAACTTCTTTCTTTGGAAATATGATTTATTATTTCATAATATAGATGGAAAGTACAGTCTTATATGTAGGAAGTAAAATATGTGTATGTTTTACTTTTTGTCCTACTAAATCACCTCTAAAAGCCAGATGTTCTGGAAGAACAATTTATAATGAGTCATTCTTTAAAATTTCTCCTGAATGAGAATACTGAATTTCTCTGCAGGGCTAAATAAAACTTCAGTATTGTAGTACCAAGTATTTACCAGGGTCCCCAAATTTAACCAGTCACCTTTACTATTTAGAATCTCATGCGTAGAATAGTGACAGAAGAATTATATACCGTTCTTTTGACAATGTAGCTTCTTAAATCTTTTGAATCTGTTTTAAAGTTATATCAGTAGATAACAGCAATTAGTTCAGCTCTTTTTGTAGAAACTGTAATAGATGCGTGAGGCTTTTTCCTATATGTGTGGCTTCTCTGGCACTAACAAATCTATTTGGCATCTTCTTCAGAAGGTAGTGTCTGTATGTAGCCTATGAACATTATGTAAAAATAATTCTCGCCTATAGTTTAATGGAATTGTTATCACACAATAAGTAAATTTTCTGAATTATGGTATGAAACATTAAAGGGGTTTTCTTTTTCCTTTTTGATTTTTATAGTATAGTAGGAATCCTGTTTTCCCTGTGAAAATAAAGTAACTAATACTTAGTAATCTTTTAAACGTTTGTCTTCTGTTAACATGCAATACATTTGCTGGCCCCTAGGGTCCTGGACACCTTTTCTAGTCATTTCCCTCCATGCCCTGTCCGACCTCAAGGCCAAATTTCTAGACCATTGTATTCATCTTACTATCCTTATAACTGTTGTATTTCCAAAATCTTAAACTCTTTAACTGAAATCATCTGTCCTTCCAACCTTCAAATTCCCTCACTGGCATTGTTACTGAACCTAGCTGTTGACCTCCCCTCCCACTTCAAACCCCTCCCTCATCCCCTCCCATTAACTTCTATACTACCTCTATTCCTCCACCACCAATGACTTTAGAGCTTTGAGCTCCCTTAATAGGTTATTTTGTAGCTGGCTTTCCTTTCTTGTTTATCTAGCCTGGACATATTCATCACTCATTTCAATCGTGCTCTTATCAGTCTTTCTATTCTTTTGTTCCCCTTTATCGACCATCACAGAAAATTTGCCATTGAACACAGGGATTAGTCCAAGCATATTATTTGTCTTGTCCTCATGTCAGTTGCTGAGGACCACTAGAGAAACACTACAAAGCCATGCTGATCAGGTCCATTAGGGCTATGAGTATAGAAGCTTCCCTCCTAACTGCATTCTTAATAATGCCTGACAGTCTTTTTCTTTTCTTCTTATTGTCTCCAGTTACTCTTTTTTTGACGTGGCTGTTCTAGTGTTATCAAGCTCAGATGACATCCACAGATGTCTTGGACTATTTCCTGACTGAGAAAACAAGTCAACAATGACAAAAATGCCTTAGCTGCCTCTCCTCAACCTCTAACACAGATCCTTCACATTCAGTGATACTAGTATTTGTCTCTCTTTAATTTCTCCAATTTCAGAAAATGAAATGCCTTTGATCTTTTTGGGTTAGTTCTCCAACCATGTTCTTGATCTCTTTTCCTCCCACGTACTTTAGGATCTTAATTCATCAAACTTTCCCTCACTTTCTTGGATCTGCAAATACTCCTTTCCCACAGACCCTTTCTTAAAGCAAACTAAAATGTTTACTGTCCCTGTCATAAGTAATCCCTCCTGCAATGCTATATTTCCTGCAAGTTAAATTCCCATCTTTGTCCTATTCACATTCATACTTTAAAAATGACTGATTTCCCCATTTCTCACTTATCACTTTGCCCACTGTAATCCATCTTCTTTCTATTTCATCCATTTACTCAAATACTCTTTGGAGTATTGAATATCGTACTCCCTATATGTCTGTTCCAATGGACTTTCCCTAGTGTTTATTTACCTGGACATTTAAAAATCATGCACATGGGACCACCATGACATTCTTAAAGCTCTCTCCTTCTTTCTATAAGTTGAACTCTTACTTCTTCTCCTACATGACTACTGATAAATCTATTCATTGAACAAAGTGATCAATCCTTTTTATTTGGCCTGTCCTTTCAATGCTGGTATATTCTCCCTGGTTCAACCCTTGGCAATTTACTTCTGCAATTTGACATTTTTTCAAATGTCAAAAGTGACCTTGTTGGATCTGGGTGTTTTCTGTGAGATTGTTTATATTCACAAGGGAACGTAACACCCTTAGCTGTGAGTGCCAGGTCAGCTCCTAACAACACCAAACCCTTGCTGTTGAGTCAGCCGGTTCCTGGGTGTAAGTGGCTGTTTTTCTCTTTTTCAGCAGCAACAGTGGTAGTGATGCCCATAACAGATAATACATTTGGTGCTTATGCTGGTACTGTTTTAATTGATTGATATATATTATATCTTTTAATCCTCACAACACTACAAGGTAGGTACTATGATTTTTCTCTATTTTACAGATGAGGAAATTAAGACCCCAGGAGGGGGAGTAACTTAAGAAAGTGACAAAACTGATAATTTGTAGAAACCAGCTATATCAGCTACTTCTTACATACCACTGCATAGCTTCCCAACTGCACTTGTCTCCAGGACTTGGCCGCTTATTTTGCATTAGCTTCCTTGTGGTTGATTCTCACAGGCACAGCTCAGCAGTATCTTGCCTTCTGCACATGCATGCTGTATTTCTCTTGCTTCCTGCCCCAGGTCATCTCTGCTGCCACTGAGGGTCGCTTGGTTATCTCTGTATGAGCAATCTGGAAGGAGAATTAAAGGACAATTGTACATAAAAATGAAAGGTTTTGGAGTAAATATTTCACTAATGTTGTTGAGACCTTGTGAAATAGTCTCCTTTTCTTCTACATGGACTATCCTGAAATGCAAAGTTTAAATGGCCTCTTAGAGGATTCTCCTTTAATCAGGGTGTCAAATGTGCTTGATTTAATATTGAATGATTGCTTTCCCTACATCCATGACTCACTCAAATTTCTCCTCACTTCAGCTTCCCTGGAATTGTACTCCCTAATAAGCTAGTAGTACACAAGCTTTTACACCAGGTTTTGCTGTTTGGAGAAGCCAGGCAGTCTGAATCCAGAGTGTGAAAACTCCACCTGGATCGTCCAGTCTCCTTGCTTATCCAATACAGCATAGAGGTTGCAAACCTCAGCTTTAAGAGAAAATCTCAGTTGGAGTCTGGATATTGCCTCTTATAAGCAGTGTGACCTTGAGCAATTTATTTGATCTTTCTTACCCTGTCTTAAAAGTTGTGGATAGCAGTACAGTTGACACTTCAGCAACACAGGTTTAAACTGCACAGGTCCACCTATACTGGATTTTTTTCAATAAACATGTACTACAGTACATGCAGTTGGAGGTTGGTTGAATCAGTGGAGGTGGAACCACAGATACAAAGGGCTGATGGTAAAGTTATACGTGGATTTTTGACTGTTTGGGGTGGGGAGGTCAGTGCCCCTAAGCCCTACGCTAGTTCAAGGCTCAAAATACTAACTTTAAATAGAACTACCTCCGTATCAACAGTTACGACAAATTTAATAATGTTTGCTCTGACTAGCACACTAACACATAATAGCATACAGATCTTCCCTCACTTATGATGGGGTTATGTCTCAGTAAACCCATTGTAATTTGAAAATATTGTAAGTCTGAAAATGCATTTACTACACCTACCCTACTGAGCATCATAGCTTAGCCTAGCCTGCCTTAAACGTGTTCAGAACACTTAAATTAGCTTACTGTTGAGCAAAATGGTCCAACACAAATCCTATTGTATAATAAAGTGTTGAATATCTCATTTAACTTATTGAATACTGTACCGAAAGTGGAAAACAGAATGGTCACATGGATACAGAATGGTGGTAAGTGTATTGGTTCTCTGCCCTCACGATGGCATGGCTGACTGGCTGCTGCGGTTCGCTGCCACTGCCCAGCATCACAGGAGAGCATTGTACCGCATATTGCTAGCCCAGGAAAATCAAAATTCAAAATTTGAAGTATGGTTTCTACTGAATGCATATTGCTTTTGCCCCATCGTAAAGTCAAAAAATCTTCAGTCGTGCCATCATAAGTCAGGGACTATTGGTGTAAGGATTATCTTTATTATCATTGTTAATATCCCTCCAAACCTGCTCCTCCTCCTGTGTTTCAATGTTTGTTAGTGTTAACGCTATAACCCACCTCCCAAACTAAACAAATCTTAAGGAAATCACTGCCCCTTCCATCTGCTTCAGCCCTTTCTCCCTGAAAATTTCCACCACATAATTGCTCAGTAAAGCAGTACTTATTTTACCTCTCAGATTTCCTCTCACATGAATTTTTAAAATTAACCTTGTTATCTTCATTTTGATAGTCCTAGCCCAGGTCTTTCCAGTATCTCACCATAATTTGCAATAGCAGCATGCCAAGCCAAGTGATTTTCCTTGCCTACTCTCTTTCTTTCATCACAATCTATCCTTTACTGAGTTTTTTAAACCACAGCCACATTTCAACACTAATACTACTGGACTGTAATTGATACTTATTTCTCTATGGTTCTCAAGGGTTTATCAACCTTGGCCCTGTTGACATTTTGGGATGAATAATTATCCATTGTGAGGGAAAATATTTGTTGTGTGTGCAAAATGTCCTTTACATTGTAGGACGTTTAACAGCATCTCTGGCCTCTATCCAGTGGATGGCAGTAGAGCCCTCTCCACAGTCATGACAAAGACTAATGTCTCGAATAATGTCTCCAGACATGGCCTTAGGTCCCCTGAGGGGAAACTCATCCTGATTGGACATCCTTTATGGACAGAGGTTGTGTTTTATTGACAGAAATTTCTGACCCAAAGTACCGTGTTTGAAATGTGACAGATGTTCAAGGAATGCATGAAAAAATGAATGAATGAGATTCTTTCTAAAGTCTTCATTTTTAATCTCGGGCCACCCTTTTGTCTGTGCTTCCATGGCTTTTGCATTTTGCTGTGCATGTATCCTTTTCCCCAGTTACACTGTGTGATTTCCTTATATCCTCAGCACCCATAGAATGAATGGAATATAGTATGTTCTCAATAAATACTCAATTACATTTAATTAGTAAATTAGCGTCTATGAATATGTTCAGACCACACATTTTTAAGGTACTATATAATAACAACTGTATCCTATCACATCATGTAAGCTTTCCCTTTGTGGTACTTATGCCAACTATAATTAACACTAATTATGTACTTGTTTAATATCTGTCTCTGTAAGTTATGTGAGAGTGAAGACCATGGCTGCCTTTTTTTGTTTTGCCTCCCAGGTGGCTGAACACAGAATCTTGTGCAGAGTACATAGTCAGTAAATTGTAAATCCTTGTCCAATGAATGAATGCATTAAACAAATTTATACTGCTGCCAAATGAAACAGAAAATTTATGTTCTTGGAGAATTTGGCTCAATATATGTATCATGGTTCACTGATTTATATGATGCAGCAGTATTTGAACCTATATTATATTATGCAGTTTTAGAAAGTTTCATCTTTGTCAAATTAGTGAAAAAGTAATTTGCCCCTCTAAATCACTTCATAAAATAGAGAACTTGAGGCTGTCATAAGTCAATACAGTTGTTTGATATCCCAGGCTTGCAATTTCCTGTAGCTCAACATGTTCATTTTTTTTCTAGTACTAATGAATTAGCCCACAGTCTTAATTGACATATTGACCTTGAAAACTCCAGAAAATGATCTCATCTGCCAGCTTCATTATCTATGGCTTTATTAGCCAAGGAAATTTGACAATAAAACATGAAACAATCATAATTAATCTACATACTGATGCCATAAATTATACTTCTATCAAATAAAAGTAACCAGTGTAATCCTGAACACTGGATCTCACAAAAATATTTTGGTCTCATACTCCAAATATAATGGCTTTGTTCTGTTATTGTCTGAAACTACCTGTTAACCCATACTTTTTAAAATCTCAAAAACGAATGTTGTATAAGCATTTCAGAGAACAGAATATTGTTTAAAACCTTAAATTTAGTGTCTTTTGAAGAATGTTCCCACATCAGAGGAAGCCAGCATGCTATCTTAAAGAATATTAAAACTAAGAGGAAAAAAAAATTCTCTTCTTATACATATTGCTGTGTATTTTCTTTCCTTACCATGGATTCCTGTAGTTCCCAGTGGGGATCCCAATTTTAGAATATGCAGTAGACAACTGTACTATAGAAGCTAAAGCTCAAAATTGTTCAGGAGAAGCTGAGATATGGCCTTTCATTTGACAAGAAATTGAAAGCAAAAAAATCGTAGTAAATAGCCTATAATAAATTACCTCTAATGGAAGTATTTCATGTTTTTTACTAACTGACTTAGAAAGTTCTGATGGAAGTATTATGCCAAAACAAATTTGAAAGCGATCCTAACCATAAACAGTCATATTAGGCACCTATTGACTCTTCTATACCATTCATAACTTAATAAAAAAGACAGTCATTTCTCACAAAAGTGTATGACAGTGTTACCAATAGGGAGTAAAAATTACAAAAGTAATAAATTGTCATTTCAGCTTAAAAGCTGCCCTTTTTTTTTTTTTTTTTTTTTTTGCGGTACGCGGGCCTCTCACTGTTGTGGCCCCTCCCGTTGCGGAGCACAGGCTCCGGACGTGCAGGCTCAGCAGCCATGGCTCACGGGCCCAGCCGCTCCGCGGCACGTGGGATCCTCCCAGACCGGGGCACGAACCCATGTCCCATGCATCGGCAGGCGGACTCTCAACCACTGCGCCACCAGGGAAGCCCAAGCTGCCCATATTTATGTGGACGTTTGATTTTAGCTGAGAGTGTCCCTATTATGCGTGCCTTCATTCCTTTTCAGCTTCTAACAAATACACAAGTATTTTCTGAGACATAAAGTGAGTTATTATTTTCTTTATTTCCAGTGCCAATAGAGTCAAATTCAAATTTCCAAGATACTATGGTTGGTCTTCTGTCTCCCTTTCTAATCTCACTCCCATTTGTCTCTCTGTTCCTGTCCTTGCAACTCTAAACAATACGAAAGCACCCATAGTGCCTTAACATGCAGGGTTTCTGGTTGTGCCGTTGCCTCTGCCTAAAATGAAGCCCTCACTGTTTGTGCCCCTGGAAAACTCTTCTTTGCCCTTCAGATGTCAGCTCAAGCCAACACTCTTCCTCTCTGAAGCTGTCATTGCCTCTTCCAGGCAGACTTTGGGGCTCATTCCTCCACATACTTCACTCCCACTTTGACCATTTTCCCCCACTCTTTCTACTGTAGAAAGCAAATTATCAGAGGTGTTAGTGTCAACATCAGTAGACCCAGAAGTGCCACTTGCCTCTGTACTGAGCAGAGCGCATTTAGGAAATGCCTTTAATTCTTGACTCTTGCCGGGCAACATTGATGAATCAGAGCACAGAGGGAAAAAAAGATCTTACAACCATTATTATGTGAGCTTCCATTTCCACAGCTATAAAATGGTGATAATAATATCTGGTACTTTTATAAAACTGCAGTAAAATAACACATAAAAATGCTTTGTTACCTTGAAAAATAAATTTTCATAAAAGTGTCCCATGCCTATTTACCAACTTCACTCTCCTATTCACTGCCCACCATCTTGAAAAAATAGACTCCCCTACATGCACTCATTTTCTCTGGTTATAAATAAACTTGTAGCAAAATTACTATATTTTATCTTCTATTTTTATGTTATTTTTATCTCCTTGATTGAATATAAGCTTTTAATGGCAGTTATTTGTGAAATTATTTCCATATTCTTTAATTCTCACACATTAATACTAAGCCCATAATACACAGTCTTTGAAGGAATATGAAGAAGAATAGAAAAAAATGAGTTTCCACCAAGGGAAAACATTATTGTGTTCTTTCAAATAGCTAAAGGGCTATCATGCAGAAGACTTGTAACTTCATTCTGTGTAGCTCCAAATAGTAGCTCAAGGAAAAGCGTGGGTAGCAGATTTCATATAAGTACTGGAAGGATACTGAAAACTTTAGAGAAAGAAACACAAGTGGTCTTTTATCCCAGTATCTAAATAACCTTTGCTAATTGAAATACAAGAAAGTAGTTCATACAAATGATTAGAAAATAGAAATAATTAAAAAGGTATAAACTAAAAAGCCTAGTCTCATCTTTCTGGAAACCACTATTTATAGTATCCTTCAGGAAGGTGTTCTGCATATAAGTGTACATATATGATAGGTACATCCTTAAAATATTTTACACTGAAGGTATTCTCCCTGTTCCCTGTTCTGAACCCTCTCTCTTTGATATACATATATAATCTCCAATTGGTTCCTTATTGGTGGATATTATTGAGTTTATTTGATAATGTATACAGTGTTGTTGTGAGCAGTCTTGTGTATGGATACTTTGAAGTATCTTGGGGACTTTTTCTAAAAATTTAATGTTAAATGGAAACCAAAGAAGTGGACTTTCTTGTGAGGTAAAAGTGTGTTCATCAATGTAACTTTTCAGAGCCTTTTCTTTAGGCTATTCCTGCATTGGAAGTGAAGCTAGACTAAGTGATTCCTAAGACCTCTTCATAATTCTAACATGATAATTAACAAATATGTTTGTTGCTATTTACACCAAGCAGTGCTTCTCAACCTTAGCTGTGTATTACAGTCATTTGGAGAGCTTTTAAAAAATAATAATGCTCAGGTCCCAGCCCTGAAGAATTAGGTCAGAACCTCTAGAAATGGGTCTCGGGCTTCTTTAAAGTTCCTGGGTTATTCTAATGCCCATTCATTGTTGAGAATTACTGACATAAAGGTCAAGTTATTAACATTGTCTATAAGTTAAAAAAAAAAAAAGAATGGCAGCAGCAAAGGTACAAGAGCTTTAAGGAATTGATTTTCATCTCTTCTAGTAAAATGTGGGGAGTATGACAGTAATTTAAAGAGTAGAAACACACTAGAGAGAACCTTAGGCAATGCCAGTACAAGAGTTTGGTAAATGCTGGTTATTTTCTCAGAGAAAATACTCCTCTTTTTTTTTTGCTTTTCTCTCTCCCTGTGCCATACACAGAGGAGGAAAGGGTCCATATCTGCCTGCACTCTTTCTCATTGCTATTCATGGGTCCAAGGAAGCTGAGATGGGCATCTCAGTTTATTTAATCAGTGGTTCTCTACAAGAAGGTTAGGAATCATCTCTGTGTATCAGAACTGATACATAGCAATGTCCATCAGAAGAGATTAGTAGGCTTCTGTCAGGGTAGATGCCTCAGGGTAGAATGAAACCTGAAGCAGGGTTAAGTAATTGGGTTCTTGTTCAATAAAAGTGCTTGTTTGTGCTTTGTAATGAAAGATCTTTGGTACAATAGATGTCTGAATTCAAATACCCTTTGGATTTTCTGATGGATAAAGAGATAAGGGTGAAAGGGATTTAATTTAAAACTACTGAAAAACTTTAAAGAGATTAGAAAAATTGGTAAATGCACTTTCCTTTTTAAAATCTGGAAGAATCCTATCAGGACCAGTTATTTTTTTAAAAAAATGACAATAATTTTTTTTTGTTTTATTCCTACTCCCTTTTTTTTTGTTTTGTTTTCTTTTTGTCATCCTTAACTGACCTTTAAGACTCAGGTTATGAAGAAGATAATGGAGAAACTGTTATCTCCCAGCCCATGTACCCTAACCTGAATTTAGAAAGCAGTAGCACTATTGGGTCTCACTGGAGTGTCACAGAAAATCTGTAGGCAGAACATTGGTGAATAGATTTATTTCCATAAAGTCAATACTCACTAGTGTATCTAAGCTTCTGTTAAAAAAAATTGACATTTAAACTAATATTTTTAAGAACGTACTCTAAAAACATATCCAAAAAATTCATGTGAGCCATCAGAGCAGTGTAGGTGCGAAGAGGGTGGTATTTGGTGAACCATATTAATCTTAATAAAATCATTCATGTTTTGGGTTTTTTAAAACTTTGTCCCAGCTAATGTTAATAAGTGATTATTTGCATCTATTTACTTTCTTTGAGCTAAAAAATTCTGTTAGAGAAATGAGTAATAAAAAAGCCCTTTTCATTCCACTCATTTTGTCTAATCTGATTAAATAAAAGCCTTTATTTGGGGAAAAGAAAGTCGTGAATTCACAACTCAAAGGAGAGGGAAAAAAAAGAAAATCTCTTGACTGAACATGATCTGTATTTAAACTCCCTTTACTACATGGCATGTTCAGAGTGTTTTCTTCTCTGGTGCAAATCACATACCTCTTTTCCTCTCAGCCTCTCCATTTCACATCCATGTGTCATACTTCTTAGCGTTCCCTTCACTGGATGATCTAGGTATTCACACTTCATATACTTTTGTTCTTTCCTCAGGTTTTCCCCCCTTTCCTCCCTTCTCTCCTATGGAGATACGTGTGTGTGTGTGTGTGTGTGTGTGTGTGTGTGTGTGTGTGTGTGTGTGTGTGTATATATATATATATATGAAATATCAAAGCCATTCTGTGAGTCACAGCTCTAACAAATAGATGCTTGTTGAAATTAGCTTATCCTTGGGGTTGTCTGGCAAGCCACACAAAACAGCAGAGCTAGGAAGTCAGAACACTGGGTTGAAGCAAAAGTTCAGCTTAAAAATTTGTGTGTACGTCTTGGCAGCTCCTAAGCACTTTACAGATACATTTTCTTTCAGCACAGGGTCAAAGGCACAACAGATGATGCATAGCAGTGCTGAAGGTGGGAGTGTCTCCTGATGAAAAACATCGCTCGCAGCCTGTGGGTATCATGTGAGAGGCTGAATTAGTAATACTTTTAAAAAGAGACAAGTGAATTCTGGAGAGTAACCTTTTTTTAAAAAAAACTATTCAGGAGTTGGACTTCCCATTTATCTCTAAATGAGGAAGGAGACGTCTCCCTTTTCCCTAACTCTTGACTTCATTTTGGAACTGACAAGTTTAAACAGGATGAGAATCAGATTGCCTCTGCCTATCTCATTCTTTCGACTCAAGCCGACAATGTAATTAATGTTGCTGTAGGAGAAAGAAAAAGCATTCTTGAGGAGAACTTGTTTCCTCCTTGTCTTCTACAGATACTATTCTTGAGAGAGTAGGTGGTCTTTTTGACATATTAGTAGGGGAGGTATCACACACAAACACCCTTGATGAATTTGTGTGTGTTAATTTGTAGTTAAGCCAAAATTGCCTGTGTCTTTTTATAATTTTATGGTACACAGAAATTGGTAATTATCATACTTTAAAAAAGTAGCATTGAAAGCAAAAGAAAAGAAATTACACAAACACATTCATGCATGTAGTTTCTTCAGCTGGCCTCCCCTATAATATATGATTTTCTTTAGCACATTTATTTTCTGATTGTATTTCTCTGGGGAAATTAGCTAAGTGTTAGTTATACCAATAGTTATCTGGCATCTGTTTTAACTAGTTTCCCTCAGTTTAGAGTTTCATTTCTTCTTCCTTAGACTATCAAAATAGTCTTTTAACATCATTCCTACAAATCCGAGTAGACTTCCTATCTTCTCTTGTTAGTCAGGTTTCCTGCTCAAGATCCTTCAGTTTCTCTTTCTTAGTTACCAAATCAATGACGAATGCCTTATCCTGGCACTCAAGGTTGTCCATAGCTAGACCCAACATATTCACTTCAATCTCTGGTTTCTAATTAAATTATTTAATGAGAGTATTCAGGCCTTACCTGTGATATTCAGTCAACATGGGTTGCTTTTGTGGTCCACATATTTACTATTCTGCTCATTTATCAAGACCCAGTTTAAATGCCATTTCATCCCTAATGTTTTTTCCTTTTTCCCTTCATTTACTCTTCCCAGCATCCCGTACCCACCATCTACTACCACCATGGAGACACCATTGTAATTTTTTTTTTCTGTGTTTGTTTTGGTACTATTACAAATGCCTAATACCCTGTGATATATTTATTATTCATATGCATGTCTGTCTGCCTTGCAAGCATCACAAAATAGAAGTAGAGTTTCTTTTTATACACAATATACTTAAATAATTTTTTAAGATACATTGGTTTAAATACTTATTATAGGGAATACATATAAAGTCTTTTTCTTACCTTCATTTTTTAAAAGGCCTGATTAGATTATTTTGAGAAAAATTTATTGAGAATGCATTTGATGCCTCTGTAGACAAACTTACTTTTTTTTTTTTTTTTTTTTTTTTGGTGATACGTGGGCCTCTCACTGCTGTGGCCTCTCCCGTTGCGGAGCACAGGCTCCGGACACGCAGGCTCAGCGGCCATGGCTCACGAGCCCAGCCGCTCCGCGGCATGTGGGATCTTCCCGGACTGGGGCATGAACCCGTGTCCCCTGCATCGGCAGGCGGACTCTCAACCACTGCGCCACCAGGGAAGCCCGACAAACTTACATTTTGTCAAGAAGACAAACCCACATCTTGTCAAGAAGACAAACCTACATCTGTTCTCAAAGGCAGAAAATTTTCTTATTTTCTTTCCGGTAATAATGGGAAACACATTAACCTCCCATTTTTTTGTCAAAAGTGGAATGGTGTTATTTATCATGCATTGATTTGTTGTTTCTGAACCTACGAAGGTGGTTTGGCTATTTACAGTCAATGTAAGATGTTAGATATTTTCAGGGTTGCAGATGAGGACCATTACAATAAGTCCCTTTGGAACACTTAGGTATGGCAAAGGGTCATATCATACAAGTAATTATGGATGAAAAAGAAGGATAATATGGAAAGATATAAGGTGGCCTTAAACATAAGCTACCTTCTAATGCAGTTGATGTCATACCATTCTCTATACAAATCTATGTAGAATCAAAATTCCAAAATTTTCATTTTGTGATCATAATTGCAATTTGAAATGGTTTCTGTTTGTAATAGGAATCAATATTTGATCTTGTGAATCCTAAGTATACTAGAACTATTTAAGCATTTGTAATTTGGGGAAACTGAGGAATACGACAATTATGAATCTTTTTTTTCAGCTTTAGTTTTTCTGAAATATATTTAATATATATTGTGAGTTAATTATAAATATTAATTTTGTTCTAAGGAATATGTAATTGATTATTTAGAGTATACAGTAAAATAATCAACAAAATGGTCTTAATACATACATTCTGTATACAGTTCAAAACAACACAGAGTCCACTTGCATGGAATGAGGATGTCCCATGATTCAAATAAATTGTTACAAAAGGGGACTTCCTTGGCAGTCCAGTGGTTAAGGCTTCGCCCTTCAATGCAGAGGGTGTGGGTCAAGGAGCTATGATCCCACATGCCTCCTGGGCAAAAACCCAAAACATAAAACAGAAGCAATATTGTAGCAAATTCAATAAAGACTTAAAAAAAGTAAATTGTTACAAAAAATTTAATGTTATCTAATCTTTAATCAAAAGCTAACTTGCTGTTACTTTTTACATGCAAGTATCTTTATTTTAATATATTCTATTTTATCATACATTCATATAATAAATATAAATATTAATATTATTAATAATAAGTATTATCAATATTTACTGAGTTAATGCAAATAAAGCACTTAGCAAACTGTGTTCTACAAAGGAAACACTCAGTAAAAGTTTCTCATTGCTATTAACATTACTTATTTTAATGACTGAATGGTATTGCATGTAATTTATTTAACAGATCCCCTAATAGACATTGCTCCTAAATTTCAAATTGAATTTTAATTGGGTTTTCTGATTCAGGTTGTTTGGTAAATCAATATAATTTTATGAGATTTTCAAATAATTTATAGTAAAACATGATACACTATATATAAAAACTGTACTAAAACAAAATCCATTTTTATTAAATACCTTAAACTTTATTAAATATTTATTTCCATTTATTAAATACTTCTATTACGAAATTTTTGCAGAGGAGCATGGCCTTCATAAAGATAAATGACATGAATAAAACCTTCACATCCATCTTTTATTATCCTCCTTTTTGTTCAAATGAACTTGTGATCAAAAGGGGAGGAGCCTCCTCTCACAAGGAACATACAGTTTAGTGGGCGTAACACATTAAACTAATAACCACTAAAAATTCCTTCTCTTTATTACATCTTCCTTCACAATCAGTTCACTAAATAACTACTTATAAAATTAAACTTTTAGACATTCCTGTGTTGCTTTCCACAAGGTTGATCACTACGGCCTTGTTATTATAAACAGCTGTGACCATGACTGTTAGGGGCTGATTCCTGCGGAGCTAGCGAAGACCTTCCCTGGCCTTTACACCCACACAGTGTGTTAAGTGATCTTGTAAGTGCTTCATACTCTATATTAAATCATTTTCTCTGTGAAATACCTAGAATGGCTTTACAGTATTTTCCCAATTGACCACTGACTGACATACTTTATTTGTAAATTTTAACAACAACATAGTAAAATTTTGCAGTGTGTATGATCTGGTTGGATAAAGGCACACCTCCAGCCAGGACTTATATGTACATCCCCCAAAATTAGAGAATTACAAAAATTTGGAAATCCTCTTTGCAACTCCCAAATTTAATCACTTACTTATTTGGATGAAAAGTTTTTGTCCTTATCAGTCTCCTTTTTCTGTTGTCTTTCTTCATATAATACTCACCTCAGTACTTCAGTTACCAAATTTTCCTTGCTTCAGAACAATTTTTTGGAGCTGCTTTCTAAATGTTTCTTTTTGGTTGTCAAAATCAAGCCATCATTTGTAAATATCAGAGCCATCATTACCACCTACATGCATATTATTTATCCAGTTCACTGTGCGTATTAATGATATCAATATTTTTCATGCTTCAAAAGCAGAAACATTTTAAAAAAAAAACTTCTCTTTTGCCTTGCTGCCACCGAATCATGACAACTATTTGTTAAAAACCTATTACAGCTAAATCTTTCTTTTTTATTTTAATTATCATAATGCCAACCACTTGACGAGGTAACTTCTGCTAAGTAGGTAAGAATTGCAATGCTAGTAATCTTGAATTGCGCTGGAGTACCTGCATCTCAAAGATGCTGTGAACTGTTGGTGCATACAACTGTAAAGATGTTAGAGAATTGTTTTAAGGTCAAAAGAAATACAGTAAAGGAGGAGAAAAGAGTGGTGGATAGAAATATTTGTCAAAAACCTATTGGCATTCCATAGGTTGTTTTAATTATTCAGTAATATCTTCATTAATCGATGAGCCCTATGAAAGCATGATCCATACATATTTACTCTAAACAATACCCAATGCTTGGTACATAGCAGAGGCTCATTGAATATTTATTGAATGACTGAGTGAACATTGTAAACATAATGTCCCAAAGGAAATGATAGCTTGATCACGCTCTACAATGGTCAGAATAGCTGGACAATTACATTATTTCTGATGTAATATTAACAAACTGAAATGTATGTTTACTATAGCCCATGTTGTGTAAGTATCATATCTGTTTGTATTGCCTGTCTCTTGTACTAGACTTTGATTTACACTATTTCATTTATCTCTATATCCTTGGTGCTTGCACACAGCACATCATTGACACAACTAAATCCTTGTTTTGTGGATGAATATGTTCAGGTAGAATGCCAAGCTGATCAAGACAGTGTCTGAAGAAAGGTTGAGAACTTCAGGGTATTCAGTGTGGAATGGGGAAGAAAATACCATGATGTTTTTTAAAATATTTAAAATGTTTTAATATGGGAGGAATATTAAGCTTGCTTTATATTATATCATATTCTTGAAACTGAGCCAACAGATGGAAATTCTGGCAGCAAAGAGTAGAGAAGTATGAAACATGAAGCTGAGTATTATTATGCTTATTTTTTGGCAATGCACAGACTTATTTAAATATATCTTATTTAATTTTATAATAACAATATATAGATAACATAGTATTTACATGTTAACAGCTGCATTAATAAAAATGACACTAGTTTCCATAGCAAACACAGCAGTTATTATATTTATCATTCAGTATAGGATTATAAATATATTTATAATTAAGTAAACTTTAAAGATGTTCTTAATTGTCAGCCAACTCCTATATGGTAATCTAGAGACCCAGGGTCTTCATCTTGTAGCTTTTCACTCTTCTATAGCCTAAAGACCTTTGCATTTAGCAATGAATTAAGAAAAACATGGAAGATTATATTTGGGTAGTTTTAAGAGCTAAAAGCAGTGTACATCATTCTCACTCAGGTTGTTTTGAAATCAGTCTCATTGCCACAATGTAACTTCCTGAGAAAGGCACTCAGGCTGTGTGCAACAGGAGGAAGAAGAGTTTAAGGTGCATGCATATATCCAGTCTCTATTAGTATATAATTATCTAAGACTTGGAATTTAAGTAGAGTTCTGTCTAATGCCAGAATCACCAAATTGTACTATGGTATGGTGTCATCATTTAAGTGCCAAGAGCCAGTGAACAGATCCCAGATAGCCCATTACCAGACTTGTGATTAGAGCCATCACCACCACCATATGTGAATTATCTTCTTTCTGTTAATGAAATGTAGAGGTGATATTTATATTAGGTGGCCTCTCAGACAGAATGACCTCTAAGGTCCATATAACTTCAAGATTAAATGCCCAGCTCTGGGTTCTACTTTGCTTAATAGGCAATGAAGCAACCTTGAATGTTTTTAATGAAGGGAATGGCTATCTATATTTTAGGAATATTATTCTCATCTGTTGCAGTGTACATTCAACTCTATAAAACAGAGTGACTGAGATTCAGTAGTCTTTTTTGTGAAGAACAGTAAAATATTAAATAAAGTTAATTGAAAGAGAATTAAATTATTTTACTTCATTTAGTATGTACTGATAAATAATCCTTAATAATTTAAGGACTAGTCCAGATTGCTACCATGTGTGATCTCTAAAATATCTTAATTCCACTTATGTATCTAATTTGTATTTGATGAGTTTGATTCTTATATTTAAGGAATAGAAAAAATGAAATATTTAAATTGGCATAATAGTTCTTTCTGTCCTTTCTTTGAGATTCTATTTAAAGAGTCAATAAACTCTTATTATTACTAATTAAAACATTGTACTGAACATGCATTCATCTATTTTTTTCCAATTAAGGAAGTTTCTCTTTATGGTAATTAGTGCTATATTTTTATTTCCATAAGAATTTTTATCCTATAAACTTTCCATGAGTAGTGTTATTCATAGATTATTATTTTATTTTTTCTGTATAGTCATTTATATATAAGCAATTTTGTATATTTATACTACCAATCTTCTCAGGCCACTCTATATTAATTTTTCATATATAATTTTGTCTTCAAATATTGTATATGATATAATATTGTTACCATTTTGAGGCTAGAAATCACACTTCTAATTATTTTATACTCCAGTATATAATAACTAATATGGAATTATGCATTCAAGCAGTATACAAAAAGAACTTATTAAGTGAATAAAAATATACAGAAAATGTAATCATTTGTAAACATATTATTAAAAATCTTTATATCGGTACGACATGAAAAAAAACCCTTATTCATGTTGAGTAGCCAACTCCATTTATGTAATAAAGAACATTTTCTTAATATAATGTAAGGGTTATTTTAACTTGTGTAATCAGATGCTAAAAGCAAACAGCAGAGCTTTGGGCAGTGAGGAACTGTACTTTTTAAAGAATTTCAATCATATATGAGAAGCATTATAGCATTTGGAAAATGAGAGACTAATTATTGGATAAGCCCAGAAAAGTTCAATTTCTTTTTAACATACTATTGTTCAGTGAGTTGTTTGTGATTCTCATCATATGGACTCTAGAATCATAGATGATAATATTATAGCAAGTATCAATGTCTGTCTCTGTATCACTTCTCTCCCCAAACTAAGTTATCCTCTCTCCCTAAATGATCAGTGTCAGCAGGACCCTACTGGTAAAGAATTAAGGTACGTTAGTTCAGTATTCTATAATAAGTCATTTTTAGTTCTGTTTTGGAAAATTGACTTGTCATGACCTGAATTGTGTAACAGTGGCAACTAGATCCCAATTTTAAGCCCCCTTTGCCTAGATCTCACCAGTCTCTAGGCCTCCCAACTCCAGAGTCTTGAATCCTTTTTTTCTATATTCATTTCCACTGAAAACCCTGCTATCTGCTTACAGACTTTCCTGATGCTAATTGTTTGTTGTCCTGCTTGGTAGAATCTCCAAATGTTTCTTTCTTCTAAACAGCCCTTTCAGTGCTCCAGAAGTGCCTATTGGATTACACTTTTCCTCTGTATTAAAGTTATGCCAACTGCTTGCCCAGATTACCAGATCTTTTACTATGCTCTCTCAATCCATATCCATGGGATTTTATGAGTAAAATAAAAACCTAACATTATCTTACTAAATCCTGACTAAAACAATCAGAGAAATGTAAAGAAGAAAACCTACATTGGCTGTGGAATTTTGTGGAGGATTCTTTCCATACACTAAATGTTTGTTGTGCATCATACATATAGGGACAGACTGAAACAAAATATTGGCAAAAGTGATTGTGGTGAATAGCTTTCATTAGAGGTTTGACAGAACCCTATCAATATTCATTAACCTGGTTATGTGAGATCTAGAGGCCAGAGAAAACTGGGATAGCTGTGTATCCTCCCCTTAGAATTCCTTTAAGCTTTAGATTAGTGTTCTGGGTGAGTGCCCCAAGAGCACAATGGCCATTGGAAACAGAGAACGGGTTGGAAACATCTCCTTGATGTAGTTAATTTCTTCTGTGATCCACCGAGCAGTATCAGCAGAACAAGGGTCCTACAAAGTTCCCATTTACCTGGAGTTGATGTCGGGTTAAATGGAAAACTAGACAGAATAATCCAGCCGTTTTGTCAAATCCAGAGACAACACTTTACTCTTTAGGTCTGTCCGTTTATGAGAATTCTGCAGAGTCTCTGTTGGCTTTTGGGTCCTAAAACTGATAATGTAAATGAGAAGAAAAAGATAAAAAAAAATTAGGAAGAGGCCAATAGATAGGAAGTAAAATTCCAATCTATAAATAATTGATATTCCTGGAAAAGAGACTGGATAGAGTAGAAGGAAGAAAGGCAATATGAAAGATGTATTGAAAAAAACATTACTCAGCAGATTGATCTCTGAACTTTAGGTATCATCCAGGCAACCAATGGGTGGATGATATTAACTCCAGAGTGGGAAAATTGTTAATATATTAAAGTGCTATTTATGTATGTACATTCAAACAATTTAATAATTCAATATAAATAGTTGTCGAACTATGATTAGCATACAAACATAGAACTAAATAAAAATCCTTTTAAGTACGATCAGCATATTAAGATAAAAAGCCAGAAATTATTCCTAATAGAGAAAATAGGTGATATTTTAAAAATCATTAACAAGTTTTACATTGTTGTTTGTATATGCATATTATCCTTTAGAAGCAAGAAATTCTATGTGGAAAGACAAGATACAGGTGTGAGAGAGGTTAAAATTCAGATTAGTGACTAAGTGATAGAGACAACACAGTGCAGGAACTCAGAAAAGGTGTACAGTTCAAAGTGGGCAGAGAAATCATCAGTGAAGATGGGACTTATGAGTAAGTTTCTGAATAATTTGGCATCAAAGAGATGTAGGTATATATCCTACTTCTGTCATATTCTGGCTTGAGACCAGAGACTAAATATCTGATTTCCCTGAGCCTCATTTCCTTGCCCATAGAAACAGGGAACATGAAACAATGTGGTGTCATGGGCTGCTTTCTAGGACTAAGGGAGATATTGGATGCAAAACATCTGACACAGGTTCTGATACATGATAAACTGTTGATAAAATTCTCCTCAAAACCAATTGTTGTTGTTATTATTATTTCCTTGGACTATATTAAGGAATGTCTTAGAAGGGTTTGCAGTATAAGCTAAGTGTTTTCATTGGAAGAAACATGATATATGGGGACCAGAGAGAAACATTTACCAGTTATGGGGTATAACCATGCTGTGTATCTGCACTTCAGATGTGATTTGTTTGATTTGGTGTCTTAAGAGTGGCACTGGGGCCTCCCTGGTGGCGCAGTGGTTGAGAGTCCGCCTGCCGATGCAGGGGATACGGGTTCGTGCCCCGGTCTGGGAGGATCCCATATGCCGCGGAGCGGCTGGGCCCGTGAGCCATGGCTGCTGAGCCTGCGCGTCCGGAGCCTGTGCTCCGCAACGGGAGAGGCCACAACAGTGAGAGGCCCGCGTACCACAAAAAAAAAAAAAAAAAAAAAAAAAGAGTGGCACTGACTTTTTGATCTTCCACATTCTCATTATTCTGTATAGTCTTATATCCAGTTTTATAGAAGCATTTGAATTGCCTCATTTAACTTTAAAAAGTCCAGGACTTTAAATTTCTATAGCATAAAGTTTAATTGTTATTAAAAATGCAGATATGCCTGGTAAGGAAAGCGCTTTAACATATCTGTGGCCATTTTATTTATTTTTTTATTGTAAACATTGGGTTAAATATGACCGAATGCAGATTTTGATGGTCAGGTGTGGGGTGGCAGGTTGTGAAGGACAGGAGCCATGAAGAGACATTGATTCGCCAGAGTACCCACCCTAGAAAGGGATAGATGTGTAGAAGCACAGGCAGAAAACACTGAGGACAACCTTGGCTTAATGCTCTGTTTTTCCTTAAATAGGCTTAAGGATGCATCTGAGTCAAACTTATCATGATAAGTTGTATATTTTGTTTTGTCATGAAGTAAATAGGAAAATCTTATCCAGGGTTTTTTTGTCTTAAAAAGAGATCATTTTATACCCTTCATCTCAGGTCATTTGCCTGTGTTCACTGATTCTTGACATAGGGGTCAGAACCAGGCATCTATCAAGAATTTTGTGGCAAAAATGAAGTGCTCTATTCAAATATCTTCTGACATTTCATTACATCTTAAAGAATTTATGGATACATTTATTGGAGTTATGAGAATACAACAACATAAATCCTGAAGAACTAGAGTTTAAACTAAATCTTAGAAACTTCTTGTTCAATTTTCAACATTATTCAGAAACCACTTCTATAAGTTGAAATCATTGATTATCAATCTTTTTAAAGAAATGAATTTATTTTTGTTTATTTGAATTTTTACAAAGAACGGAACATGTAAAACAAATTAAAATTACAGGAAGTTTGAAAATAGGGTGGGGAGCTTGGAGTTCCTTCTCACCCTTTCCCCTCTGGCCTCAACACTTGCCCTGCTTGGCGACTCCAGAAGGCCACCTGGAATACAGTATGTTAACCATCAATATAAATTCATCTTGAAATCTTACAGAGTTCGGGAATTCCTACTCATGTGAGAGAAGCCTTTTTAATTTTGAGCTACCCTATTTTTTTAAATGCATTGCCATATAACTTTTGTTATTTCCCTGTGACTTATGTTCTAGTTGTACCCTAATACTGACCCTACTTTGAGATATTTAATATTTTTACCTCTCTTTGGCTTTATGCCTCTGTTTCCAATTCACTTATGAAAATGCTAGTAATCATACTATTGTGAATGCAAAGAACAGTTTTGTCCCTTTTCCTAAACATTGAATATATGCACATAATAAAGACGTAAATGGAAGTTATGTTTCGGAAGCTTCAACCATATCAGAAATGGGAATTGTGTGCATACACACCCATGCACATGAGAGGGAGAGAACAGTGAGAAGAATATATTACTGTCTCTAAAATTAATTGTTAGTCTTGCCTATGCCCCATAACACTCTTGGATCTTTAAATATCACATGCACTCACATATTCAAAACTGGAATCTTGCTTCAACTCTCAGTTTGAAGCTAACACAATGAACTCAGACTCATGATAAGTATTTTACCTGCTCCTGATGCTCAGTCCTGACGCTTGCAATTGTCTCTGACCCTCAAGTTTGTGTGGCCTGGCACTGGAGAATGCTTTGAAGTTCTGTTGGTTCATGATGAGAGGAGAATGAGGCTTTATAGAAGATTATAAATTGGTAGACCAGAATAGAGAGGTAGGTGAATCAGAAAATCTACTTCATAGACCAGTATAATAATCTAGAATGAGATGATATATACCTGGATCGAGGTCATATTAGAACTGGAAATTGTGTGTAATGTTTCAAAGTAAAATTCATAAATGTTAAATACTAGTTGTGATGAGGAAGAGAGTAAGAAATGATGTCTAATTCTTGAGCTTGGTTGATTAAGAAAATGTAAAGAGGGAAGTTGGGAATAGGTACCAGTTTTAGTTAATTGTACTTGACATGGATTATGAACTCTGTTAACATTTGAATAAATGAATTGAAACAGAGATGATCTGTCAATTATTGTAGATGGCAGAGTTTTCCTACATTGAAATTTCCAAGGCGAGAGTTGAAGAATCCGACTCAGTAGCCAATTGCTGCAGAAAAAGTTTTGATGTAAAAAGGGTAGATGGCCAAGGAGTGATTGTTGAAGATTTCTGGAAGTCATTGGATTTTTAAAAATGCAGTAAAAGGAAATAGAAGTGTGGGGGGTAGGGGAGAATAGGGAGCATGAGAGATGAGGTGAGTGTTTAGAAAAGAGGCCTGGAAAGTGCACAGTCCCTGAGGCAAAGAAAGGAGAGCTTCAAGAAGACTCTATTCAAAAGAAGGTACACTGAGGAAAAGGCCTCATATTTTGCAAGAACAACTGCCATCAATTTGTATAAAGCTACTGCTTCAGTCAAATAGTTTGTCTTCTACCAGTTATTTAATTTCTCGTCTTCATGTTTTCATTTCCTTCATTTGAAATCCCTACCTCTTTCCTTCACACTTTATCATTAGCCTTTCCTTTTAAAATACCTAAACAAAACTACTATCTTTCATAATTGATACCATTCATTAAAGCTATTAATGAAATGTTGTCATAGTTGCATATCTTGCATTGTTTTAATTTTAATTTGTATAAATGTATGTGTGTGTACATAACTCATTTTAAACATGAAACGGATTATTACATTACTTTTGTTTTATACACCAGAAAAGAGTTTTGATAGGTCGGAAAGTATAGACTTAAAATCAACATCAGTATATATAAAATTTTATCTCTAAACTCTCTCTCTCCTCCTTGGTGCCCAGTACCCCTGAATAGCATGAAATAGATCATGAATCATAATATCAGTTGTGTTGTTTTATCCCATATCAGAAATCTCACCATATCAGGAGTACATTCAAGGTGAGAATGTCGCGGCGGGGGGGAACATGAAGTGGAAGCGTTTAGGCAATGATTTGTTGGTACTGAGTTAACTTTTAGGACTTGTTACCTTTCATGTGTCCAACAGCAATTGAAGAAAGAGCCTTTAGTGATTTTAAAAGTGTGAGTAACATTGACTCAAATATAATCTTGCAAGTAAGTTGGGAAGTGTGTGTGTAAGGGGGAAGAAGGAGGTAAAGTGTGTGAGAGAAGGAAGACTGATTTTCTTTGAACGTGTCTCAGAATGCTGTAACTGTTGAGGTTTTGCTTTGCTTCACTGATTGTTACAGATACTTATCTCACATAATCGGGGGGCAATACCTAGAACAGGCTGCTATCTGTACAGCTCTCAAGTCTACTATGAACTTCATCAGTTGACTCCACAACCTCTTTTACTTTTTTTTTAAGCTTAAAAGTTTAGAATAAAATTCCAACCTGGGCTTTTCCATATTTCCATTCTGGAAGTGAACATGCTCCATCATCCAGTGAGAGAGAGAAAAGTGAGCTGGAAAAGGAGAAAGCATAATCTCTCTCACTCCAGATATTCTTAGCAGAAAATCTAGAATAAGAAATTCAATCAAAAATTTTAAATAACAACAAATAGAACTCTGTGTAACAAGAAGTTCCATTTGGGCAGGTTCTTAGAATAAAGTTCATGATAGAGTTAAGGCAATCTAATCAATTATGGACTATAATGGAGTAAAAGATTAAGTTAGAAAAATAAATCTGGAAATACTAAAGTCAAGACATACTTATCCCTCCTATCTCACCTCTTCCCACTCTTCCTCTCTTTTACTGTGTTCCATGAACATTGTCCTATTTCCCCTTCAACCATGCCAAGCTCTTCTGAATCTCAAGGCATTACATATACTATGCCGTCTATGGACATTGCTCCCCGCCACCCTGTTTTTACATGGCTGCCTACTTCTTGTCATCAGTTGAAAGCTCAAAATTTTCCTTCTGTTCCACATACTGCATGTGTGGGCACATACACACAGTCGTTTTCTTCATAGTACTTAAATGTTTAGATTGAAGGATCTTGTCAATTTTTTTTCTTATTTATTGCATGTCTGAACCTATTAGAGCAAAGTTTGTGCAGAGCAGTAACCTTTCTTGTCCTCTCTCAGTATTCCAGTGTATAGATCAGTATGTACTTGGAGTGAGGACTCATTAAGCATTTGTTGAATGAACGTAGCCTTTTACCAAGGCAAAGAACAGAATTGTGTGCCTAGATCCCCAGGAAATGTTTTACAATTGTGTCTTAGTTAATGTTTTCCTAACATTTTGTTGACTTTGGCTGACAGATATTGGCCATTTCTTCATTAGCCAGTAATAAGATGAACAGGACTTAAATAGGTGTATGTCATTACTATGTAGATCAGCATGAGACTGAAGATTATTATAGATACACTGCCAAGAGGGTAGCAAATTTGTGTTAAATTATGTATAGACACTCTTTTTAACCCTTGGGTGCTGTGTGATCTGCATATTTATTATTAAGTTTCACTTAATGCATTGTTGCCGTTTGCTAAATATATTTAAATCAATTCCTGTGTTTTTATGGCTGAAGATAGATGTTGATACACACATGTATAGCAGAGTTTTGGAGGCCAGAACACTTGTTTATGAATCATTGCATATTTAATTGTCAATGATTTGTATTTAGAAAGCATTTATATTTAAATATGTCCTATATTAGACAACTACCAAATGCCTAAGCCCTACTGCATATTTAAAATTTTCCAAGGATGGTTGAAAGTATAAGATGGTAATTATCTTTTTCTGATGTGTTGGTGCTATTAAAATCATATCATGATAACTTATCATTTACATGTAAATCTTGTTAAAATTTCAAAGCCCTGTGCTGAAAATATAAAAATAAGTATATTTAATATAATTGACATAAGATTGCTATTTTCCACAATTTTTCTGACTGTAATAAGAGAGATCCACTTTTGCATGCCTCTTCAAACAGCATTTTGAATTCTACCAACATCACACTCCTTTTATCCCCAGTAGTTGAAGTCCCAAAAGACTATCTCACCACAAAAATAACATCTGAAATATCAACTCTATGCATATAAATTCAGTTGGAAGGAGAAAACACTTCATGACTTTAGAGATGTCAATTTTATTACAAACTGTTTCTTCTACATAGAGCTATGTGAGCATGTGAGAATATATGTGTAAATTAATGTGTAATTCTTTCATTTTCCATTATAACTCAGTGTGCAAAAGAAATATATAAATGCAGGTATACAGTAAAATCAAGAGTTACCACAGACTATATACCTGTTTACATGTGAATTCTTTATACCTTAATTCTAAATTTACCACAGAGAACTAAGGTTAACAAATGATATGTAGGCGCTCATCATCCCAAAGTTCAACTCTTCCTTTTTTTCTTTTCTTTCTTTTGAAATCTTACAAACGAATTAGAAATGTCCTGCCTCTTTCTTTTCTTCCTCCCACTTATTGCATACACATACACAATCTTAAAAACCTGGATTTCTCATTTTTTAATTTTCCTTTGTTTTTAAACTAATGTGAGCATCATTTTCCTGATTATTCACATTTAAAAGCATGTATTCAAATCTACTTTCTCCTCATCTCACACATCCATTTAGTAAACAATGATGAATTAAAATCCAAATATGGCATATATGCAGCCAGCTCATTCCAGTCTCTCTGTTGGTCTCTGAATCAAGACAATTAGCTTGGATCGCTTTTTTTCAGTTTTTTTTTTTTTTTCTTCTTTCCTCACATGCCAACCAATTTATCCTATGTAACTCACCAGGAATAAAATAGAGCACAGCTATAATTATGATGCATGTCACCCCACAAATGCCCCATGATTCTTCAGTACAGAAAAAAGAAAGCCATACTCTGGTTTTTAAATCACACTTTTAAATCAATCAATCGATCATGCTTGTTGCAGAAATTCAAACTGAAAAATATGTAGAAATAGGGATAAAAATTCTTCAGGACTATCACTTTCCTATAATACTGCTCCCATCTCAGTTAATATCTGATGGTAAACAATTAGGATGGCATGATTCCACATCTAGTTTTGAATATCGTGTGTGTGTGTGTGTGTGTGTGTGTAAAATAGTTTGTGACTATATTAAAAACAGATACTGGTATGATGAATTCACAATTTACTTTTTTATAATTAAATTGAATTTCAATTTATGTAGCCATTTTTTCATTAGAAAAGTAGATACAGTGTTTTGAACATAGAAACCTCTAAATTTAGTTGAAAAACAATAAATTTGTTTAATTGAATTGTTTATATTTTACCAATATAAGACCAAATAGTAATTTAAAAATAGTTTAATTTGTGAAGTCATAAATAATTAAAAATAAGTAAAACACTTTTTCTCTAAGTATCTTATTTACTGACAGAATCAAACATAGAGTTTTACATTAGTTGCTCAATGAATACTTGAATCATTTAATGTATGATACTTTAGGTATCATTTTAATTGATTTAAAGGACTTGAGGACATAGAACAATATTTTAAATAAAACATATTCTTATATATTTTATCAACAGCATTGGACAAAGTGATCTTTATTGTATACATGGTAAATAAGGAAAAATGACTTTCCTTTTTTTTCTTGTTACCTTTCCTATTCTATACTCTGATGCCTGTTATTAAAATTTAAAGATAAATATTTTTCACGACCTCCCTGCATAGTTCATATGCACAACTAAGGTTAAGAATCACTGCCTTTCTATGGTATGCACTGAACACTACTTAATATTTGTGATTTAAAATGTATTTTTCAGGTTGAATTGAAATCTATCCAGAGTTTATAGAGAACTCTTACAACTCAACAAAATTTCACAGATGGATAATAATGTTGAATATCTTTTCATGTGCTTATTGGCCATTTGTATGTTTTTTAGAGAAATGTTTATTCGAATTCGTGGCCTATTTTTATTTTATTTTATTTTTTAACATCTTTACTGGAGTATAATTGCTTTATGTTGGTGTGTTAGTTTCTGCTTTATAACAAAATGAATCAGCTATACATATACATATACCCCCATATCTCCTCCCTCTTGCGTCTCCCTCCCACCCTCCCTATACCCGCCCCTCTAGGTGGTCACAAAGCACCGAGCTGATATCCCTGTGCTACGAGGCTGCTTCCCACTAGCTATCTATTTTACATTTGGTAGTGTATATATGTCCATGCCACTCTCTCACTTCGTCCCAGTTTACCCTTCCCCCTCCCCGTGTCCTCAAGTCCATTCTCTACGTCTGTGTCTTTATTCCTGTCCTGCCCTTAGGTTCTTCATAACCTTTTTTTTTTTTTTAGATTCTATATATATATGTGTTAGTATACAGTATTTGTTTTTCTCTTTCTGACGTACTTCACTCTGTATGACAGACTGTAGGTCCATTCACCTCACTACAAATAACTCAATTTCCTTTCTTTTCATGGCTGAGTAATATTCCATTGTATATATATGACACATCTTCTTTATCCATTCATCTGTCAGTGGACACTTAGATTGCTTCAATGTCCTGGCTATTGTAAATAGTGCTGCAGAGAACATTGTGGTACATGTCTCTTTTTGAATTGTGGTTTTCTCAGGGTCTCTGCACAGTAGTGGCATTCCTGGGTCATATGGTAGTTCTATTTTCAGTTCTTTAAGGAACCTCCATACTGTTCTCCGTAGTGGCTGTATCAATTTCCATTCCCACCAACAGTGCAAGAGGGTTCCCTTTTCTCCACACGCTCTCCAGCATTTATTGTTTGTAGATTTTTTGTTGATGGCCATTCTGACAGGTGTGAGGTGATACCTCATTGTAGTTCTGATTTGCATTTTTTCTAATGATAAGTGATGTTGGCATTCTTTCATGTATTTGTTGGTAATCTGTATATCTTCTTTGGAGAAATGTCTATTTAGGTCTTCTGCCCATTTTTGGATTGGGTTGTTTGTTTTTTTTTTCATATTGAGCTGCATGAGCTGCTTAGAAATTTTGGAGATTAATCCTTTGTCAGTTGCTTCATTTGCAAATATTTTCTCCCATTCTGAGGGTTGTCTTTTTGTCTTGTTTATGGCTTCCTTTGCTGTCGAAAAGCTTTTAAGTTTCATTAGGTCCCATTTGTTAATTTTTGTTTTTATTTCCATTTCTCTAAGAGGTGGGTCAAAAAGGATATTGTTGTGATTTATGTCATAGAGTGTTCTGCCTATGTTTTCCTCTAAGAGTTTGATAGTGTCTGGCCTTACATTTAGGTCTTAAATCCATTTTGAGTTTATTTTTGTGTATCGTGTTAGGAAGTGTTCTAATTTCATTCTTTTATATGTAGCTGTCCAGTTTTCCCAGCACCACTTATTGAAGAGGCTGTCCTTTCTCCACTGTACATTCCTGCCTCCTTTATCAAAAATAAGTTGACCATATGTGCGTGGGTTTATCTCTGGGCTTTCTATCCTGTTCCATTGATCTATCTTTTTGTTTTTGTGCCAGTACCACACTGTCTTGATTACTGTAGCTTTGTAGTATAGTCCGAAGTCAGGGAGCCTGATTCCTCCAGCTCCGTTTTTCGTTCTCAAGATTGCTTTGGCTATCCAGGGTCTTTAGTGTCTCCATACACATTTTAAGATTTTTTTGTTTTAGATCTGTGAAAAATGCCATTAGTAATTTGATAGGGATTGCAATGAATCTGTAGATTTCCTTGGTTAGTATAGTCATTTTGACAATATTGATTCTTCCAGTCCAAGAACATCTTTTCCTCTGTTTGTGTCATTTTCAGTTTCTTTCATCAGCATCTTTCAGTTTTCAGAGTACAGGTATTTTGCTTCCTTAGGTAGCGTATTCCTAGGTATTTTATCCTTTTTGATGCAGTGCTAAATAGGATTGTTTCTTGAATTTCTCATTCTCATCTTTAATTGTTAGTGTATTGAAATGCAATAGATTTCTCTGTATTAATTTTGTATCTTGCAACTTTACCAAATTCATTGAGCTTTAGTTTTTTTTTGGTAACATCTTAAGGATTTTCTGTGTATATTATCCTGTCACCTGCAAGCAGTGACAGTTTTACTTCTTCTTTTCCAATTTTCATTCCTTTTATTTCTTTTTCTTCTCTGATTGCCATGGCTAGGACTTCCAGAACTATGTTGAATCATAGTGGCAAGAGTGGACATCCTTGTCTTGTGCCTGATCTTTGAGGAAATGCTTTCAGCGTTTCACCACTGTGTATGATGTTAGCTGTGGGTTTGTTACATATGGCCTTTATTATGTTGAAGTGTGTTGCCTGTATGCCCACTTTCTGGAGAGTTTTTATCGTACATGGGTGTTGAATTTTGTCAAAAGCTTTTTTTTCATCTGTTGAGATGATCATATGGTCAAACGGAATAATGGAATAAATGTTTCCGGAATAATGGAATAAATGTTTCCATTTGAAACAAATATAGTCAAACTGAACAAATACCAAAATCCATTTTTTCCTTTTTTAAACTTATAAGAGACACATCTATAACAAAAAAAATAATATAGGAAGTTTGAAGATAAAAGAATGGCAATGGCATTTAATTACAACTTTAAACAAAAGAAAGCTGATATTAATATCAGGAAATGTGGGCTTTAAGGCAATAATCGTTATAGAGATAAAGGGGATTATCTCAATATATCAAAAGGGTAAAGGCTAATTCATGAGGAAGACCTAACAGTTCTTAATTTGTAGGCAGCTATAACATGGCCTCAAAGCATATGAAGTGAATATTGACAGAACTAACAGAGGAAACAGAAAAATCCATAATCCTAGTAGAAGATGGTAACAAATGTTTAAAAGTGTGTTAGTAATAGAAAAAACAGACATTTAAATAAGTGTATAGAATATTTGACTAGCAAATCAACAGAATTGTTCTAATAAACTAGTTATTATACTACCCAGCAACTGCAGAATATATGTCATTCCAAGTACACACAAAATAATTACAAAATAACCAGATTATATACTAGACATAAGTCTCAAGAAATTTCAAGGGACTGAAATCAGATATGATTGTTATCTGAACATGGTCCTATTACACTAGAAATAAAAAACAAAAATAAAATGATAAAATTCTGGTACATTTGGAATTTTTAAATTTTTTACTACATACCTATGGGAAAAAAAGCACAAAATTGGAAATTAGAAAATATTTAAAACTGGATTTTAGTGAAACACTACTTATCAGAAATTGAGGTGTATAATTAAGGTTCTGCTTAGGGGAAATTAATAGTCTTATGCATATTTTTTAAGAGGCTGAATATCACTAATCTGTGTAACCATTTTAAGAGGCTAGAATACAAGTAATATAAAGCCAATGAAAAATAAAAGGATAGAAATAATAAAGGTATGAGTAGAAATTAGTAGAATGAATAAAACTATAGTAATTAAGAAAAGTCTATAAAAGTGTGTATATATGTATATATGTCTGTGTGTGTGTATATATTTAAAGAAAAATGCACAACATGAAAGTTGTGAGTTTAAGGTTTATTCAGCGTCTTACTGAAGACTATAGCCTGGGAGACAGCCACTCAGTAGCTTTGAGTAAACTGCTCTGAAGAGGTAGGGGAGGAGCTAGTATGTATATGAATTTTTTTGGCTAGGAAATAATATATGTAATCAAGCATACATCTTGGTAAAAGATTGCTTATCACAAGGAACAAATATTTGAAGTTAATGATTTTAGTGCTTTTCTATGTATGGGAAGGTGCAAGAATCTGGGGTAATTGAAAGTCTTCCTGAGATATGCATCTGACTCTAGAGGCCTATTTATTCAAAGCACAGATTGCCTCATTTTTTTTTTTTCCATCCTGAATTCCTTTCAGGATACACTGTTGATGGGCAAATGCAGTGGGTTGCAACTTAACCCTAGTATAATTGGGTGATGAGTGATGTTCTTTGTTCTTCATATGTTCATATATCACACATATGTATGCAATAGAAAGAAAAAAATGCCCAAGTATTTTTAATAGATATGATAAATCCTTGGTATGAGTAAAGAAAACAAAGCAGAAAAGACAAGAATATCTATTACCAGGAATGAAAACAGAATTACTATACATCCATTTACAGTAAATATTATAAATATAAAAGAAAGTTATAAATAAACTTTATGCCAAGAATGAAAATTTGAACAAAATGGAATTTATAGTAATGTACATCAAAATTGTCACAAAAAGAAATGGATAACCTGAATATTGTATACTTATTAAAGAAATCAAATCAGTAATTAAAAATGTTCATTATTTTCCAAGTCCAGTTGCCTTCACTAGCAGTTTCTAACAAATATGCATGAAATTTTAAAAATACTGATATTTCACAAACTACTCCAAAGAACAGAAACAAAACAGGGATATTTGTTTCTGCGTTTTTTCAGACTGACAGGACTTGGACATTAAAATGCATCATGGAGTGGTTAAGAAAGGACTATTGTTAGGTAATCTTAGTGATAGTCACAAATTTTAAAATATTAAGCAAAATTGAGAAAGTCATATCTATAAACAGACAAACAAAAACATGCTAATTTGGGGCTTATTTCAGAGACTCACAGTTCATTTAGCATTTGGAAAATCAATAAGTATAATTTGCCACATTACAAAAAAGAGAAGAAAACTCACATTATCTGAATAAAGAAAAAATGATTAAATTCAGAACCTATTTGCAACAAAAGAAAAAAAAATCAAAGTAAGAAAAGAAAGGAACTTTCTTAATCTTTTAAAAATAACAAAAATACTTAATCACATCACACTGGTCAGAATGGCCATTATCAAAAAATCAACAAACAGTAAATGCTGGAAAGGGTGTGGAGAGAAAGAAACCCTTTTGCACTGTTGGTGGGAATGTAAATTGATACAGCCACTATGGAGAACAGTATGGAGGTTCCTTAAAAAACTAAAAATAGAACTATCATATGACCCAGGTATCTCACTACTGGGCATATACCCAGAGAAAACCATAATTCAAATAGACACATGCACTCCAGTGTTTACTGCAGCACTATTTACAATAGCCAGGACATGGAAGCAACCTAAATGTCCATCAGCAGATGACTGGATAAAGAAGATGTGGTACATATATACAATGGAACATTACTCAGCCATAAAAAGGAATAAAATTGGGTCATTTGTAGAGATGTGGATGGACCTAGAGTCATACAGAGTGAAGTATGTCAGAAAGAGAAAAACATCATATATTAAGGCATATATGTGGAATCTAGAAAAATGGTATAGGTGATCTTATTGGTAAAGCAGAAATAGAGACACAGACGTAGAGTACAAACATATGGACGCCAAGGTGGGAAGGGGGCTGTGTAGGATGAATTGGGAGGTGGGGATTGACATATATACACTAATGATACTATGTATAAAATAGATAACTAAGGAGAACCTACTATATAGCACAGGGAACTCTACTCAGTGCTCTGTGGTGACATAAATGGGAAGGAAATCCAAAGAAGAGGGGATATACGTATACATATAGCTGATTCACTTTGCTGTACAGTAGAAACTAACACATTGTAAAGCAACTATACTCCAATAAAAAAAAGAACCTACTAAAACTCCACTGAAGACACCATACTTAATATTGGTTTGACCAAAAAGTTCGTTCAGGTTTTTCCATAAGATAATACGGAAAAACGTGAACAAGCTTACCTGAACGACCTTTTTGGCCAAAACAACGTTTACTCTCTCAGAAACATTAAAAAACTTTCCCTTCAAGAACAGGCTCAAGAGGTGGGTTCTCAGTATCACCAATGCAGTTCAATTTTGTTCTGGAAGTCTTAGAGCAATCAGGCAAGAAAAAGGCATAAAATTTAAAGGGACTAGAGCATATGCCACCTTTCATTTAAGTGGGTGATATGAATGTGTATTAGGAAATTGGAAAATCTGCAAGCATATTATTAAAATTAATAAAATACTTTAGCAAAATTTCTGACTGAAAGATTATATGTTATATACATAGCATGCCCTACTGTAGGGAAAATTAATGAATTACAGCTCCATGCAACATAGAAATGAATCTTAAAAAAACTATAGAGTTCAAAACAAAGATAAATAATGTTTTAAGTATGCATACCCAGCAAGTAAAACTATAAAAGGGGAAGTAAGAAAATAAAATTGAAAGCAGAGTAAAAAGATTTCACAGTTGGGAAGACGTAGAATAGGGAAGGCAAGGCACTTCTGGACTGCAGGCATCTTTGCTGTGAAAATTACAGCAATAATGTGTTAAGCTAATCATTTGCATTTTATAAACTTTCTTTTATTGTGTTATCTTACAAAATAAAGTTTAAAAAATAACTTGAACTTTGGGAAAGTTTGGAAAGGTAGTAATACGTAGGTGGACAGACATGAAAAGTCAGCTCCATTTCACAAAGAGTGCTTGATAAATTAGCAGTATAAAAGGTATTTTACAGAAAGTTGTCTTCTCTTAATTAAAAAAGAAAGTATATATATATATATATATATATATATGTATATGTATATGCTCTTCTGCTCTTAGAGCAAATACAAAAGGGATAAGGAATGTTCAAAGATTATTACTTTGATTTGAGATTTTATGTCTCATAGTTAGAATTTTTTTTTTTGAACAAACACATTTGCACCTTCTGGAAACAGCTTGAGTTTAATTTGTGTTGTCTGGGGAGAAGAAAGAAACTGAAGTATGATTTAAACTTAATTATATATATTTGCATGATTTCGTTAATAAGTTTTAAGAAACTGTATTGTCTTTCAAAGTGAGTGTTTACCACTAAATTGTGTTTTGGTTTTAAAAATAAATACATTGAAAATAAAATGTACCTAATATTCTAAAAGGGTATTTCTATTAAATTAAAAAAATGAATTTATAAAACAGCAGTCACAGTGACACTTATTGATACTCCACTTTACAATATGTTTTCATCTCCCAAACCATCATAAAAATAGATTAGTGTAACATTAATAAAATTATATATTTTTTTGGTGGAAAACAGCAGGTACAGTTTTATTTTTGCCTGAGCTTACGAAGTTTGTATACTATGACTATACAGTAGCTACAAGTCATTTGTCTGTATTTAAAGAAGGATCAATATCCAATTCTTAGATGAAAGCATCTTTTTATGAAGATGTGGTAGAGAATGTCAGACCTAGTTAACTTGATCTATTATAAGTTTATCAAAAATATAATGGATGACAGTGTCAAACTATTTTATGATTACCACTCACAGATGGCTAAAGTTTCATAAAAGGATCATTTATGGCATAGTACACTCTTTAGTTATTTGAGGAGAAGTGAACAAATCTATTGGAATTCATTACATTGCCATAACCCACGAAAATAATATAGGGAGTTTTCTAAAATCTAAGTTCCCTCACAAAATATTATTTCCTCCCTTTAGAAGTCATTTGGTAATAATTATTTTGAATCATACATGTTAGCTACCATAGGAAAGGCATCAAATAAAAGACATTTCTATAGTAATTTGCTTATAATGTTCTGAAAATCAAAACAAATTTCATTTATGGCACCTAATATTTTAACATATTTAAGAATCATGTTGATGACTTTTTTTGTCTATTCCTATCACCATCCACAACACCTTCTCTTGAAAATTAGGCTGTCACAACACAGAATGTTCCAGTGGCTGGCACTGGTATAAAATAGCTACATTCCAGATTAAGAAAGGACTATTATATAATTAGAATTGGATATGCAGAGGTCATTTTGGAACTCTAAATTAGGAGCAAAATATTTAAAATACAAAATATATTGTTGGCAATACTATGCAGTGAGGGTTTGCCAGATCACCATGGACACAACTTAATATTTTCCTATGAATCAAGCAGGTCTGCTGTTTTATTCACATATAATTCGTACATATTCACCTGGTCTAATACATTTCTAGAACACAAATTTTGATTTCTAAATAATAGTTCTTAGGAGTTGCATGCTTCATTATTTGAATTATATTTAATTGACAAAACAACGCTTGCAAATAAAACTAAGAGAAAATATGAATTTTTATTATGGTCATCAAATTAGATGAATGTCTATGAGGGAAAGGCTTACATAATTTAAACATAGAATAAAATTATATTTTTCGAGTTAACTATGTACCTTAGGGATATGGTATCAACAAAAATGAATTTACTCTAGATTGCTGCCTAATTATATGCCTTCTAGGAATTAAAAAATCCAAATTTATGTCTTTATGATATATTAATCTAGGTGATTGTCACTAATTCCCCAAATATTTATTGAGTATATTTTATCGTTCAGGTGATTTTCTAGGCATTGGAGGTAAAATTGTGAAGAAGTCAGAGCAGTAGTTTCTTTTCAGAGTTTATATTTTGATGGAGAGAGAAAAAAATAAATAAAATAAATAAGATCACTTCAGGTAGTAATGAGCTCTGTGATAAGATAAAATTATGTGCAGTGACAGTGCCTGCAGGTGTACTTATTTAGATATTATAGTTAATAAAGTCCTCTTTGAGATGTGACAATTACATGAGCTGAATCCTGTACTAGAAATTGGCTATATCAAGGTCTAGAGAATGAACTTTCCAGGCAGAGTGAACAGTGGTGGCAAGACCCCTAAAGTAAGACTAAGCCCAGCAGTTATGAGAACATATTATAAGGCCAGGGTTGTTGAATCCTAAAAAAGCAAGGGGGAGAATGGTAGGATATATACTGAATAAGTAGACAAGGACCAGTTTAGTAAGGGCCTTTTGGTGACATGGTAACAAGTTTGAATTATAGTTTCTATATAATGGAAAGGGAATATGATTATGATCTGAGTGACATTGCAAATGCATTTCAGTTTTGTATGGAGAATGAATTGCAGACACCAGTTACGGGTTATTACTCTGGTTTAAGCCAAATGTGTTTGCAATAGCTACAAATACGGCAATTGTTTAAAATTATCTTTGCCAGGGGCTGTTTATCTGGGGGGGAAAATCTCAGGAGACAAATTGATTTGAATTTTGTTTTATTTTTTAGTTTCAAATGGTTTGAATGATATGTTTATGTCCTATACAGTAGGACTTTTCAGTTTGATATAATAAAGTAAAAAATAAAGCAACGATATATATATACATTTTGCCAACATTTTTATGAGATATAGTAGTTTATATAGTATAAGCTTCTTATAGGATAAACTAAAGGGTTTTATGTTGGAATTCTTTTAGAAAGAATAACAGGGTCATTAAAGGAAATAAAACCAAAAATATTTCATCACTTTGTTTTACTCAAATTATTATCTATTGATCCTTCTCTTAGATATGAAAAATTACTAATTTTTCTAACCCTTACTGAAAGCATCTTCAACTCTGTAATTGATGAAGTTGAGCTCCTCACACTTGTTTGAAGAAACATTGTTGGAAAAAATATTGATCGACATGCTTCAAAGAGAGGGTCCCATGCCCACCTAGGTTGAATCAGTTGAGCCTTTAATGTGGTAACCTACATGATTGTATATTTTTAAAAGAAAGAATGCAAGCAGAACTTCTCATACATATTTGCATATGGGACAGTTTTTGCTTTGAGCAGTGCTACTCAACTCTATCCCACAGAACACCATTTGAGAAGGCCAAATAATTTAAATAACTAATTTAGGCGCAACTCTCTTTATGAGCACTGAGCTTCTATTATTCTTAGATTTACACAGGTATTGTGTGGTTCTTATTAGCCTGGATAGGATAAATATATCATTCATGTATATAAGTATATGTATACACACATACACACATATATGTATATGTATATAAATCATTCAGGTGTATATATGGAGATCTATATACATATATTTCTCTACAGGTGGCTTTATATGAATACTATTTATAGTTGCTTAAAGAACATACTTTGTTTTTACGCAGTAGGAAACACAAACTACACATTTTCACTATTCTATAGTAAGCATCCTATCACCATGCTTCTATTAATTCTTCTCAGTCTAAATTGTGAGAACTGGTATGGTAAATAAATAATCAAAATGCCCCTGTATGGACCTTCCCTGCATGTGGTTAGCATAATGACTATTTCACAGCTTCCTTGATTATCTGGGTACTGTGTAGCTTTTCCCAGTGGGCTGCTGGGATTGACTAATACTGGTTCAGAAGAGTGTAGGTTCAGTCTTGCTTCACAGTAGGTGGTTGGTTAAGGCCACCTTTCTGTTCTTAGGGAGACCATGATTATTTTTAATAACAATTCTTTACTGTTTAATGTGCTAGTTTCCCTTCTTATTACATGATTTTACTTCTACCATGATTTTATATAATTTTCATATTATTCTGGAAGATAAAATGTAAAAAAAAAAATTACCCAAAATGCATAGCTAGCTCCACTTCTCATTCACTATTAAATGCCATCTTTTATATTAATTAGAAATAAATAATACCCCAAATGAATAGCCAATGGGTAATCAACCAATAGATTATCAATTTTTAATTGCGGGCTATTTGGGATTGGTATTATTCTTGGGGTTAGCTCATTGAAGAAAGAAATGTGTGATATAGTCAAGCAAATATGTTGGCAGATTATGGGAAATCCAAATGTTTGACAATATATACTGAACATAATTATCTTGATTTTTTTTTAAAGTAGTCTTTCTTAGTCATTAAATGTAGCAAAGTAGATAAACAAAAAGGAATATTTGTTCTGCACATTAATGTAGAACTTTCCCATTTCATGAACATTTGTTTTCAAATTTCCAACAATAAAAGGGCTTAATGGGACTATTCTTGCACTTTTATTTTGGCTTTGGCCTTTATTTAGCCTTTAATATTATTTTTTAAAATTGTAAGTAAGGTATATCATGTTTTGTTTGGCCTACTTTATTTTTTTTATATTCACATTTTGATCTTAGTGCTAAAGCACGTTTAAAGCTATCAAGCAGAGGAAAACACATACGAAGAAAGTAAAATAATCTTAAAAACATAATTTAGCCAGTCTCTTATGAAGAGATGGTCTCTCCATATGCTCTGCCATTATCTCAGTCAGTAGTATTGGATGCCCCTTCTTCTCTGTGCTTTGTCTTGTCTCTTTGTATTAGTATTCAGCGTCTCTCTTTTTCCTGAATACACCATTCAAAATTATGACATATTAATCACAGACATTAGAGATGGGAATGATCTATTACTGTAGGTCATCTAATACCCTCCAGAGGCCAATCCTTCTTGCTGTATTATCCAGTGCTTTTCACGGGTTATTTGAAATGATTCAAGAAATGAAGATTTCCCCTTTTCCTTATTATGCAATCAGTTTCCCTATGGAATTCATTCTGCTTTGATACTCTAACCAGTTGCTAACAAGCAAACCATTTCTTGACACATGTAAAATTGCATAGACTTGTAATACCTCAGGCACATTGTGCTCTTTAACACTGTTATTAATATGTTAACGGGTGGAAACATTATCATCTGACTGCTTGGAGTGTGAAATGCCTTTTACTCATTTCATTTTCAATTCTTTGTAGTTTATGGTTACACTTGATTAAAGGTGGTACTGTGAACACTTCAAGTTGTTTTATTTCAATATAAAAATGCTGCGAACTACATTAGGAAATATATTAGATATTGATTCTCTTATGGCCTTAGTACCTGTGTAATGTGAACTCAAATGCAAAAATTTTGAAACAATATGGAAACAGTGGATTAATACGTAACCAAACTGTAATCATAATTAGTAAAACATATGTTTTGGAAGAGCTGTGGAACAGTAAAAGGAAAATGCTAGAAGGCAACTTAAAATACTGATATGTTTCCAAATACAGATTTTGAGAAGATGGATGAAGGATACTATTCTTTTTAGATTGTAGTTTATCTGTATTGCTCTGATATTTGCAAGCCAAGTGTATACTGGAGAAGAATGGTGACATTAGGGATGCTCTTGTAAAAGAAATATCAATGTTTTAGATGTACATGGTTTACATTTTTAAGAATACTTTTTTTCTGATTTTTGTTTGTTTTCTGATTTGTTCCTATAACTTGAAATGGAGTATGGCAATCAAACACCAAACAACAACAGTACCCGGAAATAAATATAGTAATTTTACCATAAGTAATATTAAGAGGAAGATTGTCATTATGCAATAAAACATTCCTTATCTTAAATATAAATGGAAAGTTGATGCAGTATGTAACCATTTAAAGCATGAATCCATGACAGTACTATCAGTTAATCTCATGTCTCCTTTGTTATGGGGTAAAATTATGTTTCATAATGGGTCCAGCTGAATTTAATCTAATTTACTCATCATCAGGCCTAGAGTTGGAGCCTAGCTTAGAGACTGATAGAAAATACAGAAAGAAGCAGAGTAGATCTCACTCCCTAGAAAGCCGAGTCCTCCAGAAGCTGCCTGTTGCTACAGTGAATCTGACCTCATGTCCTTATGTTGTGTTCTCAAATTTTCAGTCCCAAGATTATATCACTCTCTCAAGATTTGTCAAGGGGGAGTTTGTCTGTCTGAGCTTGAGACGTAAGTTTGTTGCCTCAATGCACTGGGAAAAAGGAGTATCTGATTTTGCTGTTTTTTCTACTGGTGGGATTTAACGTCCTCCCACCAAGTCTGTACTTGATTGGGAATCTCTGAAAGAGAGGTATGATTATAGAAAGTGGATGGAGGTGACTAGGGAAGATACTACAAAGCCAAAGTGAAAACCACTTCAAACACCTGTGTCAGGAATTATACTAGCTATTAAATGGAATTAAAGAGAATAAGACACCATCTTTTCTCATATGGATTTAATAATCTACTGTCAAAATGTATTATAAAAAACTAACATATGTTTGAAATGTAGTCATAATCTGAAAACATTTAATAATTTCTTTCCTCTGGATAGTCATTATTAATTATTCATTGTTCAGAAAAAATATGAAAAACAAGACATTTACCTCAGAAATTTTGCCCATGGTGAGAGGTCATGCAATATAATCTCCTCTTTTCTAGTATATGAAGAATAATATTGTGAAACTTATAGGGGTATTTTTCAAAAATATTTATTTTTATTTTGGCTGCACTGGTTCTTAGTTGTGGCACACGGGATCTTTAGTTGCAGTATGCGGACTCTTAGTTGCGGCATGCGTATGGGATATAGTTCCCCGACCAGGACTGAACCCGGGCCCCTGCATTGGAAGCACCAAGTCCTACCCACTGGACCACTAGGGAAGTCCTATATAGGGCCATTTTAAAGGTTAAATAAGGCAATAAATATATGGCACTTAATAATGAGTGCATGTTACCTCTTATTCCTTAGACCCAAAAATACACTTTAGAGTGTTGTTGCTGCTATCACTACTACTTTCAATAATAACAACAGTAATAATATTATTTTATTATTTTAATTTTCTTGCATGTAGTGCAGTAGTTGTGTGAAGTTGTGCAGTCTGAGTTTCAGATTAAATTTGATAACCACTGATAATGTATTGTAAACATCTATTAAAAGTCTATTTACACATGGTGATATATAGCACATTTGCAATAGACATACACAGACCCCATTCTCTGCTATCAAATTCAATCTAAAATAATATCCATATATAATAAATACTCATACCTAAGTTTATATTACTTGTTTATTGTCTTCCCCAGTTGCCTCCCCTTGCAGAGTATATGACAATGAAGGCAGTCACATGTTTTATCTTGTTTACTGTTGTATAGGCAGTCTTTACCAGTGCCTGGCACATAATAAGTACCTAATAAATGGTTGTTGGAAACTATATGGATTCACCAGCAGCACAGGTTCTATTCCCTTAGCTCTTCTGAAGCATCTTTAATTCAAGGTACAAATGTATACATTTGGCATATTCCTTTTTCTACATCATCAACACACCCCCCCACACCCCCACACACACACATTACCCAGGTTTTAAAACCAGCATACATAGAAGACAGAGATGTTTCTTAGTTGACCATTATCTTTGCTAACCCTTATGTACTTCATGCTTATATTGCTTATTTTAAAGCATATTCATATTTTAATGAACTAAATATATATAATCACTCTCATTTTATTAATTCTTTACTAGCAATGGCTCTTAGATTCTTTATCTTTCCACTTTGATTGCCATGAACTTAGTCTAAGCCCTCAAACACCTTTATTTTATACATTGGTTTCTGCAGTATCTTCTTTAATCTCTGTTACCATCTCTTTAAGTTATGTTCTACTCTATCCCATATGAATCACTTATGAATCCATATCGTTTTACCAAAGATAGTGTCCTCCATGGAATCCTCTGTTCATTCCCTTTCTTTTCCTAAAATTCATTAACAAAAAGTGGTAGGAAAACATTGCAAGTTGAGAAACAGCATGAGGAAAGAGAGGGTACAAAAGTGAGAATGTTATTGTGAGAGGCACAAAGGAGAAAAACTTGATTACAGTGTTGGGGGACACACCATATTAGGTTGGATTGTTGTTAATCTTACGTACACAAGAATTGTCTTTTGCTTCACTGACACATTTAAAGCAGTAGAAATAACAGCAGTAGCAGCAGCAGCAGCAGTAATAGTGGCAATGACATTTATTAAAAGCTCATTCTTTGCCATATAGTTTCCTAGTGCTTTGTACCCTGTATTTCATTTATTTCTCTTATTAACCCTTTATGAGACCTGTAACACAAATATATAACATGGCTAAATTTTGCCTTATATTTGTAATAATTTACAGAAGAGAAAACTGAGATTTAGAGACGTTACGTGAAATGACTAAGGTGAAACAGTTACACCAAGCAGAACTTGTGGTTGAAATTGCATCCGTCTGATACTGAAGCTAGAGTGCTTCACCACACTGCACTCTTTCTCCAGTCCCATAAACACATGGAGTATTTTTGGTGAATGAAAGATAAAAATAAATAAATAAAAGTCTATTATAAAAAAATTAAGTTCTAAAAAGAGAGGAGGCAGATAAATTGAATGACACAAAGGAATAATGTGTCTGCTCTTTAACTTTATAAAATATAAAGTCATTTGCAAAAGTTGAATAAAAACCACCAGGATCTTAGAGGTATATTCCTATTTGACAGTAGAGAACTGTGTATGGATGAAGGTGTTGGAACAAGGTCAGGGAGTTTTTTTTTTTTTTTTTTTTGCAAAGCAAAACTTTAATATATTTAGAAGAAAATATAGGTCTTTCTCTTAAAATTAGGATAGGGAAGGAGTTACTTAATAAGCTACAAAAAGCATAAAACATGAGCAAAAAATTTCTTGATACATTTTACTATATTAAAAAAATACAGCTTCCATTTTTTATAAGATGCCATTAAAAACAAACTGAAAGATCAAGGAGAAAAAACAAGCTACAGCCTGGAAATAGATATTTGCTACTATAAAATCAATAAAATATTAGTATCTGATAGAAATACACATGTATCTAAAAATTATTTATAGAAACAGAATCCAAAAGGAAAAATAGGCAAAATATAAGAAACCACAATGAACAGAAAAGGAATTCCACATGGTCAATAACAGGCAAAGACTCTCATCGAATGGCAAATTCAAATCCATTTTTGTTTCATTTTTATAAATAAAAATCTCTAAGAAAAGAAAAACAATGAGATACATCACACCCATCAGATGGGCAAAAAGTTAAAAACTGCAAGTATCAAGGTTGACAGTGGTGTAAAACACATTGTAGAGCAACAGAAACTCTCTTAACCGCCAGTGGTAAAATTCTTTGGAGAACAATTTGGCAATATACAGTAAGGTTGAAAACGTCAGGAACAGCCATCCTTAGTTTTTTTGTTTTTGTTTTTTTTTTTTATTAGTTTCTGCTTTATAACAAAGTGAATCAGTCATACATATACATCTGTTCCCACATCCCTTCCCTCATGCATCTCCCTCCCTCCCACCCTCCCCATCCCACCCCTCCAGGCGGTCACAAAGCACCGAGCTGATCTCCCTGTGCTCAGGTCAGGGAGTTTTGATAAGATCTGGCTTGCTCTGGCATATTTTACATTGGTAGAGTTCAAATTGTGTACTAATGTGACTGGGAAGTGTATTGGAGAAGGACTATGATTTGAATGAAGTTTTGTCCACGTATTTAAGTTACTCGTGATAAAGATTTCCTATCCAGAAACCTGAAGCCTCTTTTAGAGCCTTCCTTACTCAGACTTCTTTAGCAGAAACCATATGCGTTTTATCTATCTTGTCAAGATAAGTGGAGTAAAGGTTAGGCAGAAAAAGTAAAATTAGGTAAAAAGTTCTCTATGATAATATCCATGGTAAATATTTCAATTTTAGCATGAGTAAATGTTAATTCATGCAGAAATGGAAGCTATTTAAGTAGGTGATAATGACAAATTGAAGAGTGTTGTGTAGTTTAGACTGGTGAATGATGTTATTAGAAACCTAATCTTTATACTTGGTAGTAAATACTTTAATAATGATTATAGACCAAGAAATAAAGCTGTCCATATTCATTGCTAATGCTGTTATTAAACAGCCAGTGACCACTCACACAAGACAGAAGGGAATTGACCTGACATATGAAAAGCAGGATAGTTTAATTAAAAATGGCTTGAATATTTTTTAGAAGAAATAAGTTGAACATGTGAATGGCTTTTAAAGTGGCATTTGAAAGAAAAAATAAACCAGCCCATAATTTGAACTAGCTTATCTAAATCTTAAAGTCTTAGTATATTTCATTCTGTATAATACGAGGTGATTGCAAAAAAACTAAGTCAAACGACACCTAAAATAACATTTAATTAATATCTCATACTTAAATGTCTTTCTGGGAAATAAATTTTTGTTATTTATCATGATACAGTAAGCATTATTGGTAGTACAAAAGGCTTACGAAAGATGCTGAGTTCTCATAGGCAACCTACAGTATAACTTTTTCTTTTGCCTTTTCTATTTTACTTGCCTTTTCTGGGAATCTTTAAGGGAATTGGTAAGTTTATGTATCGCTAGAAGATACTTGTATTTCCTAATAGTGTATATAAGGAGACTTTATGAGCTAGATTCCTTCCTTGATAAGCTTGCAGTTAATATCAGTTTCCATATCATGAATATGTATGTACAGTTGTAAATTGTCTTGAATTTATATGAAAAGTAAAAATTGGCTTTTATCAAGTTCTTATTTTATGCTTGGAAATACACTAAGCAATTTGCATTATTTCCTTTCATTCATTCATTTGAATATCTATTTAATAGAGAAACTGAGGCTTGAAGAGTTGAAATTGTACAGAAATCACACAGCTAATACAAGATAGTCTCAAGATTTGAGTTCAAAGTATATGACTCCTGTGTAAACCTCCTAACCACAGTACTAGATTCATACGCATCTGTCTTTATCTTTCAGTTCTCTAAAGCTGTAAGGTTCTCGTGTGCAACACACATATGTGTTCTTCCTGAGCTTTTTTTTATCATAGATTTTTTTACTGTGTATACTAATAAATAATTTTTGCACTGTTTAGTATTGTCATATCAGACATATAAAATATACATAGAGGAAAGGTAATTCTTAGAGCCGAGGCAGAATTTGTACTGGCTAGTGACTCAAAAAAGACTTTTCAAGGCCAGTTAGACTGATGGTATCATTATAGTTTTTCATTTTAAAAAGATCTGTGCATTCTGCTTTGAAGCAACTCCAGTGAACCTATACATCTGAAAATTTTCTGTTTTCCTTTTAACATTGATTCCCATGGCAATAATATGCATGTAAAGCATATCCTTAAATGTTTCTTTATAACTTAGAAATATCCAAATAGTTTAAGAAACTTCTCAACCTCAGATTATACTGGGCTCTCTTGCAAAGTAAATTGTAATTACCTCTAGAGAGATGTGAGTTGAAAAATATTAATTCCTGTATCATTTCTCTACATCAGCCTAGATGTTTTTCACCTAGGTTTTATTATTAAGTTAAATATTTGGAACATGTTAGAAATGTGTAGAGAATAAGCACACAGATGGTTTTATTAAATGGTCAATATATGATTATAAGGATCTTGAAACCCATAGCAATAACAATAATAGTAACTATGACATCTAGTTCTTACTGTATTGCTATCCAGTATGCTAAGCTTCTTGCATATTGTTATTTCATTCATTAAATAATTGCTTGTTGACTACCTGCCATTTTCTATATGTGGTTGTAGGTGCTTACAATATGGCAATGAAAAAGACAGTGAAGTTCTTGCCTTTATGTAATGAATACTCTGCTGGGCCTCAATACCTACTGGGAAGTAGATACTATTTTATCCCACGTTTTAGCTGAGAGCTGTATGGTTTCCTCAGAAAATAAGCCACTTGCCCAAATCATTTTGCAAAGCCAGAATTCACCTCATGTTTGTTTGACTTCCAATTCCAAGCACTAAAGTATCGTGCTATTTGGTATACTATACCAAAAATAAGTAGGCTGAGTAGGTTGAGCCACGACATCAATATTATACTTCACATGTTATCTAAAATGTTATCCAAATATTTTGTGTTAACACTTTGTCTTTGGGATTATGCTTTACATTTGTCATCTCTGGTTACTCAGTTCTTTTTTGGGCCTCATGTGCTTTTGCCTATGAATGATATGGGTACTCTCTCTATTGAATATCATTCAATATTCTTATCTTTGAATGATAAGAATATTGAGCAATAGGAGAATCATAAACTACACAGGAGGCTTGATTACAGGTGGAGCCATTCAGAAGAATTGCTTTAATAGTATAAATTTTTGCTTTGTAAACAAAATAAATCAAAGTTGTCCCAATAAGTGAATGCATTATTTGCTGAGTATTACTCAGAGGGTTATTTAAATTAAGTAAATATGCAGTAGTCTAGAATTCTGTCTCATATAATGATAAATGTCAAGTGATGTCACTTTTTAGAAGAGAAAAGAGACATACATTCCATTCAAATAGTTGAACAGTATGAAAGGAGTATATCTATCTATCTATCTAGTCTGTATTTCTGTCTATTAAAGAATTTGCTCTTTCAACCTCATAAGGCAAGAAGTGAGTCAATTTTAGAAGTAAACAAAAGGCTTCATTTCTGTGTTCTTCATGCTCTGCCAATCACAACCCCAAGAATGGGCTAATATCTAAAGCAGAGTATTTTTTGGATGTCTTGCTTTTTGTTGCATGGGCTTCAGATAGTAGTCATCAGCATTCTTCAATATAGAATTCATTAGTAGATTATATTGGTAAGGGAGAGGGTCCCTAGGCTTTACTATAGCAATTTGAAAACCTCAGTGTGTAAACAATCACCTGGAGAGCATGTTATAAGGGGAATTCTTGGTTGTATGCTATTAATAGGCATAGGATAGGCTTTCCATGGGATCTTCATTTTCAGTAGGAACTTAAGGTGGTTCTAAGAGAGCTTGTTCCTGGTCTCTCACTGGGTTACTATTGGCTTTACTGAGTAAACAAAAAGGACAGAACATTGCATGCAAAAAATAAAAATAAATAGTTGAAAAGAAACAGTGTAATATACTTTTCCTTCCTAAAAATTGTTCCTATGATTTGTGACAGTTACTTGCCTTTAATCTGCTTATATTTATAGAATTCATAAACTTCAAGTACCCTCACAGACCTATGCTGTCATTGACATTTCTAATACTTGGAAATAAACAGGTGGCATAAATCCTTTCTTGATAGATCAAAGTCTACATACACAATCATTAATAAAATTGAATCAGATATTTAGAGTGAATGAGCTGTCTATGAGATTAGACAAACACTAGATGAGTTTGCTTTTAATTTATTTTTTAATGCCATCTTCTAGTTTTCACAAACTGTTTTTGTTTTTGCGTATGTGACATTATGATTTATAACAAATATATATTTGGTTTTAGTCCCTTTCTATCGCTAAGTTCCTAAAACCCTTGGAATTTCATAAATAATAAAGAGCAATAAGGGTGAAAAGAGTACATTTTATTATTCATAACAAGTCCCTTTCAACCAAGTCTGAGGTTATGTTAATGAGATAACTTTTAGAAAGCCCCTAAGGAGGGACTGGTTGCCAGGGGAACCAATCCAGGGAGGGAAGAGGGCCTGGAGATTGAGGTCAATCACCAATGGCCAATGATTTAATCAGCCATGCCCCTGTAATGAAGACTCCAAAAAAACTCAAAAGGAAAGGGTTTGATGAGCTTCCAGAACTCTGATTACTGAACCAGAATGCATCCATGGGCTGGGACAGAAGCTCTAGTATTCACGACCCTTCCAGACCTTCCTTGCACTATGTACAGGCATATCTCTGAGATGTTGCAAGTTTGGTTCCAGACCACTTCAATAAAGTGAATCTCAGAATAAAGTGAGTCACACAAATTTTTTGGTTTCTCAGTACACTTAAAATTATATTTACCCTGTACTATAGTCTATTAAGTGTGCAATAACATTATTTCTAAAGAAAACAATGTATATGCCTTAGTTAAAAAAAACTTTCTTGCTAAAAAATGCTAACCATCATCTGAGCCTTCAGTGAAAAGTGATCTTTTTGCTGATGGAGGGTCTTGCCTTGTTGTTGATGGCTTGACTGATCAAGGTGGTGATTGATGAAGGTTGGGGTAGCTGTGACAGTTTCTTAAAATAAGACAAAAATGAAGTTTGCTCTATCTATTGACTCTTCCTTCATAAATAATTTCTCTGTTGCATGCAATGCTATTTGATAGCATTTTATCCACAGTAGAACTTCTTAAAAAATTTGAGTCAGTCCTCTGAAACTGCTGTTGCCTTATCACTTGTTAGTGTAATATTATAAATCCTTTGTCATTTCAACAGTCTTAACAGCATATTATCAGGAATACATTCCATCTCAAGAAATCATTTTCTTTGCTCATCCATAAGGAGCAAATCCTTATCCATTAAAGTTTCATCATCAAATTGCAGCAATTCAGTCATATCTTCAGACTCCATTTCTAATTCTAGTTCTCTTGCTGTTTTCACCACATCTGCAATTACTTCCACCCCTGAAGTTTTTAGCCCCTCCAAGATGTCTGTGAGGGTTGGAATCAACTTCTTACAAACTTCTGTTAATGTTTATATTTTGACCTCTTCTCATGAATCAAAAATGTTATTAATGGCATCAAGAATGGTGATTCCTTTCCAGAAGATTTTTAATTGAATTTGCTCAGATCCATCAGAGAAATCATTATCTATGGCAGCTATAGCCTAATGAAATGTATTTCTTTCATAATAAGACTTGAAAGTCAAAATTACTCTTGATCCATGGGCTGCAGAATGGATGTTGTATTACCAGGCATGAAAACAACATTAATCTCATTGTACATCTCCATCGAAGCTCTTGGGTGACCAGCTGTATTGTCAGTGAGCAGTAATATTTTGAAAGGAACTTTTTTTTTTCTGACAGTAGGTCTCAAGAGTGGGCTTAAAATACTCAGTAAACCACATGTTATCAACAGATGTGCAGTCATCCAGTCTTTGTTGTTCCATTTATAGAGCACAGCCAGAGTATATTTAATGTAATTCTTAAGGGTGCTAGGATTTTTAGAATGGTCAATGAGCATTGGCTTCAACTTAAATTCACCAGCTGCATTAGCACCTAACAAGAGAGTTAGCCTGTTCTTTGATGTTTTGAAGCCAGGTGTTGACTTCTCCTCTCTAGCTATGTAAGTCCCAGATGGCATCTTCCTCCAATATTAGGCTGTTTTGCCTACATTGAAAATCTGTTGTCTAGTGTAGCCACCTTCATGAATTTTCTTACCTAGATCTTCTGGATAACTTGATGCAGCTTTTATATCAACACTTGAGGCTTTATCTTGTGCTTTTAGGTTAGAGAAATGGCTTCTTTCCTTAAACCTCATGAACCAGCCTCTGCTAGCTTCAGACTTTTCTTCTGCAGCTTCCTTACCTTTCTCAGCTTTCATGGAACTGAAGAGAGGGCCTTTCTCTGGATCAGGCTTTGTCTTAAGGGAACGTTGTGGCTGGTTAGATATTCTATCCAGACCACTAAAACTTTCTTGTTGTCAGCAATAAGGCTGTTTCTCTTTCTTATCATTCATGTGTTCACTGGAGTAGCACTGTTAATTCCTTCAGGAACTTGTCTCTTGTATTCACATCTTGGTTAAGTGTTTGCTGCAGCAGGCTTAGCATTGGCTTATCTCAACGTTCGACAGGCCTTACTCAGTAGACTTAATCATTTCTAGCTTTTGATTTGAAGTGAGAGACATGTGACTCTGCCTTTCACATGAATACTTGCAGGCCATTGCAGAGTTATTAAATGTCCTAATTTTGATATTGTTGTGTCTCAGGGATTAGGGAGGCCCAAGGAGAGGACAGCAGTCGGTTGATAGAGCAATCATCAGAACACACACAACGTTATTAAGTTCATGGTCTTATATGGGCATGGTTTGTGGCACCTCAAAACAATAACAATAGAAACATAAAAGATCACCGATCACAGATCACCATAACAAATATAATAATAGTGAAAGAGTGGGAAATATTTTGAGAATTACCAAAATGTGCCACAAAGATGAAGAAAGCAACTGCTGTTGGAAAAATGGCTCCATAGACTTACTCAATGCAGGGTGGCCACAAAACTTTAATTTGTAAAAACTGCAATATCTGTGAAGTGCAGTAAGGGAGAGGGCAGTAAAACGAGGTATTCCTGTGTCTTTTATTTTGCCTGCTCATTTATATCCTTTAATATCCTTTGTAATGAAGCAGTAATTTGATTAGTAAATTGGTTTCCTGAGTTCTGGGAGCTGCTCTAGAGAAATAATAGAACCCATGAGGAGCTAATAGGAGCCTTCAATTCATAGCTTGTCAGAAGCACAGGTAACTATCTGAACTTGTGATTGGTATCTGAACTGGGGGCAGTCTTGTAGGACTGAGGCTTCACCTGTGGGATCTGACATATCTTCAGGTAGATAGAGTCAGAACTGAGCTAAATTTGTAGGCCACCCACTCAAGGTTCACTGTAAATTGGAGAATTACTTGGTGGTGTTGGATAATACACAGCAGAGAGTGGAAATGCTATATTAACTTTGAATATTTTTAAACACTTTTTTTCTTTTGTGGCCTATGTTTTTGTAAAGACCATATTTTTGACTCCTGAATCCTTCTCTGTGTCTTCCTCCACTTATTTTTGCCTCCCAATTTCCTACTACTCTGCATAGCATCTACTGCTTTTCAAGATCACTGGATTTTTTTTCTTAAATCCCAAGTTTAGATTCTCCATATATGTACTTCTCTTTTGGTCTCAAAACACAAGTATAAAATTAAAACTCTCAAATATTATAATACAAATCATTTGAGGATAGTTTAATTTGAAAAATGTATAAATATATTCTATGCAAATGTATTTAAAGTTAATTTTTACATTTTTATTATAATTCAAATTTTTGATAAATATTTTTATAATGCAGTTTTGATATTTTTGTTATAATAAACTCATATTTTTAATTTAAAATTTAGTAAGAGAAAATATTATGGAAACTTTGGAGTTCATGAGAAATCTTATTTATATTCCAATTTTTGATATTTGGATATTTTGCCTGAGAAAAGAGTAGTTTGATTCAAATGAGGATAATAGTCTCAACTGAAAACTTTTCTTTTTCCGCAGCAACATTCTTTGCAGTTTTTGTAACACCTGCATTTTCTTATTGCCTCCCTTACGGTTCAATTTGGAACCATGAGAGTGTCATAAACTAGAAGAAAAACGTGCAGTGGAGCTTCTAGTAAAGGTAGAGTAGGTAATTCAGATCAAGCTTTGCTGCTGAGGACAACTAGCTAACAGAAAATGGAGAAATGTTATAGACAGCACCAGAATTAATAGGGAACTATCAAGGGGAAGATTCATAGCCAGAATGTTTTCCCCTATGAGTGTTTTTCAGTTCCTGAATGGGTTGATAAAGGGTTGAGCAATTCTTCTGACAGCTTCTTTGGGTTCAGAGGAAAGGGATAGGTGTCCAGGGTGGCCTCATAGGGATATGGAAAAACTGAATGTAGTACCCTGCAGGGATACCAGCTCAGTTTTTTATTCTCTCATACCTGGAATTGGGTTGAGGTAGTATTATTGTTATTCTCTCTAGAAACCTGGCAGAGCAAATATTAATACTCTCTGGAATAAGATATTATCATCTCAAAAGTCAAATGATCTATAAAGATTAAAAAAAAAAAAACTGGCACCTAGTGGAAAGTCATCAAGAACAGGAATAGAGAACACATCATGAAGAAAAGCAATAAAAACAGAAGATAGAAACATACCCACTATTTTCCAAATGGTAAAGTTATTAGACACAGATTTTGAAATAATGATCTCACTCTGTCAAAAAAGTTAAAGCAAATATTGAGTATTTACAGAAGACTGGGAAATTTAAAATACCAAATGGAAATATTGGATTTCAGTAAATTCAAATGAAGAAACCAGTTGATGAATTTAACCCATACTAGACACAGTTGAAAAGAGAAGTAATCAAGAGGATAGCTTAGAAGTAAATATTCAGAATAAAGGACAGAGAAGTAGAAAATGAAAATTACAGAATAATGGAATGTGACATATATCACACAGAAAGCAGGCCTAACTTTCTGAAATTTTAATCCAAGGAAAATTAGATAGGAAATGGGGCAGAAGCAGTATCTGAAGAGAAGATGGCTGAGAACTGAATGAAACTGGAAAAAGGCATCAAGTTATCAAGTCACAGAATTGAGAGCACTACAAAACCCAATCATGATAAAAATAAATTGAAACTCAGTTTTGTATTTAAAAACTGCTGAGATAAAAATATAAAGAGCCAGAGTTAAAAGCAACCAGAGATTAAAGACATGTTATGTTTCAAAGAACAATAAGATTAGCAATTGGGTTTTCAGTAGAAATGATGGAAACCAGAATACAGTGGAATGGCATCTCTAAATGATGAAAGAATACAAATATTAACATAATTTTTTTTTTTTTTTTTTTTTTTGCATTACGCGGGCCTCTCACTGTTGTGGCCTCTCCTGTTGCGGAGCACGGGCTCCGGACGCGCAGGCTCAGCGGCCATGGCTCATGGGCCCAGCCGCTCCGCGGCATGTGGGATCTTCCCGGACCGGGGCATGAACCCGTGTCCCCCGCATCGGCAGGCGGACTCGCAACCACTGCGCCACCAGGGAAGCCCTTAACATAATTTTATACTCAGCAAACTGTAATTCAAAAACATAGTCAAATTAAAGATGTTTTCAGAAAAACAAGAAATGAGAGAATTTATTATAGGAAGATGCATAGTAAAAGAAACACTAAAGGGGTTCTTCAGGAGAAGGAAACTTGTCTTCAATGACAGCAGGAAATTATAAGGAAATAAGAATACCACGAAGCGGGAAATATTTGGGAATATCTAGATGAATTTGACTTCATTAAACAAAATAATGTTATCTTATGGGGTTTAGCACAACTTAAAATAATAGGGGTTAGGCACATTGAGTTAAAAGAGTTTATAATTTTAGAACAAAAAGAGGGATAAATTGAATAATAAAAACATTCAAAAAAAAGTTGAGAGAAGGAAAATAAGAAAACAGACAAATGGCCTAAATAGAGAATATTGAAAAGTATAGTATATTTAAAGTCAAATATATGAATATATATGTATATATATGGATTAAATGTTTCAATTAAAACAAAGATTTTCAGATTACGTAAAATAAAGTCTAGAGTAATCTATCAAAAATATAAAGACATACAATTTGAATTGGTGAGTTGTATGATATTTAAACTATTTCTCAATAAAGTTGTTAAAAAATGACATATATCAAAAGAAGAGGGGAAAAAAGGTAGTTCATACAGATACTTAAAAAAATTCTAATTTATATTAATGGTAGGAATACTATAATTAAAAGTAAAAAGAATAAAGATAGGCACTCCATAATAATTTTAATTCACCAAGGAGTTATAATATGTCTAAAATTGTATAAATGATTTAGTATTCAAGAAGATATAAAAAGGAAAATTTACAGAACTATAGCAGAAAAAGCAAGTCCACAAAGATAGTGGGAAATTTTATTATACTCCTTCAGTAACTGATAGAAAAAGCAGATCAAAAATCAGTCAAACTATAAAATATTTGAAAAACAGCAAACTTGACATAGTGGATATAATGTATAGAATGTTATACCCAACAAATGCAGAAACAAACATTCTTTTCAGCACACACATTTACAAAAATTGTAAAAAATAAACTGGGTCATTAAGCAAGTCTTAAGGCCAAAAATGGAAATCATAAAAAGAAAATGACTTAGCCACAAATTATTTTATATAAAAATAAGTTATAAAGTTAAATAGAAAGCCCCAGTATGTTTGGCAACTAAGGAAAATACTTTTAAATAACTCAAAAGTCAAAGGGAAAATCATAATATAGACTAGAACAGGTTTTAACCTCAATGATAATAAAAATAACGTGTCAAAACTTGTGGGAGGCAGAAGAATCTTTGCTTAGAGAGAATTTTTGGCTTTCACTGCATATATTTGAAAAGAAGGTAGACAATATCAGTGAACCAAGCATCCTTATTAAGAAGTTATATGGCAGTAATTTGTATGTTTTCTAAAAATAGGAGAATTAAAATAAGACAAAAATAGAGTTAATAAAATATAAAGAATAAAGAACAATCAAAAGATCAGTAAAACTGACAAACCCTGGTGTGTTAAGGGAAAGAGAGAGACAGATATAGAAAGAGAAAAAGACCAATTTCAAGAATATTATGCTTAGAGATTCCAACTAACATTCTGGAAAAGACAAAACTGTGGAGACATTAAAAAGTCTGTGGTTGCCAGAGATTAGGAGAGTAGGTGAAGGGCAGAGTGGTGGAGGACTGAGAATTTTTAGGGCAGTGTAAATACTCTCTATGATCCTATAATGATGGATACAATTATTATTCATTGTCCAAACCCATATAATATAGAACACCAAGAGTGAACCCTAATGTAAGCTGTGGACTTTGGGGGATTATGATGTGTTGTAACAAATGTACCACTCTGGTGTGGGATGTTGATAAAGGGAAAGGCTATGCATGTGTGAGGGCAGAGAGTATATGAGAAATCTCTGTATCTTCTCAACTTTACTGTGAACCTAAACTGCTTTAAAAAATAAAATTTTAGGGCTTCCCTGGTGGCGCAGTGGTTAAGAACCTGCCTACCAGGGCAGGGGACACGGGTTTGAGCCCTGATCCCAGAAGATCCCTCATGCCGCGGAGCAACTAAGCCCGTGCACCACAACTACTGAGCCCGCGTGCCTAGAGCCTGTGCTCCACGACAACAGAAGCCACCGCAATGAGAGGCCCCTGCAGGGCAGTGAAGAGTAGCCCCCGCTCACCGCAACTAGAGAAAGCCCATGTGCAGCAACGAAGACCCAGTGCAGCCAAAAATAAATAAAATAAAATAAATTAATTTAAAAAAAGAAGTAAAATTTTAATAGAAAAATTCTCAGAAACATTAAAAAGTTGAGGATGTAATGAATAATCTTGAAATCAATAATATAACAATATAGCAGACACAGGAGAAATAGAAATTTGAGCAATCTTATGAATACTACCTAAATTTAATCACTAGTTAAAACCTTTCTACAAACAATTTTTTTTTTCAAATTTAAGGAAAACATTACAAAGCAATGCAAAACAAAAATCTAGGTCTAGATGCTTTCATTTGGTGAACACTTCCAAATATTTAAGCAATAAATAATTCAATTTTGCTCAAAAACCTGTAGGGGGAAAAAAAGCCACAGCACAAATGCTTCCCAATTCATGTTATAAGGATGGAGTACTTCCAGGAAGGACATTATCTTAAGTATGAATATAGAATTCCAAATTGTAATAGAAATATTATCAAACTTAATTCAGGAAATTATAAAAAAGGGTAATGCACCATAGCCAGTTTGGTCTTATTTGGTCTTACGTAAGGTTAGTTTAATATCGGAAGATCTATTAATGAAACATACTAACAGGAAAATAAAAATTATAACATCATCTCAAAAATGTTGCAAAGGAGAGCTGATAACATTTAATATTTAGTCATTATTTTTAAAAATGTTAGAAAACCAAGAATAAAAGGAATATTCTCAGTCTAATAAATGAATACACCAAAAAAATGTGCTATAGCAAAAACAGTGCTTGATATTCAAATTTTTAAAGTCGTACACTTAAAATAGACATAGGTAGCTGCTGTCACCAGTCTTCAGCATTTTATTGGAGACATTAACAGCATAGTAAACCAAAAGAAACAAAAGGAATAATTTAAAAGGAATCCTCATTATTCACATATGATAACAAAAAAATACAAATAAAGTATTAAAATCAATAAACTACTTTAGCAAGGTTTCTGGATGCAAGTTAAAGCACAAAACTCAATTCCAAAGAAAATGAAGTTCTAAAACAATGTCGTTTAAAATAACATAAAACATATCAAATAATAAATCTAGCAGACAAAGTGCAATACGGCTCTGGAAGAGACTACAAAATATTACTGAGAGAATTTAAAGGAAATGTAAGTATATTCATGTGTCTATCATGTTTATGGAGTGAAACATTCATTATTGTAAAGATGCTAACTTTCCCTAAATTCACCTTTAGATTCACAGCAATCCCCATCAAAATCCCAGTAGGAGTTTTATGGAACATGATGGGCCGAAACTAAAATTGATATGAAAATGCAGAATGCTAATAGCCATTATACTCTGCCTTGAAGAAGATGAGCAAAGGGGAGGACGTGTTCTTTCAGATATCAAGACTGATATCACATTGCAGTAAAGGAGACGTGTCATTTGTGCAAGAGTAGATAAATAATCATTCGAACATAAAATACTACAGCAAATAAGTAGATTTGTACATACACGGGCACAATTCAAATGTAAGTTGTAATGTAGAGCAATAGGAAATGAAAGTGTCTTCAGCAAATGATGGTAGATCCTGATGGAAAATAGTGCAACTTGACGGCTACCTCACACCGTATATTAAAAATGAATTCCAGGAGATTATAAATTTAGGTGGGAAATATAAAACTTCTGAAAGATAATATAGAAGAATATCTTTAAAATGGAGTGGGGCAATATTTATTAAATAAGACACACAAAATATTAACCATAAAAGAAAATATTGGTAAATTGGACATTAGGTATCAGAACTTATTTTCAAAAGGTGCCTGTAAGAGAAACAAAAGCAGTTCACAGAGTGGGAGAATTTACTTACAATACATAAATGGGTAAAGGACTAGTGTCCAGAATATGTAAAGAACTCCTACTAATTAATAAGAAAAAATCCCCAAAGGAACCTGTAAGAAAGATGGGAAAGAGGCTTCAATAAGATATCCAAGTGTCAAATAAAAGTCTGAAAAAGTTCTCAATCTTATTGGTATTCAAGGAAATGGAAAATAAAACCTGATGAGAGACTACTATGTATCCATTGGAATGGTTTAAAAAAAATATTTATTTACTTTTTCATTTTTATTGGAGTATAGTTGCTTTACAATGTTGTGTTAGTTTCTACTGTACAGCGAAATGAATCAGCTATACATATGCATATATACCCTCTTTTTTGGATTTCCTTCCCATTTAGGTCACCACAGTGCAACAAGTAGAGTTCCCTGTGCTACACAGTATGTTCTCAGTAGTCGTCTGTTTTATACATAGTATTGATAGTATGTATGTGTCAATCCCAATCTCCCAATTTTTCCCACACCCCCCTTCCCCCTTGGGATCCATACATTTGTCCTCTATGTTTGTGTCTCTATTTCTGCTTTGCAAATAAGATCATCTATACCATTTTTCTAGATTGGAATGATTAACATTTAAAAGACTGGCAACTCCAAGTGTGGGCAAGGGTGTAGAACATTGGGAGCTCTCTTACACTGCAGAAGAGAGTAACTTGGGAAATCAATTTGGCCTTCTCTCCTAAATGTGAATGTTTGCATACTGCATTTCCCACCAGTTATGCCCCTAGATATGTAGCAAAGAAGAATATGCACAAGAGACATGTACAAGAATATTCATAGCAAAGTTATGTAGGATATTTGGGTAAATGAAATTGTCATATGTGCAAATAATGGAGTACTATAAATTAATGAAAATGAAAGACCTATAGATACACTGAACAATATCGCTAAATCTTACAAATATAATATTGGTTGAATGACACCAGACATAAAAAACTATGATATCATTTATACATATTTCAAAAAATAAAACAAACTGGTTTTAGGCTTTTAAGCTTAATTTGTACAAAATATAAAGAAATATAAAGTGATGGCCATGAAACTCAGTTATCTTTTAGAAGTTGGGAGGGAGTATGGGATTATATTTCTAGGTTGTTAGCAATGCTCTATTTCTTAATCTAGATGATGACTACACAAGTATTTGTGATAAAATTTTGTTATATAATATTGTAAAATATTTTACAATAAAAAGGGTTAAAGAAAATATTTCTATTTCAGCATCTTCTTTCAGAAACACCTAACAGATTGTTGGGGTAGGGATAATCTGGAAAAACTGCATGTACTAACAAACCAGAGCTGTGGTCGAAGTTACCTCCATGAGTGCCAACAAAATGCACTAAGGCAAATTACTAGAATCAAGACGTGTCAATTAGGTGTGCAATTCTGCAGAAACCAAAATCACAGCAGCGGCTTTCTCAGCACTGCTGCTCTGGACAGAACAAACTAAAAACCAAACCAAACCAAACCAACAAACAAAAAACCAGAGAAACTAAATTTGTGAAGGCAGTTTTCAGCTTTACATTCTGTCAGGAGTTATCTTTGCACAGTTGGATGCGAATCTCCTACATGGTCTCTCCAAGTGGCCATCTCTAATGTACCTGCTAAAAGAGCTTTCAGAAGTGGGATTAATTGAGTTTTGTGACCAGTACTTATTTGATCACTAAGACTGTGCCATGGATGGGATGGTGGTGATTAAATTACTTTCTGAACTAATTGAGAAAGTTTCACTGCTTGTTAGCAACACTTACAATAAAAAGGCCCTGTTGCCAAAAGAAATACATGGATTTTTAAGATCAAATAAAATTATATGTTGCCTGCAGTTGTTAAAAGTCTTAAAATTGTGGTTTTAACAGAACATTTGTTTCAAATCTCAGTGATTAGGGAGGATTATATTTAAATTTTATATGACAAGCATATTTGAAGTATTTGGCTATTAAGTCCAATAAAGATATTAGAAAGTATACTGGAATTAATGGCAAAATATATCTAATGTGGTCAACCCTACAATATCAGCCTTTTAGATACTGCGTCACTCTTAAATTCAGGCTCCACTTTTCTCAGTGTAGTTCTCATGCTTCCATGAAGATATTCTCTGTTTTATCTTTTAACGGTTATAAAATTCTGAAATTACTTCCTGCATAAAAATAGCAATTGCTATTTAGTTTCTGCTCAACATTTTGCTCTCCCTTTTCTCAAATTCCTGTTTACATTGTTTTTAATTTTGGAGACTCTTCTTTATTTTCTTCGCTTTTTCTTCTTTGTGCCACTCTTACAGCAATGAAACAATAATTTGTGCAATAATCCAATCACCTTTAATATAATTTTTATTATTCATGTATTTTTCTGATTTTATTATTTTTTCTTCTATTTTATTGACTTATGAACACCTGAATTTTTTCTTAGACTTCTGCCTGCTACCTCTACTTTCCCTGAGTCTTAATCACTCCATGATTTTAATTACCATCTATTACTAGTAGCTACCAAGTCAGTATTTATACCCTAGATAGCTGCAGTAAACACTCGGTTCATATTAACACTGTTTCTATAAAGACATCCCAGAACTTGGTGTTTGATAGGGCAGCCTCTTTTTTTTTCTTTTTTCTCAGTTGGAGTATAATTGCTTTACAATGTTTTGTTAGCTTCTGCTGTACAACAAAGTGAATCAGCTATACGTATACATATATCCCCTCCCTCTTGGACCTCCCTCCCACCTACCCACCCACCCACCCACCCCCATCCCACCCCTCTAGATCATCACAGAGCATTGAGCTGAGCTCCCTGTGTTATACAGCAGGTTCCCACTAGCTACCTGTTTTATACATGGTAGTGTATATATGTCCATCCTAATCTTCCAGTTCATCCCACCCTCCTCTTCCCCCCTGTGTCCACCCTTCTGTTCTCTATGTCTACGTCTCTATTCCTGCCCTGCAAATAAGTTCATCTGTACCATTTTCCTAGATTCCACATATATGCCTTAATATATGATGTTTGTTTTTCTCTTTCAAACTTACTTCACTCTGTATGACAGACTCTAGGTCCATCCACATCTCTACAAATGACCCAATTTCATTCCTTTTTATGGCTGAGTAATGTTCCATTGTATATATGTACCACATCTTCTTTATCCATTCTTCTGTCGATGGACATTTAGGTTGCTTCCATGTCCTGGCTATTGTAAATAGTGCTGCAGTGAACATTGGGGTACATGTGTCTTTTTGAATTATGGTTTTCTCAGGGTATATGCCCAGTAGTGGAATTGCTAAGTCATATGGTAGCTCTAGTTTTAGTTTCTTAAGGAACCTCCATACTTTTCTCCATAGTGGCTGTATCAATTTACATTCCCACCAACAGTGCAAGAGGGTTCCTTTTTCTCCACACTCATTTCAGCATCGATTGCTTATAGATTTTTTGATGATGGCCATTCTGACCAGTGTGAGGTGATACCTCATTGTAGTTTTGATTTGCATTTCTCTAATAATTAGTGATGTTGAGCATCTTTTCATGTGCCTCTTGGCCATCTGTATGTCTTCTTTGGAGAAATGTCTATTTAGGCCTCCGCCCATTTTTTGATTTTTTTTTTTGTTTGATATTGAGCTGCCTGAGCTGTTTGTATATTTTGCAGATTAACCCTTTGTCAGTTGCTTCATTTGAAAATATTTTCTCCCATTCTGAGGGTTGTTTTTTTGACTTGTTTGTGGTTTCCTTTGCTGTGCAAAAACATTTAAGCTTAATTAGATCCCATTTGCTTATTTTTGTTTTTATTTTCATTACTCTAGGAGGTCAGTGAAAAAAGATCTTGCTGTGATTTATGTCAAAGAGTGTTCTTCCTGTGTTTTACTCTAAGAGTTTTATAGTGTCTGGCCTTAACATTTAGGTCTTTAATTCATTTTGAGTTTAGCTTTGTGTATGGTGTTAGGTAGTGTTCTAATTTCATTCTTTTACATGTAGCTGTCCAGTTTTCCAAGCACCACTTATTGAAGAGGCTTTTTTTTCTCCACTGTATATTCTTGCCTCCTTTGTCATAGATTAGGTGACCATAGGTAGTGGGTTTATCTCTGGGCTTTCTATCCTGTTCCATTGATCTATATTTCTGTTTTGTGCCAGTACCATACTGTCTTGATTACTGTAGCTTTGTAGTATAGTCTGAAGTCAGGGAGCCTGTTTCCTCCAGCTCCGTTTTTTTTTTTTTTTTTTTTTTTTGGTTGCTTTGACTATTTGGGGTCTTTTGTGTTTCCATACAAACTGTAAAATTTTTTATTCTAATTCTGTGAAAAACTGCCATTGGTAATATGATAGGGCTTGCATTGAATCTGTAGATTGCTTTGGGTAATATAGTTATTTTCACAATATTGATTCTTTCAATCCAAGAACATGGTATATCTCTCCATCTGTTTGTGTCATCTTTTAATTCTTTCATCAGTATTTTATACTTTCCTGAGTACAGATCTTTTGCCTCCTTATGTAGGTTTTAGGCCAACCTCTTTCATTTATTCATCCTAATATTTGTTGAGAACACTATTGTTAGAGAATAAATTTCTAAGTTATTTTAATAGTGACATTAGGGTATGGGAAAGCATGTTTGGGTGGGAAGAAATCACTTCAACTAAGTAAATGGCTGGGGAAATATAGATTCCAAACTAATGAGTAACTGTTCAACATCAAGGATCAGGAAAAAGGGATAATAGCTTTATCCCTTTATTTGAATTTGTTGGCATTTTATTACATTTTTTCTCAATTTATTTCACCCCAAAATCTCATTGCTTTCTGTTTATGAGTCATGATTCTATTTATTAAACCCCCCTGGTACAATAAATCTTAAAGGCTGAGCTCCTTTTACCACTATCAATATTATGGTTATGATTAGCATGAAAGAAGTATATTACACACTCAATGCCTGAACACAAAAGGAAACAAACAAACAAAAAGTTGTTCTTTTTGTACTGTGAAAGATGGCATGTATTAGTACCTCCTTAGAACCTTCTTAAAATATATATTCTTAAGCTATAGAATATGAAATACAAAAAAAAAGTTTTGGAAATGGGAGATGAACAGGCTTAGAGTCTGCTTATAAGAAAATTATTTAAATATAAATTGAAAGTAAAAGTTTCAAAAAATATTTTTTCACATTCAGGTGAGAATGGAAACGGTGGTGTATTTTGTTGGTTTCATAAATTCTTAATCTTCAAGACATGCTAAACATTTATGGCATACTAACAGTATAGAAATCTTTGCCCCCCAGTATGGTATCCTCATAACATAACTGGGGGTTCTCAAATTTGAACAAGCACCAAAATTCCCTGCAGAATTTGTTAAACTAAGATCACTGGGCCCCACTCCTAGAGTTTCTGATATAGTCGTAAATCTGGGGAATGGACTGAGAATTTGCATTTCTAGTAAGTTCCTAGTTGATGCTTCCTAGAAGCCCACACATTGGGAAGCATGGACATATAATATTAATAATACTTTCTTTCATACCTCTTTTGAAACATTCTATACATTTAATAGGCTACATCAATAAGTAGTTGAAGAAAGTAAAAAGTGTAACTTGATTTAGGACCTGCATAATGGTACTCCTTTCACAAAATTCTTATTTAAACCTTGACCAAGCCATTTGCACATTTAAGATAAAATCATTTACACAAAGCTTCAGGGAGCAATTTTATTGTATTAATTCCTAGACCAACAGGCTTACTGAAATATGACAAACTTTCTAGTCTCTTTCCTGGAAACAACACTGTGCAAAGGACAACTTATTTGGAGAACTATTTCAGAAAGAGCTCCAACATCATGAGTGATTATTATGCACAGCAGGTGTAAATGAATTATTTATCAAATATGTTTTCATTATTTCTCAGTGAAAACATTGAAGATCTTTTTCCAAGCACTCAATTTCAACAATCATTTGTACACAGAGCAGGTCTTTACTTAGACAAATATTTATGGATATGCTTTCATATGAAAAATGAAAGAGCTATTACAAATACAAACACTATACCATATTTTGAAAGCTTAAAGTGAATAATTAGTAAATAATTATGCCGTTTGATAAGCAATTTTCTTCATTGCTCACTTTTCTTCATTTTATATTTTAACATTTGGTACTTTTAAAGAATTTATTATATACCCCTTTCTTAGAAGAAAAAACCTAAAATCATAAGCTGTTTATGCTACTTGATATTGTAATGATGACAGATATTGCAGTGATGAGCTCACTGTTTTAAAGTAAGTGTCGCTGAACAAATATGCTCAGGGAAACAAGAATTTTAACTGTCTCCATAAAGGTTTTCCATACATATGTATTAATGGTGTGGAGGCTGTTAGGTCAAATAGATCTATTAATTCCTCTCTAAGATCAGCAAGGATATGTTTATGTGTGAATGTGCACACACACACACACACACACATGCTCACACAACATAAACGTAGGCTCTTCTGGCACAGAGTACCTATTTCTCCTTCATATGAACCAAAATTTTCATCATACAATGGATCTGACCTGTGTAGAGATCAGTTTTTTAAATCTAAAGAGACAAATTACATCATAAGATTGTGTACTCATTGTCAAGATTATTAGCTTGCTAAATTGATATATTAAAACATTGTAAAAAACTAGTTTACAAGTTGTTTAGCTAATTTGGTGGATCAATTCAGTTTATAGAGTAATTTCAATAGTCTCACGTAGGGAACCTGATTTATCAGTTATCAAGTATGTTATCATTCTTCAAATGGAGATAATTATCTTTGAAAATGCATTTGTATGATTCCAATTGCCTAGTTATTCACTTAGGCTGGATCCATACCATTTCCCTCCATGAAGACAACTGGTCATTGCAGTAGAAAAATCAGTGCAACCATTTATTTGATATATTGTAGGGTATATTTATTTTGCAAGTGATTCTTTCACAGTTCAAATCGTTTATTTATATCAAGATATCCTAACTTTAATGAAATATCCTAAACTCTCCAAGACCAACCAAAGACTGTCATGGAAAGAGATTTGTTATTACAGAGAGTAAGAGAATAATTTACATGCTATTCCAAACAAAATTTTATTTATTATTTTCAAAGAAAAATAATTAGTAATATAGGATAAAATTATCAAGCTATCAAATCTAGGTACTTCCTAATAAAACAAGGTTTCTTATAAAATGTGGTACTTATTAGAAGAGCCATCTGGTGGCCTGGTTGTAGGCTAACCATGTTTTATCAGGTTTTTAGTACACATAATTATAGTTGAGGAAATCTGGTACAGATATTTATAATAGTAAGTGAAATCTATAACTGTTGTTTCCCACGTAAGAAGAAATCATTTTTGGAAATCTGTTTCATTTAGATGAAATATCTAATTGTTTACCACAAAGTTCTGGATGTGAAATTGCATCCTCTTTTCTTTCTATGTATTGAAATTTTATAGGCAACTAACCAAAGACAAAACAATACAAGAAATGCACATCATCTTGTCAAACTTGTGATCATTTACCTTTCTGTTATCTTTAATGCTTACTATAACTACATAACCTGAATTGAAATATTTACATTATTTTGTACAGACCCCAAGATACTAACACTAGATTTCATATTAGAATGATTTCAGGTATGGAAAATTATATATATACATATATATATATATATTATATCCCCTATTATTATTATAACTCACAAATAATAAGAAGCCATGCATTACTCTAGTAATCCTATTTTTTGTTAGGCTACATAATTTAAAGAATTCTAAAACATTGAAAAATCACAATGACAATAGAGGGATTAGAACTTTAAAAAATGAACATCTGTGGAGTAAAAATAAATTGATGATGTAACACAGAAAAGAGAAGGCAAGCTTCACTTAATTATAACTTTTAAGTTATTAAGGGACATTGTGTGATCTCTAACATATGCATCTTTACTGCAGATTTAGGTTAAAATTCTAACCTGTGGTTTTGAAGTTCAAAAATAAGAGTTTTTTGAAAGTAAGAGAATTTTATTCTGTCACATATTACTAACAAATGTTGTTGGATTTCTTTGAAGATGGATAACTCCTTCATGTCCCTTTAGCTAATTATGGGGAAATGGAACCTGTCTTCCCATACACTATCTTGTATGCAAATATGGTGGTATAGAGTACTTGGATGATAAAGCCAGGTAGAAATAGTATAAATCCCAGGTTACCATTTGTAAACTACTTAACTGAATATTTTACCTTGCTGAACCAGTTTTCTCCTCTGTAAATTGGGAATAGGATAACCTTTGTCATAGGAGTAGAATACCTTTTTAAAAAACTTAAATTTCCTAGCATAGTGGTTAACACTGGAGTACTCAGTAATTGTTCTTTTTGTCTCTTCCTGCATGGTTTCTAAACACTCAGTTCTGTATGATACATCAGTCTTTTCCAGGCTTGTTTGTTATTTTGTTGGGGCTATTAGTTTAGTCATCTTTGCATATTCCCCATGTCTTTTGGGTATTATCAATTCTATCTTTTCTACTTCATATTATATATGGTTTCTTGCATATAAAAGGAAACAAAATAATATAATAAAAACATAAGTTACATGAAAAGTAGTGGCATTTTCTAAGTGTCCATTTTATATACATAGGCTTTGAACGAGGAGCCTGACAAAGTTAAGAAACAGAAAGAAAAAATATTCAACCATTTTCTGCCAAGTAAGTTAGTTATCCTAAAGTCAAAATATATCACTGGAGACTTTTTAACTTTTCATTTCAATATATTGCATGATGATTTAAAGTATAAAACCTAGCTGACTCTATAGGTCATGTTAATTGACCCTTCTGTGGTTTCAAGTTCTAATATAGAGTAAGGTTAAAAACAAAGAGTCTGAAGAAATCTGACAGTGATCATACATGTAAGAAATTATTTACTAGTTTTGCATCATTCAGCCATCCACTAGACAGCAGCAAGAGATTTGAACAAGAGAATAATCTTTCTTAGAAAAGATAATTTGAACATTTGATATAAGTAATTACCTCTCTGGAATTACTAAATTGTTAAAAAATTATTCACTGGCAATCTACTCCTGGTTCCTTACCCTGAATTCAGAGGGGGGATTAATTTAGTATAAATGCAGAAAATGTTGTCATAAGGACTAGCAACTATGAAACTATGTACATGGTGTTTCTTTTTTTCCCAATCTTTAGTTACAAGTAAAGAAATGGATAATTAATGTCTGTAGTATTAGGAAGGGGAAATGTTGGCAGGTTAAGTATAAGAAGTGTGTTTTTTCATTTCACAGTGGCAAGCTTTAATATAAGTAAGTAGATAAAGGAATCAATTCCAAGGAGACTCTTCTGGAGTCCCCATATTAAGAAGAAAATGCTGGATTTTTTGTATCAGCTTGTATTCTGGCAATTAAGTAATAGGACTGCATCCTGCTGTTTATATAACAACTCAAAAATGGTGTCTATTTAACTGTCAGGTTGTTCATTATCCCTTGTATATGGTACGGCTGAGAAGGCTGGAGAATCTAAATGCATTGCTCTAATAGGAAACACTTTTGATATCACTATCATTTGATTGCTGCCACCTGAGAGAAGACAATTAAGTAATTTGGAGACATTTTCCAGAGCTGTAAAAATGGACAAGATGTGCTGTTAAGCCATCCAAATGGAACCTGACACTTGATCAGCAATTTTGCTGAGGAGGGGAGAATAAAAATCACCAATATGAAAGGAAAAGCTCGATGTCTGAAGGCTACGGAGAGTTTTATTCTCTCCTGAGAGTAAGAGGAGATGAAGATAGGACTGCAGGTTGGCTAGTCAGCTCTACAAAAAAAAAATTCAAATCCTTCAATTGTTTCTTCTTTCTAAAAAACAAAAACAGAATTATAAAAACAGAACAAACAAACAGAACAGAAGGAACAGAAGGGAAAATAGAGAAATGTTTTAGAAGTGGGAAACAGGAAACACAGTATTTTCAATAGCGTGAATCAAGACAAGTCAACTGGTAGTATTAAATAACAAAGAAAAAATTCACACCCTTTATTTCCTGAGGAATATGCATAAAACTCTGTATTTGATAAATAAGAATCTGTGTTAAAATATATGAAATATTCTTTAGAAATCACATTCTGTCCACAGGATTGCTGCCTCCTCTGACACATGAGTACTTTGTACATGCACATAAAAAGGAATTTTTTTCCTAGTTGAGTTATTTTCATTGTGATGTGAGATAAGACATCTACGTGGATTCTGATGTATTGAATAGATTTTGAAAATAGAAAAAAAATTTCAGGATGACATCAACTGAATATTTAAAAGGGATAGAGGAAATACCAAGCTTTTGCCTGATTCTACAAGATTCAATTATTAAGGAGATATTTAACACCTATAATTTGCTAGTTTTATAGAAATAAACAAAATTATAAGAAATGACAACTTTCCTAGTCTGGTCTTAAATCAGAAAATGAACTAAAAAAATCCTCACAAACTCTGAATTTCCATCACTTTGGTCAGAGTAATATGAAGAAGACTGCATGAAATCTAAAATGGAATTGGATTGGGGAAAGATTATTGCTTTTAACCTAGTCAAAAATCTGAATTTGATTTAAGTTTTGGACAAAGTGAAAAAATTACAAATACATTATAACATCCTTTCTCATGCTAATATTATATAATATACAGAAGATAAACACATTTGTTAATGTAACCGTTTCCTGCTGTGTGTACTTCCTGGTTTCAAAACCACGGTTTCTAATATGGTAACTTATTTCTGTCTAGCAGGTATCACTTAATAACACTGAACATAACAGAAGACTAGGGGTCAAAGAAGCTTATGAACTCACTCCTTCCTCCCAAATGCCCTCATCCTAGCATCAGCTCTTCCCTTGAAAAACAAAACAAAACAAAACACAAAACAACTAAATCGTTTGACTTAAAGTAGATGAAAATACCTAACGGTGTTCCCCCCCCCCGGTTAACTAGAGCATATTTTAAAAATAAGGGAGAGAAAAGCTCCAAAGTCTAAATTAAAGCAAAATATTAGCTCATGGTGCTCTCTCCCTCTCATTCTGTTTCTCTCTATCCCCTCTCTCTCCATAGACAGATAGATAACAAACATACACACACACACACACACACACACACACACACACACATACAAATATCTATATTTATATATACACATACACACACATTTTCACTTGAAAGACTGTAATTCAATACATAATGGGAAAAATCTAACAATGACAATAATCAAGCTTGAAAAAATTCAGATAAATTGTTTTAGTGATCAATATTAAATATTAGAACAGATCAAGAGCCCAAAATACAAGCAAAAAATATTTAAGCAACAGTTATCATAGTTAAGTGAACAGTAAAAACATTCAAAGAAAAGGTAGGATTAAATAATCAAGATATTAAAAACTATAAAAATGAGACTATATATATACATTTATAAGAATGCATATATGCTTATATGTTATATATAAAAATATTTAGTTATTTATATACACATACATGTGCATATTTTATCTGAGACTATTTCTTTGTGTATTTATTTTACATAATTCTATATTTGCATTAAAATCCCAAAATTTTTAGTGACTTTAATTATTCTACACTTATATATATGCTTATGTATTTTATTTATGTATAGACTGATAATATAGGAAATACTGGCAATTTCAGACCATTTTTACAACTCTAAATATATATATATACACACATATATATATTTGAATGTATATGAATGTCACTAAAGTAATGTTAAAAATCTAAAAACAAAAAAAGATTAATTAGATCATGCTGGTGCAATATAATAGTTATTTCCCTATAAAATTATGAGTTATTTTGTGTACATGTTTATTTTTTGTTAAGGGTATATTTGTTTAAGACCAGCTTTTTAGAACAGTTTTAGGTTCACAGCAACATTGAAAGGAAGGTACAGATTTTTAACATATAACCCATTCCCTTTCACAGGCATGGCCTCCTCCATTATCAGCATCCCCCACTAGAGGGTTACACTTGTAACAATGGATGAGCCTACACAACACCCAAAATTATAATCACTCAAAGTTCATAGTTTACATTATGGTTCACTCTTGACGCTGTACATTCTATGGGTTTAGGCAAATGTATAAGAACGTGTTATCTATCATTAGGGTATCATACAGAGTATTTTCACTGCCCTAAAAACCCTCTGTGCTTAGCCTATTCATCCCTCGCTGTAAAGCTGCTATAAACGTCCATGTGTAGGTTTTTGTAAGGACTTGTCTTTATTTTATTTTATTTTATTTTTGTGGTACGCGGGCCTCTCACTGTTGTGCCCTCTCCCGTTGCGGAGCACAGGCTCCGGACGCGCAGGCTCAGCGGCCATGGCTCACGGGCCCAGCCGCTCCGCGGCATGTGGGATCCTCCCGGACCGGGGTACAAACCTGTGTCCCCTGCATCGGCAGGCAGACTCTCAACCACTGCGCCACCAGGGAAGCCCAGGACTTAAGTCTTTGACATAAATTTTCAACTCCTGTGGGTAAATACCAAGGAGTGTGATTGCTGTATTGTATGATGAGTATGTTTAATTTTGTAAGAGTCTGCCAAACTGTCTTCAAAGTGGCCCTGCAGTTTTACATTCCAGCCAGTAATGAATGGGAGTTCTTGTAGATCCACATCCTCACCAGCATTGGTGTTGCCAGTGTTTCAGATTTTGACCATTTTAATAGGTGTGTAGTGTATCTCGTTTTAATTTGTAATTCCCTGGTGACGTATGATGTGGAGTATCTTAATATGCTTATTTGCCATTGGTATATTCTATATCTCTTTGGTGAGGTGTCTGCTAAGGTCTTTGGCCCTTTGTTAATCAGGTTATTTTTTTATTGTTGAATTTTGAGAGTTATTTGTATATTTTGGATGTCAGTCTTTTATCAGATGTGTCTTTTGCAAATATTTTCTCCCGGTCTGTGGCTCATTTTCTCATTTTTTGACATTGTCTTTCACAGAGCAGAAGTTTTTAAAATTTTAATGAAGTCCAACTTATCAACTATTTCTTTCATGGATCATGTCTTTGTGTTATATCTAAAAAGTCATTATCATACCCAAGGTCTCCTAGGTTTTCTCCTATGTTAGCTTCTAGGAGTTTTATAGTTTTGTGTTTTACATTTGAGACTGTGATCCATTTTAAGGTCATTTTTGTACATATTTACCATTCATTAGTTTTACCTTCTTCATTCTAGCTTCCTTCAGTGATCAATATTCTTCTGCTTGAACAACTCCATTCAGAATATCCTTTAGTACAAACCTGATGGTGATGAATTCTCCCAGGTTTTCCTTTTTTTAATTTAAATACTTTGTTTTTGTTTGAGAATATCTTTATTTCACTTTCATTCTCTATAGATATTTTGCTGGTTGTAGAATTCTGGATAAGCAGAGTTTTGTTTTATTTTTCATATTTTTGAAGATTAGCATTCCATTGTTTTCCAGCTTTTGTTCTTTTCTAAGTCAATTTCAGTCTAAATTTCAGTCCTTTGAAGATACTCTGTTATTTGTCCCTGGCTGCTTTTAAGACTGTGGTCCATTTTGAATTAATTTTTGTGAAGGGTATAGCTCTGTGTCTAGATTCCTTTTTTTTTTTTTTTTTGGTATGTGGTTGTCCAGTTATCTAGCATCATTTTTTATGTTTATTTTTCTCTTAAAGCATAGGCAAAAAATTAGGTGAAACCTATCTGTCAGATATTCACAGAAATCTATTTTAAAATTTTTCCTTTCCAAACAAATAACAAAATCATTGCAAACTGGCTTAATGAAACAGAGAATTTATTTGCTTACATAACTGTAAGGCATGTTTGATTTCAGATAAGGATAAATTCAGGGTCTCAGTGTATGTCACCAGGTTCTTTCCTGTGTTTGTTTTTAATTCTGTAACCATTTAATTTTCAGAGAAGCTCACTCTGTAGTACAGTAAGGAGACTGACTTACAGCCTCAAAACTCTTACTCAGCAATTCAAATTGGAATTTTGGGACTAAACTTGATTGGCCCAATTAGAATCATTTGCCACATTTAGGGGTGTGCAAGGCAGTGATTGGTATAGGCCCAGGTCACATGCTTGCCCCTTGATCTTGGGGTTGATTTAGCCTTACCTACATTATTTGGGCTTGCAGTAGGAGGAATGATGCCCTGAGGGAAATTTATAATAATGTTACAGAATTTTGGAAATGAATCTAGGAAAAAAGTATAAACAGTAAAGTCAAGTATATGATGGTAAATTTGTGTGTATTCATGAATGAGCATGTGTGAATGCTCAGCAGGATAAGGAAGAATAAAAACTTCGGGCTTCCCTGGTGGCACAGTGGTTAAGAATCCACCTACCGACACAGGGGACACGGGTTCGATACTCAGTCTGGGAACATCCCACATGCTGCGGAGCAACTAAGCCTGTGCTCCATAACTACTGAGCCTGTGCTCTAGAGCCCGCGAGCCACAACTACTGAGCCCGTGTGGCACAACTGCTGAAGCCCACGTGCCTAGAGCTTGTGCTCCACAGCAAGAGAAGCCACTGCAATGAGAAGCCTGCGCACCTCAACGAAGAGTAGCCCCTGCTCTCCGCAACTAGAGAAAGCCCACACGCAGCAACGAAGACCCAACATAGCCAAAGATAAACAAATAAAATAAATAAATTTATTTGAAAAAATAATGAAAAATTAGCCATATTCTTATCAATATTTTTATCATGCCACGTTCTTATTTTACTAAAATTTATAAATGTGTTTTTGCCGTCTTAAGTTATCATGAGTAAGCTTGTCTTTTGAGGAAAGCTGAGATTTTTTATAAGCTCTGGGAATGTCTAGCCTTTAGTTGTGAGTGGTATTATGCTTTGCTCTCCTCATTTAAAGGTTTCATACCAGTTTATTCTTACGCAGCCTCATTCTTTTCAGATTACTTTATTTTTTAAAAAACATACTTTCCGCTTTCTCCAGACAGCCATTGCATTCTGACACCACCTTATGCTGTTCAAGAACTTGTCTTTACTGAATTAGTATTGATTTTAAAAGAGAATGTTCTTAGAAGAAAACCAAAGAAAGCCTTTGGTTTAACATACAGTGATCAGTGTTCCAAGAGAGAATGCTTTCAGTAAAATGTTGCTGAATGTACTTAAGAAGCCAAAATAATGCTGTAGATGACTGAAACCTTAATGTACTATTGCCATGTTGATCATGGTTTGCCCTATTCCATATGATTGTACAGCTTTTGGATGGCCACACACAGGTAGATAGTGATGTTTCTATGTGCCTATCCCACTTTTATTACCATACCCAAGATTTTTCTGGTTTATGCAGTATTCCGAGGGTATCCAGAATGGCATTCCAGTGCTTTACCTTTTAAATTAGTAAATAGAAAGTTGAGTTCACTATCACTTTCAAAATAAATGATTTATTTACAAAATTTGGTACATTAACTATAATAACAAATTTCTTAGTGCACATTTCACAACCGTGTAATACTAGCCACTATTATCTGGCGTGACTGTTGCATGCCCAATTTTGCTTTAATAGAGTTTTTATCCATGACACATCTCTTTGCTGAAATTTCTGATAGATTGTACATAACTAAAGGGAAACCAAGATGGTTTTATGAAAAAATTCTCTGGACTAACGTGTCACTCATGGAATAACAACCTAGAGTGGATGACAGTTCTCACACCAGCTGCTTGACATCTGAACAGCTGCCAATGCCCTAGGAAATGTCACACCATCAGATATAGGCTCTGAGTGTGTGAGCAGCAAAAATGTATCTGGTAGAGGCCAGCACCCCAGGCCATGACTAACACCCCAGGCCCCATCATCCCATAAGCTTGAAGCTGGGGTTGAGCTGTCAGTTTAATAAATGAATAGCCTCTTTGTTTTGATCAGTATTGTCAAGGCTTATTTCAAAAAAGGACTCTGATTCCTCTCACAGTCTAGCCCAGCCAAAGTCAATTGGTACAATTTCAAGGTGAATTTATTCACTCTTTATAAAGTTCTGTGCGCGAATATATCAAGACAGTTGAATAAATTGAAATAAATAGACTTGGAGTTACATATTCTCCCAGTAATTGAAATAGTTTCCCCCCCAATATATTTATAGTAATAATTCTACCTTTATGAAACCTAGCCTAGCTACAGAAAGGAAAGCACAGAATTACCATTTTGATAACATATTTGGAAAATGCAACTGGGGCTAATATGTTGATAAGGGCACCTGAAAGTTGTCCTTGCCTTTAACCATTCCCTGTTAAACTTCGAGTAAAGCGCTAGCTTTACCACTTGATAAGGATGCCTGATTAGCCTGCATTGATGTGCAAATATTTGCCTTGAATTTAGTCATTTCTAAATAGAAATGCACAAACACTAGCTCTTTCTGTCTGTTTTACAGTACTTTGGATTTGAGTTGCATATACACTGAACGAAACATATACACTGAACTACAAAACAGCATCAGTGGTGATGTCCGTCTGAAATGAGCAAATCTAGTTAATTTGATGTACAGAATTAATTTAACATATGTCACCTCACCTGTCATCATTGCAATTTTTAACAATATACGATAGTTTTAACTTACAGCTTCAAAGCTCTTTTTTTTTTTTTTTTAATTTTGCAAACGGGCAGAAGCTAGATCATAGTCAGAAAGGGTTACTGTAACAGAAAGGTCTCCTGATTATAGTAGAAAAACCTCCCCAACTTTATCTGAGTGTGATGGAGAAAGAATTAATCTCACCCACTTACAGCATGCTGTTCTGAAAAGGATTTTCAAAGCAAAAAATATCTTATCTGAAAATATGGTTCCCCTTAAAACCATCAGTAAGCCTTGGGAAATGCTGCATTCTGAGGTTTGGGAAGGAAAATGCTTTGACTTGATAATGAAGGACACCTGGGAGTGATTGGCGTTTGCTAACAGAAAGTCAAATAATTGAGGTATAATGGTAGGAAAGGGTTTAGGGAACAACTTAGTCCAATGCTAATCCTTTGAAAACTTGAAGCGATGTCTATGATTTCTTTTTTCCCTCTGACAAGCAATCTATAAAAATGATCAAACTGATCAACTGAGAATGCCGTTTCCCTTCCTTTATCTTTTTTAATCTCGCTCTTTTAAAGCAAATTGAAGCTCCTTCTCCTATCCATCAGTGTGCATATAAGCTCTGATGTGTGACCCATGGGCAAATAAGCATTTCTTAGCCACTCTCTGGAACATTATTATTTCATGAAACAGAAACAATAAATGTGAGAGTCACATTCAGGCTGAGGAGATGTATGGCTTGAATAATATAGATTTCAAAAGAATATTTTTACCTCTGGGTCATTTAAAATATGTTTATAACCAAGTTGCTATTGATTAAAAGTCTTCTTTCAAAGCTCTTCCAGAATAACTGAAATAAATGTGCTGAAAATCTCAGCTCTGATTTTAGTAGATGGATATCTACACACTTATAACACATTATCAGAGCAGTACCTTTAATGATAGTGAACAGATATCACACCTATTTCAGAGTTCGAGCTCACCTTAAACAGAAGGGAGCCTGTGGGGCCTGAAAGGAATAGCCATGCTGCTTCGGAAATAGAAGTTCTCCTCTTGGTTTAAACTGCTTATTGATCATCAATACTTTAATAAGGGAAATGCTGTTAAGGAAGACATGACTATTAAACTCTGAGAACTAATTTAGAACTTGAAAATGGCAGTCATCTTCCATTTTTAGAGGCTGAGTTGTGTCCGAACACAAAATGACCCCTTGAATAAACAATTAGAATAGTATTACCTCAGGAGACCATGTCTGAAAACATACAGAAGTTTCTCATTACCCATGCTTCTTGTCTTATATCTTAAACTGAGAATAAGTAGTTATTCTTTTCAAGGAATTTTTTAGAGAGTGTTCATATAAGGATTCTGTTCCTTTCCTTTCCAGACAAAGGACTTTGAGCAATCTGTATCCTGATGCTGTTGATAATCCAATTTCTCTGTAATGTTGATGGAAGCATCTACTCTGCCCGTTACTTGAAGCTCCACAAAGAACCTCTAGAACAGCAGTCAGCAAACTTTTTCTATAAAGGGCCAGATGATAAATATTTTAGGATTTGTGATCTCTGTTGCAGTCATTCAACTCTGCTGTTGTAATGTGACAGCTGTCATATACAGTATTTAAATAAATGTGGTTGTGTTCTATTAAAATATTATTTACAGAAATAGGTGGTGGGCTGGATTTGGCATCTGGCCTGTAGTTAACCATCTTCTGCTCCAGAATAAGAAACATCTAACTAGTGAGAATCTATTGTTCTGATTCACATCAATACATTAATACAGACTATTGTTATCATCTCTTGGAGCTGAGATAATCCCTGATGAAGATTTGTACTAACCTCTTAAGCAATTCAACCCCTCTATTAATCTGATTAATCTACTCTTACAGTTGCACAACAGAATAACAGTCATATGTTAGACCTTAATGTTTAGCTACATGTTGCAATATAATTAAGGTTCTCTAATTTTTATAGTGGATTTACTATGGGCTAGATGGTAGAGATTACAGTACTCTCTCTCAGGCAGCAGAATAAAATCAAATAAACCACCAAATAAAGTATTTACATTTGTGATGAGTATTTTATAGGAAGGAAAAACTAGAGTGTTGAGTTTGAGAATAATGGTGGTGGGGATTCTATTTTATATTTAGTGGTTTAGGAACCTCTTAACATGTTTCTCTTTATTAGTTAGGAATAAGTGTATATCAGAGTGGGGCCCTGCCTGGACATGAGTTCAGTGGCAAGAATAGATAAGTAAATTAAGATATTTTTAAAAGATAACTAATTTCCTGAATAGGTAAATATAAAATTCAAAAGGCACAAAAAATAAGTAGTAAAAGTAAATTTTCTTCCCCACATGCCCCAAACTATGCAATCTCCCTCTCCAGATGCAGTACTGTTACCAGTTTTTTTATTCATTATATGAATTAATTTAGGTTCTAGAAGATACGACTTGAAAAAGAGATATACCAATTTTCTGCCTTTAGTATACATTGATATATCAGTGTCAGGGAAGGGGACATTTCCTGTTCTACCCCTCTTGAATTCTAATTGGTTGGACTAATAATAAAATTGACACAAGACAGATTATCAGGAGAAAAAAATAACAAATTTTAATTTGCACACACAGAGGTCTCATAGAAATGGGACTAAAAAGTAGCCAAAGCAAGCAACTTTTATACTTTTTAGACAAAGAAACAATAAATTTATGAGGAGTTGACAGGACAAAGAAATTTAGGCTTTGGGTGCTTCGTGAAGATTCTAAATAGAGTTTGGGCTTGAGGTAGTAAATTAAAGAAATAACAAGGTTTGATAATATAGGCTTCTTAGCTCAGAATTTCCTATCTCTGGCCATAAGGGTGCTTTCCTACCTCCAAATGCAGGGGGTGCACCTTTAACTTGGGAGATTTATTTCCTGCTTTCAGGGAGATAGAGAGGAGAGTCAAAGTGCCCCTCTTGCATCAGCTGTCTCTTAAGTAACTTTAACTGAAAATAATCAATATGCCATATTTTGTTGGCCTCCCCTGGTCCCCAGCAAGCATATACAAGCTCACTGGTACATTTAGAGCTTAAATATTTCTAATGGTTTGCTGTTATACAGAGCTACAGTGAAAATACACGTACTTAAAACTGTGTGAGATAATCTGTTAGGAGGCAATCCTCTATGGGTCTGTCACTTTTCTGCATATCTTGTGAGCAGAGGCACTAGCTGCCTTTTTATTCTGGATTATTTTGTCAAGGAGGTTTGTGTGGCAACTAGCCATGGAAAATGGAGGTGGTGTTTCCCTCTGGAAGGAAAGGAGGTGTACTTACTGGTCAGCATAGAAGATTCAGGTTCCTAACTTCAAGGGTTCTTCAGCTGTGATGCAAACCCATAGCATATGCAGCATCCACCTGAGCCCCACTGAGTTACCCTTGTGGGACTTGAAGGGACAAGGGGCACTGATGAAAACATGCAGCTCAGGCTGCTACTATCCCATGATAAAGTGATAAAGTGCTTCATTTCTGCCTCAGGAATCTCCAGTCTTCTGCCAACATGCATGAAACTGTGGCAGGCTAATTATTATCTCAAAAATAGGGGAAAATCTCAGACTCTTCATAGTTCATGATAATCTGTAGCATAAAGTACTAGAATTGGAATTGTGGGACCAAAGATTAAGTGAGTTACAAATATATTTTAATAATTATATTAACATCAACAGAAATGAAAGTGCCTTTTTCTCTTTCTGCAATCTCACTAACAAATTGTGTTACCCAACCTTTGATATTTGCCTATTTGCTAAGTGAAAATGGTATATTAATGTATTTTTAATTTGTATTTCACAATAAGCAAGTATATATATTAATCAAGTACTTAATAGCTGTTTATATATACTTTTCTGTGGAATTGTCTATTTTTATCTTCCAATTTTTTTTCTTTTTTAGAAACTGATTATTTAGAGCTCTGTAAATATTAAGAATTTAGGCTTTTGTTTATCACACATTACACATATTTCCTTCCAATATTTGATTATCTCTTTTACTTTAAGATTTTTCTTATGAGTGAGAAAATTTAAAGTAGACAAATTTATCACTCTTCTCCTTAGGGCTTTATGTAATATTAAGCCTTTCTTACTCAGATTATGTAAGAAGTTTTTATGTAAGATTATGCAAGTTTAGCTGCTCTTTGTACTTTTTTGATTTTTATTTTGTGCACTTAGATCTTTGATCCATCTGCAACATGTTTTCAAGCACAGATTAAGACATAGATCCACCTTATTTATTTTTCTGGATTGGGTTATTTTTGAAACAACCAATACCATGTTAGGAATCTTAATTGAGATTTGGAACAAAAAAAAGAATTTCCTCAAGAATCACTTAATCACACACTTGAGATAAACTATTAGCTGAATTTACTAAACCGTTAAATTAAACATTTCAATTAATTACCAATACACTATTGAATTGTAAAATTTACTTTGACCACCAGGCCTTCTTCACAGAGGGAGGGAATTGCTATATATTCTCTAGTGAGGTCATTTTTTAGGCCTGTTACTTTAATCATCTTTCTCTCCTTCCCTCCTTCTTTTCCTGTATCCCCCCTTCTCTTTCCCCTCACTTCCATCCCTTCTTTCCTCCTTTTGCTCCTCCCTCCCTCCCTCTCTCCCTTCCTTCCTTCTTTCCTTCCTTTTCATGAATCAGACAAATCTCCCTGAAAGACCAAATATTGTTTATTACAGTGCTATGCATATCATATAAACTTCCCATTTTTTAATCTCTGAGATTCTTCTTCTCCTTCCTCTGTGTCTTTCCTTCTTCAGTTTTTCACTACATTCTCCTATTCATTGTTTCTTTTCTTTCTTGTGTTTTTGGCAGATGTCTACTCTATGCATAGCTCTTTACTGCTGCTGCTTTTTAGAAGACCTCTATCCCCTCCTGCTTTTTGGGCTCTTCTTACTCTCCTGGTTCATTCCCTAAATAACTCTTTCTCTAAAACTTTCTGGGTTATTGCCTAGGCAAAGAAAGACTACACATAATCTTAAGTTTTATGTCTCTTATTTTTTGGGCTGGTTTTGTTATTTAAAAAAAAATTGTGACTCAGTTGCCCTCATGATATGTAGTCATATTTATTTTGCAACCATGGAAAAGACTGAAATTTTTGACTAAAAGGGAACTACTTCCAAATCTTTTGTCAGTTACTCTCTTTTTCTTACTCATCTCTGTACCAAATAGTCTACTTAAGTAATTTATATATATTTACTTAGATTATAATTACTTTTATTTATCCTGTTTCAGAAAAACAATATAACCTTAACTCTAGATATGATTGCCTCTGGCACTTTTCCATCACTCTATTCACTTACGTCTGGTCTATGATTCTATAATTGTGCTTTTTATAATGATTCTTTAACTTATATTGTTCAAATGCACGGACTTTATTTCCATATACAAAGCAATTGTATTTCTCCTTATTCCTCTTTTTCTTCTTCTTTTCTTCCTCCTCTTCTTCTTCTTTGATTTTCTTCTTCTTTCTTTATTTTATTTATTTATTATTATTATTTTTTTTTGCGGTACGTGGGCCTCTAACTGTTGTGGCCTCTCCCGTTGCGGAGCACAGGCTCTGGACGCGCAGGCTCAGCGGCCATGGCTCATGGGCCCAGCCGCTCTGTGGCATGTGGGATCCTCCCGGACCGGGGCACGAACCCATTTCCCCTGCATCGGCAGGCAGACTCCCAACCACTGCGCCACCAGGGAAGCCCCAACTTTCTTCTTCTTATACTTAGTGAGTTAGAATGAGATTGCCTTAACACTGATAACTTAAATTTTATCCATTTGTTTAACTCTCTCTAACTCATTCCAAATCTGCACAGGAAGTTTCAGAACTCTGAGTTGTAGCCTTGGTTCCATGAGCTCTTATTCCTTCTGCTCCCACTAGGCGCTGTGCTATTTGATCATCACCTCATTGCAGCATCAACCCAATGCAGTCTTCTGCCATTACTCTGAGAGGTGTGATGATCTCTCTTGGTCTGGGTAATAGACTCTTATACTCCCTCCCTTGGAATAGGAAGCCCAACATTTCATTAGGCTCCACATCTCCCATCTTAGGTTATATCCTCTGTTAGGGAAGGGGGGATTTCCCCCCACCCCTCCTGAGTTCTTTTGGCTGATCTAATAAATAAATAGACACAAGACAGATAAACAGGAGGAAAAAAAAAACAGTTTAATTCAATGCCTGGAAGTCTCCTAGAAATGGGACCCCCAAAGTGGCCAAAGCAGCCTGTTTATATATCATTTTTAGAAAAAGAAACAATTACTTGTGAAGACTTATCAAAGAGGCTTGTGCTTGGGATAGCAGACTTTACAGCTTTCTTAGCCTTGAATTACCTTTCCTGGCTTCCTTGAAACATCTTGCAACCCTCATGAGACAGCTTCCCCCCTTGTTTAAGGTGAATCCTATTATCTATAGTCTAAGAGTCCTACCTAATATAGGAATTTAAATTAATTATTAAAACAGGTCACTGGATTCAGGAAAGCCATTACTTAGAAAGGTAAAGAAATGTTTAGTGCAAAGATATAGACCATATACAGACAACTGCAATTAGAAGGAGCTGAAGATCATTGAAATTTAAGAAGAGTTTCTCTAAGTGAAGAGGTCATTCCGGGAATGGGAAATATCAAGAACAGAAGCATGGAGTTTAAACAAAGCAAGAAGAGGAAGAAGCACTGTTTAACTGGAACGTGTATATGGATGGTGTGAGATGAACTTGAATATTTTGTGAGGCACAAAGGAAGGCTTTAGAATCTGGCATTAGACTTGACGCAGTGGGCCTTGTTGGGGGTGGTGCATTTTTCCCTTACTTGTTTTTAAACAGACAGTGATGTGATGAAGCATGCTCCTAGGAAGATGAGTCAGCTAAGAAAGTACCAGATTGATTAGAGAGCCTAGAGCCCGATGGAAGAGATGGATTAGGAGGCTGTATCAATTAAGAGACATTTAGCTTTAGGTCACAGAAAAACAAACAAACTAACTTTACTGGCTTAAGAAAAGAGGGAGAGAGGGAGGGAGGGAGGAAGAGAGGGAAGAAAGGCAGGGGTGGTGGGGGGAGAGAGAGAGAGAGAACAAATTGAATTTATCAGGTCACATAACTAAAACAGCCACAGGTAGAGCTGAAATTAGAAAATGACAGCTTTGGGGGCTCAAATGATGTCATTTGGGCTAAGTTTTCTCTGGCATCTGTCTCACCTTATGCTGGCCTAACTCTAGAGCTCCACATCTGCCAGTTCCAGACTCTCCTGTCTGGATGCAGAGATGCCTAAAAGAGCTCCAACATCAATTTCTCTGAGGTTCATGTCTAGCAGAAATGACTGGACATCTTTCTAGACTCATCCCCAAATTACTGGACTTCATTCTTATTGGCCAGCATAGATCATGGGCTCATCCCAGGACATCCACTTTGGTCAGGAAGATACACTGCTTTGACTGGTTATATTTGGATCAAGTGTTGACCCACATGACATAGAAAGATCTAATGTTTAACTTTGATTTATTGTTCAGTGCTAGTTAGTTTATTCCAAGGCCACTTTTCATAAACGATTTCATGTTTTGTGATGAGGGAAGCAATACCATTTGTAAGACGGAAATAATAATTTACTGAGTTTTCAGTCACAAAAATATATTTAAAACACATTATTTCAGGCTTAAGATTTTTAGTATACTTTTACTTTATTAAGTATTCCAGAACACACTGCATATGACAGATTTCTTCCTGCTGCAAACTTTCACAGTGTAACCCCTTGAAATACGGAGTTTATAATGGAAATACTGATGCTACCTTAACTCTGCTAAAGTGAACTGTGCTGCTGTGATAAGAGGAAAATGTATGTTTGCATTTGGAAGACTCATCATCTTTCCAAATCATGATTAGTAGGTGGCAGGACAATAGAACACTGAACTGTATGCAAAGATAGGCCAGATTTGAAATATGAATCTCTTGCCAGTGCAAGAGATGAAGATGGCAGTTGTAGTCTCTTCAGATTCATAATTTACTAAGTTGTAGGCGGGTTAGCAGTGATTGATCATCCCTGGGCAGGGTGTTAGCAATTTTAAAATCATTTTATTGCATTACGCAAATACGAAATTTAAAAGTTTTAGGCTGTCCTTATCTCTATCGTAAGCAACTCTTGGGTACAAGCTTACCTCTAGAAACTAAATGTACATAGGGTATGCTTATTTCAGTATATCTCTCTCTCTACTGTAGCTTATCATTTTGTATATTACATATTACACAGTGGATTGTTTATGGTATGATAAGTATTCCGTTATTGTGAGGACATAAAACACTTGCTACAGAAGGAAGTATGGCAAAGAACTATAGGTTTTGCTACCAAATAGTGAAATGAAATTTGTCACTGCCTCTGTAGTCAACTAAGAACATTTAGAGATGAAATTATTCAGGGTATAGTACCAGAGGCACAAAGGCAGAACTTGCTACCTATTAAAAAATAAGAAACTGTTGTGTTCTATCATACCAAGGGATGTTTTCCATTCAGAACCATCAAGGAAAGGCATATGAAGACAGCTGAACAATGTAGATAAAGGGGTTCCCAGTGATGGCTTCGTGTAGGCTTCTGCTTTATTGTCAACTATAAAAAGCATTGTCAAATTGGTATGGCTTAGGGCATAGCAGAGGGAGTGTCCTTGGAAATATCAAAGGACATTTCCTTTTACTTAGAAGCCTCTCTTTCTTACCATATCTCGGATTCGTTTGCAATTGCAATTCTTAAGTGTGATTGTGTGATGGATCAGAGTGATGGTCTTAGCTCAGCCTATATCACTTTGAAAGCTTACATGAAGGATGTTACCAGTCACTGGGGAGGCTCCCTCCCCAAACCTCTACCCTTCTATAGCCACAGTCCCTAGGTATGTAGAGGAATGTAAATATAGGAAATAAAGATCAATTTGCTGTAGAAATTTAGAAAGTGTAATTATCCTCCTGGCATGTCTTCGTCCCATAGGAATCGAGTCGATATCCAAGATCAAGTCTGACTCAACAAAAGGGAGATTTTTACAAAGATTTGTGTGATTCAGAATTCAGTATTTGTGTGTAAGATTGCTTCCTTCTTGACTTGACATGTGGCAGAACAGAGTGTCACATTACTTGGGATAGATTAAGGAACACATTTTATACGGGGCAATTAACAAATCAGGAGTCTGCAAGAAGTGGTCGGGCGCCCCCTCCGCCGCCCCCAGTCTCTTGTATCTGCAAAGAGCTCATGAAAGGACAACAGTTCTCTTCTGGACAGGCCATGAAGGTAAATTCCAGAGAAAGATATTTGACCCCCTGTTGTTTTTGCTTTTATTAGGGCAAACATAAGAAGGGCCTGTCGTGAGGGGACAAACAGATTATTTTGGGTGTCAGGCAGCCTGGGGTTGGAAACCAACTGATTATATGAGGTCCCTGGGGAAGTTTTAAGTTTTTCTGCTGGCAAGGAAGTTACTAGCTTCTGGGTATGGTGTGAGAGAAATTTCTGATTCTGGCAAAATGATTGTTCAGGCAATCCAGAGAGAGCATTTAAGGGTGTTTCAGGATATGCCACAAGAATAAATTCATAACTTCCCCCCGACTATCATCCTCCCAACACAACAAGTTGTCCCTCACATCTGTTTAACACTAGTGAGTAGGAGAAATTGGAAGAAGTCCAAACACAGTAATTTTTTCTTCTTTTTTTTAGTAACTTTTTCTTGTCTATTAATATTCCACATAGATCATGCCATACGTTGTAGCGACACCATACTCAACTTCAGAAGTCCTCAACTCTACATTTTGTTTGTATCCGAAGAGTGGGGAAAAAAAGCAATCTTTCCTGCTATTTATGGGGATGCTGTAACTGAGACCTAGTACTGAAGACTCTTTTCTTTTGAAAAACAAAGGCATTCTAGGTCACCTGGGAAGAAAGGCACAAAGGAAAGTGATTATGCAAATGTATGCACATCTGCAGCCATTCTGCCTTTCAGGCTCAGGCAGAAAATGGACAGATGTGAAAGACTGGAAGTTTTCTGTGAACGTCATTTCCTCTCTTCTAACAATTTCTCACTCACTGCTTCTGCTCTGGTCACACTGAGCTCCTTGGCATTCCTCAGACATACTAGTGCCTCAGATCCTTTGTTCTTCCTCTTCTCTCACTCTCTCTGGCTAAAATGCTTTACCCACAGATATCATCATTGCTTCCTCCCTTATTTACTCATATCTCTGCTCAGAGTTCATCTTATCAATGAGGCTATACTACTGGTTAGCACAGGACAGAAAAAAAGTAATATCAGTGCTTCAAGTTTAGAAAACTGATAGGATAGTAATGAAAGTTATCATTAACACAACAGATAAGAAGATTAATAAGTTTCAAGGGAAACAATTAGATTTGGGGACAAACTGAGTTTTAGGATAACCCTGTAAACAGCAGGAAATCTAGGTGGGGAGCATAAGAGATCAGGGTGGGAGGTGTAGATTTGGAATTTGTCAGGGTAAAGAGGTGATTTAAAACCATTGAGATACCAGTGTAGAATGAAAGAGTTATGAGAGCCAAAAACAAACCCTCAGGAAAACAAACATCTAGTGGGTATAACTTGAAAGAATGTAGAACAACAGAAGAGAAAAGGAAACTAACGCACAGAGAAGGAACATTGATATCCTGGAGACGAAATTAAAGAGGAAGAAATTTCCCTCTACCCTTATGGGTTCTTCTGCCTGGTCTAATAATTAAATTGGCATGAGACAGATTAACAGGAGGAAATCAAACAAAGATTTAATAACATGTGTATGAGGGAGAGACCCTGGAGAAATGATAACTCTCCAAAATGGCTAAAACCCTCACCTTAAATATCATCTTCAGCTAAAGACAAAAGATGTTAGGGGTAGTGGTTTGAGATTTTAAAGGGGAGGAAGGCAATTCACAGGGAGGTGGAAAACAGATGTTTGGTAAACAAATGTTTGCTGGGCCCCGGCAGACAGTGGGACACATAGTGGACTCTGATCTCTGAATTTTTCCCCACCACACATATCCCGTATTCTTTGCAGACATCGTTGGTAATAGATCTATTCCTGTACCAGGCCTGGTATCTAAATTCTTCAGGCAGGAAGGGGGAAGATCAGAGTTTCTTCCTGAGTCTTTTGAACCGTGATTGTTTTCAGCTCCAAATAATTTGCATGCCAGAGACATTTTGGGGGAGCAAATTTTGTTCCCCTGTAGAGTGTAGCTACAAAAGATATCAGGCAGGAACCTTTCAAGAAGGAAGTGACAGTCAACAGTGTCAAACAATGGCTAAATACAAGTTCTTAGATTTATAAATTTGTCAGTTAATAAGAGAGAGTAAATTTAGTTGAAGAGTAGTTGACATCATCTGTTGACAGTGAAAGTGGTAGAAGTCCAAGTTGGAAAAATGTGCTATATCTGGAACTCAGCTGGAGCAAAGTTACAGGTAAGTTTGGGTATTCTAAATTTGGAGTGAGCCCACACAGGCAAGAAGTATACTTTTCTGTTACAACATTTATTTTATTTATTTATTTTTAATTTATTCAGTTTATTTTATTTTTGGCTGTGTTGGGTCTTCATTGCTGTGCGCGGGCTTTCTCTAGTTGCGGCAAGCGGGGGCTACTCTTCATTGCGGTGTGCGGCCTTCTCATTGCAGTGTCTTTTCTTGTTGCTGAGCATGGGTTCTGGGTGCCTGGGCTTCAGTAGTTGTGGTGTGCGGGCTCAGTAGTTGTGGCTCGTGGGCTCAGTAGTTGTGGCTCGCGGGCTCTAGAGTGCAGGCTCAGTGGTTGTGGCACACGGGCTTAGTTGCTCTGCGGCATGTGGGATCTTCCCATACCAGGGCTTGAACTCGTGTCCCCTGCATTGGCAGGCGGATTCTTAACCGCTGTGCCACCAGGGAAGCCCCTCTGTTGCAGCATTTAAATGAGGAAAAAAAAAAAAAGTGCTAGAGTTGACAAGATAGAAATTCAGTATTTTAGATACCTAAGGACATTTTTCAGGGTAATCAGATCATCTTATTATATTACCGGAATCTATGTGGAATAGAGTCTGTGTAGTGAATAAATTAAAACAAACAAACAAACAAAATAAACCTCTGTCTCCTATTATTAAAATTTTAAATATAATCCCATAACTAATAATAATAGTTATTATATACATATATATATATATATAACCTTTTATCAACTGCTTAGCGTGTGCCAGGCCCTTTAAAATTTTAGTTGCATTATTTCATTTGATATATTCAAATCAAACCTATGTATCCCAAGGTTAGAAATCAGAAAACTGAAGCACACATAAAATAACTTTTCTAAGGTCAATACGCTAGCAAATGGCTGAGCAGGGATGATGTATCACACTTCTATCAAATTTGCCACACACACACACACACACACACACACACACACGTGCACGTGCCACGTGATACCCTGCTTCTGGTAAAGATTTAGGATTGTTTTAATGACTCAACCTTTTATTTGGTGAGAAACTCTTGCGTTATCCAAATTCTGCTACTTATTGGATAAATTTTATTTGCACACCAATCAGTTTGTTTTTAAGTTAATCTTTCTCATAGTATCTTTTTAAATGCAGATAGCCTTGAAATCTCTCCCTCAACTCTACAAATTCATTGGCTCCATTTTCTTTCTTTCCAGTTATCTCAGGTGATGGCTTTATTTCAGGTGATGGCTTTATTAAATATTTTGCTACTACACAATAGTGTCACTGTTTTTCCATCCTTCTACAGCAGTTTCCTTATCAATCTCCTAACTTCTTATAATAATTTCTAGTCACTTTGTGCCTCGTTTCAAAACCAATGCCATATGTGTTAGGGGGTTTTTTTTCGCATAAATTTTTATATCATTCAACATTGCCACAACAGTGCTGGCTTAATCAACCAGCCCAGTATTCAGTGGCATACTTAGTTACTCACACATGTTTGGGGTGACTGTGGGTTGGCTGATCCAGGTTGCAATTACCTGGAGTTGGCTCTAGTTACACATTGTGTCTAAGTTTCTCATTTTCCCTGGATGAACAAGCTAACTGGGACATCTTCCAGTAATGTTAGGAGAGCAAAGAGTAGACATGCTCAATCATAGAGGCACACTCTTTTGTATTATGTGTGCTAGTAGCCCATTGTCCAAAGAAATTCATATGGCCATGCCCAGAGTTAATAGACAGGTAGATATACTTCATCCATTATGACACCAAGCCAATGGTACAAATGCATAGCATTACTATAGGAGACTGAAGAATTATGTTCCATATTTAACTTTCCATAATGAGATTTTACCAGTAATCCCATGGTTGATAAAGTAGACATGATAACCAATAACTCTCATGATTTTGACTATTGTTTTATCATATAAATTACTTCTGTAACTCTTGGGTATTCACTTTAGAAGCTGTGAACTACGGAATATAAATTAGTCAAATTTATATCTCACTTGGTGAATTGAGGGTAGAACGTACAGATATAGTAATGATCGTTTTTAACAAAATAAATGTTTCGTTTTTTTGAGTTTACAAAATTTCTAGCATCTAAAGCAGTACACAGAACATACTTAAGGATTTATTAGCTTGAATCCTTAAACGTCATGTGTAACTTGTTTTCAATTAATGAAAACATCAAATAAACCCCATATAGGGATTTTTCATTATTTTCAATGTGAAAATTATATATTGTGTGGTAAATTAAATACAAACCAAACAAAATGTAAAACTCTCCACTCCAAGTTCTACTTTCTTGTCACCTTCCACACTTTGCTGCTGGCTGTACTTTAGCACATTGGATTTTTAAGCACTGTAAAGACTTGCGCACAAAAAAGAAGCATTGATTTTAAGCACTTTTTCTTAAACAAATGCTCTGCCCTTCAGAGATAGTGTTGTGAAATAAAATGTTCTGTCATCAGAAGGCTCAAACTTTTCAACCCCTGCTGCCTTCCTCTTTGCCTGAGTGGTTGCAGTATTTGCCTTGTGCTGCTGGAGGCTATCTTTGGTAACTTCCCTTAGTTAAGGCAGAACTCTTAGATTCTTAAATCCTATGTCGCTAATTAATAACTGTGCTACAGTAAAACTGAGATGTTCATTCCCCTGAAAAGGTAAAAGCTGATCTGAGTGAGCTGTGTCTAACTAATCCTTTGGTGTATTCCCTGCTTTTGTAGGATCACACTGTGACTCCCCAGCTTCAGTCTCAAAATAAACTCAAATCTGGTCTTCTCTCATTCAGGCACTTGCTAATTCAAATAGCTCTTTCTTTTTAGTTTGCATTCTCTTACCTACTTATCCTAAAATTTTGGCTTATAATATTATGAAAGATTTTTCTTCCTAGTTTTTGCGAGGCCCTAGAAGAATTCAGCTATTTTCTATGTCCTTTTATCAATATTTGCTTTGCTTCTTTACAAAGCACAGTAGAGTTGGAAAAGATGACTCCAGGAAGTCAGTATAAGGTTACTAGCCTTCCTGGCTACTGGCTCCTTGAGTTCACAGTCAAGCTCTGGGGATAGTAAGCCTCTCTTTACTGTTGGTCAGTAGGGAACATATTTGAGAAGAAGAACTGGGTGTAGATCAGGAAACACTGTGGACAAACTGGTACCTGCTGGTATTTCTGCATCTCTGTTGCATCGTGGCTGCTGCTTCATTTCTGCTTGGCAAGTTGATTGCAACTTTACTTTCATCCAGCTCAGATTTGGAATCATGTAGGGAAGGAGATTCTGGGAAATGTAGTTTCCAGTGTAACCACATTTACAGTAGAACAACCCTTAACCATTAAAGTAAACAGAGAAGTTTAGGTTAGGTGTTCAGAGACATGAACAAAATAGAAGAGGTGAAGATGACACTCTGCCAATAGTTGTAAAACAAAGCAGCATCACGGGAAATATTGTTTAGCATTATGTATTATAGATTCATAGGGGTATATAATTAATAATATATATAATTATCATATAATAGAATGTTATACACACTTCTAGAAAAAGGTGGTGACATAACAAAAATAAAGGCAAAAACTGCTGTAGTTTCCCCCTTCTCTTTTATAATATTATTTACATATGAGTCTATTTTTTTTTTTTTTTTTTTTTTTTGTGGTACGCGGGCCTCTCACTGCTGTGGCCTCTCCCATTGTGGAGCACAGGCTCCGGACCCGCAGGCTCAGCAGCCATGGCTCACGGGCCTAGCCGCTCTGCGGCATGTGGGATCTTCCCAGACCGGGGCACGAACCCGTGTCCCCTGCATCGGCAGGCGGACTCTCAACCACTGCGCCACCAGGGAAGCCCCATATGAGTCTATTTGATACTATATTATTATTGGATTATATAACATAGAATGCTACATGGTCTTTTGATACTTAGCTTATCTAAACAGTTTCTAACAACTGTATCTTATTTTTACTTTTGCTTTTACTTTTATTTTTTACTTTTCTGATCTGACTAGTCTTTGATTCTTGTGACTCTTGCTTGAACTCTCTCCCAGGGTTTTTCCCAGGTCCTTGAGAGTAGGCCCAGGATTTTTCATCTGGATATTCTTAGTACATGGCTTGTTGATTGGCACATAAGGGATGTTTAGTACATATTTTTTTTGAGGTATAGTTGATTTATAATATTAGTTTCAGGTATACAACATAGTGCTTCACAATTTTTAAACACTATATTCCATGTATGGTTATTTTAAAATATTGGCTATATTCCCTGTGTTGTACTGTGTATCTGTGAAGCTTATTTATTTTATACATAGTATTTTATACCTCTTAACCCTCTACCCTTATCTTGCCCCTCCCTGCTTCCTTCTTTCCACTGGGAACCACTAGTTTGTGGTGTGAGTCAGTTTCTTTTTTGTTCCATCCACTAGTCTTATTTTTTAGATATCACATATACGTGATATCATATAGTACTTGTCTTTCTCTGTCTGACTTTTTTCACTTAGCATAATACCCTGCAAGTCCATCCATGTTATTGCAAATGGTGAAATTTCATTGTTTTTTTATGGCTGAGTAGTATTCTATCGCATATACATACCACATCATCTTTATATATTCATCTGTTGATGGACTCTTAGGTTGCTTCCATATTTTGGCAATTGTAAATAATGCTGGTGTGAACATTGGGGTGCATGTATCTTTTCAAATTTGTGTTTTCTTTCCTTTTTTTTTTTGGATAAATACCCAGGAGTGGAATTGCTAGGTCATGTGGTAGTTTTTAGTTTTTTGAGAAACCACCATTCTGTTTTCTACAATCGCTATACCAATTTACATTCCCACCAACAGTGTATGAGGGTTTCCTTTTCTCTACATCCTCACTACCATTTGTTATATGTGGTCTTTTTGGTGGTGGCCATTATGACAGGTGTGAGGTGATAACCTCATTGTGGTTTTAATTTGCATTTCTCTGATGATTAATGATGTTGAGCATCTTTTCATGTGCCTGTTGGCCATTTGTAGGTCTTCTTTAGAAAAATGTCTCTTCAGGTTTTCTGCGCATTATTTCAGTCAGGTCGTTTGTTGTTTGATGTTGAGTTGTATAAGCTGTTTATATATTTTTGATACTAACTCCTTATTGGTCATATCATTTGCACATATCTTCTGCTATTCAGTAGGTTGTCATTTTGTGGATGGTTTCCTTTGCTATGCAAAAGCTTTTAAGTTTAATTAGGTCACCTTGTCACAATTTATGTTAAAGAGTGTTCTGCCTAAGTTTTCTTCTAGGAGTTTTATGGTTTCCAGTTTTACATTTAGGTCTTTAATCCATTTTGAGTTTATTTTCTATATATGGTGTTAGAGAATGTTCTAAGTTCATTCTTTTACATGTAGCTGTCAAGTTTTCCCACCACCACTTATTGAAGAGACTGTCTTTTCCCCATTGTATATTCTTGCCTTCTTTGTTGTAGATTAATTGACCTTAAGCACATGGGGATACATGTTTAATTTACAAAAGACAATAAATGTCAGTGTATATTTTTCCAACCTTCAATTCTTATATACAATATATGTCTATAATGCATAATATGTAATCCTATAATTATTGACTGATTATATTAATGAATAAATGTGTAGAAAAACATCTAAGGCATAGGTAGAAACTGATTTTATTTCCAGAAAAATTAGAACTGAGGAATAATTCAGCCTATTAACAGCATGGTGCCAGTGCCAGTATAATCTATTCAACCATTGCCTTTTATGTAGTGGCACCTAATTTTTGTCAGTTGAAATAGAACTTGATCTAAATTATGAGAAAATTGGAACATTATAATTCAGATATTAAACTAAGTAAAAATCACATTTGAAGTTTTGGGAAAAAACTTTTTTCCCAAAATGCTTTTTTTCATGAAATTTAATAAAACAGAATTATAGTCAATAAAATTTGCTTTTTAAATTAATTGGTTTCCAGATATGACTGATTTAGTATAATAGAATATTTAAAAGGCTGTTTTTTAAGTGAAATTCTAGAGTTTGCAACATCCAAGTATTTAAATTTGACAAGTGGAAGAAGGGAATGCTATATCTACATGCAACATATAGTTTTTGTAAAGTCAGATAAATAGTTCTCAAAAATCCTGCCTGAAAATTCCAAACAAATTGGATAATAACTACAATAAACATGGAAACAATTTTACCTACATAACATTTGCTATAACTATTGTACACAGAAAGGTTTAAGGAGTTACAAAGAAAAAATAGGAAAGAAGCTTCAATCTATTTCAGTTAAGAGTAGAAAAATCTCAAAATTTTAAAACTATTCAATGAAAAACAATTAAATAGATGGATGCAGTGAAGCCAGACTATGAAATTTTCTATGTCCTTAGGGGTGTTAGGCATGACATATTATGATAAAGATTGGATTAGAAGTCAAATAAATTTTTTATTTTAAAAATGAGAAAAATAACTTATATAATTGCCTGTTCCAGTTTTTGGCCTCCTGCCTTCTTCCTGCCGTGCTCTAGTAAACTGTATTTTAGAAAAGGGCATAGTATTTTAGCATTTCACAATGTAACAAGATTACATATTTGTAGAATGCTAACCATGGCATATTTCTCAACTACTGCCTATAATGAGTTACATTCTTCTTTGAAATCTTTTAGTATGTGTTTTCCTATTAGTGAAACCACAAACTAAAATCTCATGGATAAATATATATGATTGATATTTGGTTTGTGCATGTAGATGATGCAGTTTTAGAACCAGGACACAAGGCTAACAATATGAAAATGTATTACAAGACATTTGGATTATCTTTGAGAAATTTAGTATTAAATTGTAGTTAGAACAATCTTAGTTTGATAATGCCTGATTATTTCTTTTAGATGTAAATCTGGTATACCAAATTCAAAATTTGATTGATTATGACAAACTTGGTAAGTAGAGTGAATTTGGGAAAATTATCTTGGGATTTGACCATATTTCATTAAATTGAAAATGTACTAGTGATATTGGGAATGTTGACTTACTGCCTTATTCATTTAGTAAACATGTCAGAAACCATGCTGGGTATAAGAGAAGATTATGAACGTATTAGTAAATTCTTCCTGTGCTTGAGAAGATAATCAATTGATCATAAATGAGTGACTTCACATTTTATAAAACTAAAAGGCATGCATTTTCAAAACTAATTTAAAGTGATCACCAAAGCTTTTCAAATAACATTAAGTACTTTTTTTTTTTTTTTAGGTAACTAGCTTATTTAGGTTTAAATAGTATATATATATGTGATGGTTAATTTTATGTGTCAACTTGGTTAGACCTTGGTACTCAGATATTTGTTCAAACAATATTATAGATGTTTCCATGAAGGCATTTTTTTAGATGAAATTAGCATTTAAGTCAGGCTTCAAGTAAAGCAGTCTATCTTCCATATTGTGGGTGAACCTGATCCATTTAGTTGAAGGCTTTAATAGAAAAAGACTGATCTTTCTGGAAGAAGAGGGAATTCTGACAGCAGATTACCTTTGGACTTGAACTACAACATCAACTCTTCCCTGGGTCTCCAGCCTGCCAGCCTACCCTGCTCATTTGTAGACTTGCCAAGCCTCCGCCATCTCCTGGGCCAATTTCTGAAAATCTCTTTTGCCTCTCTCCCCTCTCTCTTCCCTCTCCTCCCTCTCTCTCTCTCTCTCTCTCTCTCTCTTTCCTTGTACATCCTATTGATGTATTTATCTAGAGAACTCTGACCTCTGACTAATACAGTATGCTATTAAGATACCATAGTTGTATTCTGAAAACTTTGTTTCACTTTTTCATTGAAAACACCATGAAAAGTTAGAGGCAGGTGGATGTTATTTTTAGTATGATCAGGTTCATTTTCTGGGAAAAGAATGGGCTAAGAGTTTACATATATAAGTGATTTTTAAAACTTTTTGAAAGTTTCAGTATGGAATTCTGTTTCTCTTTTTATATGGATAAAAAGTGGGATTTGATAAAGCTGTAGCACATGGAAGCAGGTAGGAGTTATCTATGATAAGAGTATACTTTTGATGGTTTTAAATGATTTAATCTTATTTCTAAATTACCATAGTGCTAAAAATAAAGACTTAATCTAAATAGAGCTCTGTGTGTTGAAGAAATAATTTTTTATAAGTAGAAATGTGAGTTCTATTTCCTTTTACTCTTTTGAACTTTGCTTGGTTTTAGGAGAAAAATATGATGCAACCCATTTATTCTTAAGCTCTGTCCACTTTAAAAGTATTTTGGGGGCTTCCCTGGTGGCGCAGTGGTTGAGAGTCCACCTGCCGATGCAGGGGACACAGGTTCGTGCCCCGGTCCGGGAAGATCCCACATGCCGCAGAGCGGCTGGGCCCGTGAGCCATGGCTGCTGAGCCTGCGTGTCCGGAGCCTGTGCTCCGCAACGGGAGAGGCCAGAACAGTGAGAGGCCCGCGTACCTCCCCCCACAAAAAAGTATTTTTGCTAATTTGTTCTGCTTAAAAAGAAATAACAAACACTGTTTTTCAGCATCCAGTTCTACCAAGTCAGGCAGATCAAAGTTTTCCTGTGTTTTAGGCACTTCATTGAACAAATAGTTCCAGGAACCACACGTTCCACCTGTTTCTACTTGCCACTTCCCCCAAAATTCACCTGAATTAAAGGGATGAATAACAACTGCTTTTGATCACACATCAGAAAAGGACATCATAAATAAATGAATAATTTCTGTCTGAAACAAAATCTTATCATTTTCATATGTAACCCATGGTAACTGTTGAATATTCTCTTTTATTAATTTGGGTGACCTTGATCTACTTGACGAACTGCCCTGTATATTCCACATTTGCTCCTACAAGAAGAACAAAACAAATGAGAAACTTGAAAATCTTCCCCAAAGAGAAATAATCTGTTGAATCAACACAGATGTATTTAGGCCCTAATATGTAATTAGCACAAAATGCTGAGTTAAGTCTTCAAATATTTCTATTTCTTTAACTTTATGCATTCAGAGTATTCTATATACAACATAAAAATTTCCTCTCAGAGAATCAGTGAAACAATATTTATCTACTGCCTGTCTGTCTCTCTATCTGTCATTTATCTAGGAAGATATAAAAGCAATATTTTAGCTCTTTTATCTACTAAAATAGTTATTTGTATAGCTTACTATGTTTCCAACCACGTGTTCAAATCAAAATACTCATCCATCCTATTTTCCTTTAACAAAACAAATCATCAAGTGCTATTGTTGCAAAATTGCCATATCATTTTGAAAAATGTCAAAATTTGACATGACTGGCTTGAGTATATTTGAATAGTACTGTATAGCAAATAGTTATTCCTCTTGCATTAGGTTGACTTATACAGTTGCTTCTGTTTGGAATTGTTTCATGTAGATGATCTCTACTAAGCCTTTCAAATCTGAAAGTCTAGTTCTCGGGTGAAAAAATCTTCCTCCTGTGCAAATGAATTCACGGTAAAACTTTCATGACATAAATAGTATAATGACCAGCAGACTCAGGAGAAACCAAAATTTGCTTTGGTTCAGAGTTCCTGTAGGTGCAAAAGGATCACAATTGGTGTTGAAAAGAGTAGCACGTCGGTTAATGCATGACCACTAAAAACATGATCCAGCCTACTAGTTAACATGGTCCAATCAGTAGCTCAAAACTGACAGATAAACTTAGCAGCTCCTGGATAAAGAGCAAGAAGTGTTTAGGGAGTTCAATAGACTTGGCTGCTTAAACTTAAATGAAATAAATTTAAAAAAATCAAAAGTTCAGTTCCTTAGTCACATATCAAATGCTTAATAGCCACAAGTGGATAGTGGCTACTATTTTGAGTAGTGCAGAATAGAACATTGTTCAGAGCCCATTTTTTGGTAGAATAATAACTAGTTCACATTTTGACATTTAAAAGTACTTTCTCGTATATTACCTATTTGTTACAAAACTGATGAGAATTCAAGAAGTTCTATTTTGCTTTTTTAAACCTGGAGTTCAAGGAAATTTACTCTGTATGGCCAGTAAAAAACAGAACTGTGAATTTAGCTTAAATATTCTAATTCCAAGAGACAAATCAAAAAAACAAAAATCCTAACTTTTTTGGGTATACATCAGCATAACATCATTTGTATACGTTTTCAAGATGGTTATGCCAAAAAACACACTTTTGTATGTATAGGTCTTTATATTTATTATCTAATCAGTATTAATTTTTTGGTCATATCGTATAGGCTGTGGTGCCTAGCAGATATTAATTCTCTTTTAGACCTCATGCCCAACATAAAGTAGCCATCCCTTGGCCAGGGAAGGAAGTGAAAAGCAAAAATTTTATCATAGATGTTAACATAATAATTGTTCATTGTTTGTGGCACAATTACTGTACATGGATTAATAATTATAATTTCTGAACCTAATAATTTATGCATTAATATTTTGTCCCTGTCATGTCTTGAATTTTTGCAATTAATTGTTTTAATAACGGAAAGGTTAATTGTGCTATTCATCAGAATTGCTTGCTGTGAAATGGTAGACAAATAAGAACTTTACAGACAAAGGGCATACTTACTAATCAATCCTGTCATTTCTTTAGAAAATAAACTTGCTGTGACAGCATAATAGATTTATTTAATTTGCAAAATCTTGGGGTTCAGAAAAGCTCCTGCTAAAACAAATGGAGTTATAACAAATTTGCAAATTTATATTTACACTCAAACATATCCAGAGCTGCATATATTTTTCTATGTCTAGGTATATGTATACACACCTTGATGTACACTACACATACGTATACACAGTGTATACTCACTTTCATTAAACTACAGCCTAGAAAACCAAGATTTTGTTCTAAAAGCATAATCAGATACCATGTTTCTTAAAATTATTAGTACATGATATAAGAAGTATTATTTTAACATATTCTTATAGTAATAACTATATAGCTGATGAACACAATTCTTATTAATGTGCCACTAGATATTTGAAATTTTTTAAAAGTATGGTAATGATCATTATGTGCTAGTCAACTTATCGCTCAACTCTGGAAAAGTACTTGAAAGATCATCAAGTAGTTTTAATTTTCAAACCTCTAAAACAGTGATTCACAAACTTTGGTCTGGGACCTACTGACATGAACATGGATTTAGGAACTACTTTTGGGGGCTAGTACAGAGGTCTTGAATAATGGTGTCTTCAATCAGGTAGGGGTTTGCTTACCTTTCACAAAACTTGAAATCCAGAAATAGGTAATACTGGTGACTGACTTCTAACTTTTTGCTCTAATATCCTTTTCGCTGGCTTTTAAATGCAAAGTTGCCTCATGCTTACAAGTTGGTCATTGGAAGACCCACCATATCATCCATATTCTAGACTCCAGGAAAGGGAGAGAAATTCCAGCTGAAGCAGCCCTTTTAAAGAGCTTTTCTGAAAGGCCCATAGAATAACTTAGATTTATATATTAATGTCCACATATATCAAACACACATATACTCCCCAAAAGGACCATCCTAAAATCTCATCGAATGACTACCTCTCCTACAAGTCACAGGACATGAGTGTAAGGTATGATCTTCCCTGTCAGGGTTGGATGTTGTGTCTGATAGTCTAATCAGCTATATAGTATCCAACCCACTGAAGGCAGAATGATGGAGAAGAAACAGTATAACACAATAAAAATGCCCATTTGGAAAATGGAAAACAATAAGCAATCATGGTCTTTATAATTGATTAAATCCCAATGAACATAAATAGTATTGATGACCTGTTTCAGAAAAATTCCTTAGTTAACCCATCTGGCAGCCTTGGTTCTGCCTTCTGTGAGGCTCTCTTCTGTGATCTTCCATGGCTAGATCTAGGTACTGGAGGGTAAAGTATTGATGGAGGTGGCACTGATCACTTCCTGTTGCTGCAGGTCTAAAGCCAAAGGATTATTTTTTACAGGTTCATATTTGTGAGGTTTGTATTGTCTTGTTCTTTTCCTTTCTTCTTTTCAATAAATTTCCTTCCAAAAACTTAGAATTCCAGTCTGTTTCCAGTTATATCCTTGGTTAAGTAACCACAGACAGAATCTTGTTTTGACATAGGTTTAAGCCTGGGAACTCTTGTCGTTTACTTCCTATTTTAAAAGCTCTGCTTTTAATTACTGTGATCAGTCTTTTCCTTTCTGTTTCCTAAGAATTGACCACTTTATCAAAAGCTTTACTGCTGAGCTTCTTTCTTAAACTATTGACCCTGAAAACAATGTCTTGAGTGAGATGACGACAGCTTTTTTCCTGTCCTTTCTAGAAGGATACAGGCTTTATCACCAGCTAAAGCTTCAGGTTTAAAGCTATCACACACAACCAGTTTAATTTAGAGTCCAGAAGCAGTTGGTTTTTCAGTCTAGTAAATTTCCTATTTATAAGATATCTAGTCAACATAGATTGCAGGACAAGGACAGATAGCAGAATTTCCTTCCACCTCTGTTTTCAGAATGGTTAGCTCTACTCTGAGTTTATCTCTATTTTATAGAACTTTTCTAGAAGTGGCAGAAAGGGAACCAGTAAATGCCAACACAGACCCTGCCATTTACCTCCGTGTTACAGCTGGTTTCATTTTCTAAATAATTTGTGGACTAACCACATCTTCCAAAGACAGTCTTTACCATTCTTTGGAGATAACATTGTATAATGCCATTTTGAGTAAAGATTCTTTGCCTTTAAACATGGGTTTTGCCCTTTCATTTGGAAGCATTGATCACATAGATGGTCTAGTATTTGGGGATAGAGAAGCATCTATTTTATTCATGCTACAGGAAAAGCTAGTTGTGTTATGGAGGCAGCTACACTAGTCAGCTAAATTCTGAGGAGTGATGTTGTCAATTCTTAATAGAAAAGTTTGATTGATAAGGGGAAGAAGAGGAAATACTCACCAGTTCAACCCATTCACAGCCAGGCTATTCCAATAAGTACCCCAGACATCTGTAATCCATTCAATAAATAGTCTTTAAACCCTGTTATGTATCAGGAACTTTAATAGGTTTGGGAAAATGAAGATGAAACAAGATTAGTACAGTCCTTGCCCTCAGAAACCTTAAAAGGTAGCAGGGTAGGTAGACAAAAATTTAATTTGAAAAAGAAATCCATGTTGTTATAAGATATTTGGTAGAAATAAGCAGGGTGCTAGAAAGAAGCAGGGTGCTAAGATACCGATAATAAACATTGATTAAATGTTTCTCTTACTCCAGGCACTGTTATGCTTTACTTTATTAGCTTATTTAACCTAACAACCCTATGAGATATTATTATCATCTCCATTGTATAAATTATGAAACTGAGGAACAGAAAGTCTAAATATGTTGCTCACAACCACAGCTATCAATGGCAGGATGCTGTTAATCCTGTTATTTTAATATAGAGTTCATGCTCTTCATCATGAAACTACACTCTCTTTCATAAGACAGTAAATCAGGGAAGACTTGCTCGAGGGAGATGAAAAAGTGTGGGTGACAACCAAGCTAAGACCTGAGGGCTGAGAAGGAGTCACCTGTGAAAAGAGTGGGAAAAACATCATTTCAGGCAAGTGCAATTGCATGTAGGAGGAGCTCAAGATGGGAATGGATACACTGCGTTAAGCAAACTGAAACAGGCCAGCATGTTTGGAGAATTGTGACCAAAAGAGGCAAGTGATGATGGGTCAAAGAATTTTCAGGCCATGATAAAAATTTAGGTTTTATTCCAGGTGCAAAGGGAAGCCATTGAAGATACTATAAACCATTTTCATCTGCTATAAACATTGCTGTCGTTTTCAAGGGGTTTTTGAAATTTATGGAATACTGTAGCAGAATGGTTAAAAATGAGAAAGTCTCTTAAAATACGGCATCTGGTCATTCTATTCACAGAAAATCAAATGATTTCAAGTATTTTCAGAAAAAGGCACTTTAGGTTGAAATTATTTCATTCATACACATCTGTCTTTTGTCTTGTGGCTTCTCAGTGGAGTACATAGCCACAAATACTTCTTGTTTCTTCAATCAGAGAGAAAGAAATGAACAGATGGGAGATTAAAGGAGCAGTTGAGCAGAGAATCTGGCAAAATATGCATCAATTTATAGGTAGATGAATAAAAATTTGAGGGTCTAGTGTAGAAAGAGACTATAAAAATTACTCCTGGTTTCTATATTATGGATATTGAGATAGTCTCTGATCTTTTCTGATAGGGTTTGGTACAACAAGTACAATTGATTTTTAGTAAGTACCTAGTGTGGTACCTTCTCATACAAAAGTACAAGGTGGTTGAATTATTTTGGAAGGAAGTAAAAACAAAAAACAAAAAAACCCTAACTGAACAAACATATCTTTTATATGAAATTGTTTCCCCCTAGAAATAAACATGAAGCTTTACTAGGGAGCTCATTAGAAAATGTTTCTCTTTTAATTAAGTCCATTTACCTTTTCCCAGATCTAGCAGGGATCTACCAATGATTCTATGCAACAAGAGTTTTTAAGTGGAAGACAGTTTAGGAGCAAAGTCTGCTTAGAATATTTAGTCTAGATCTCACTAATCTCTTTCTGCCTAGTATGTGGCATCCTTCTTTTCCTTCATTCAGTGTTATTATATGTTAATTTATGTAGACATGTCCTAGTGTCCTATGAAGTTAGAAATTATGTTATTCATCTTTCTTGATCTTACTACAGCATTGAGCATGCACTCAATAATTATAATGTAAATAGCACATTGTTTACAAGACAAATAAACGTTTTGACAGTAATTTAGGAACATCCAGCTCTAAAATTCCTTGCCTCCACAGCCTGCATAAATAGGAATATATATATTACATATTGTTTTTTCAATGAGTATGAAAATAAAACAGCTTTTGGAAGAAAAGTCTGTTTTGTTACTTTCCATTTCCTACTTACACTCTTTGCTTCAAGATGTGTTAGGGTGAAGAGATTTTTCAGCATTTTTTCTTTGAAAAGAAAAATTAATTCCCACAACCATATTTTCTATTTATTCATGCCAGAATTTAAAATTTAGCTACTTTGAGAGGGGAACTTCCTTAATTTCTAAAGATCATCTCTAAAAAAATTACAGCTAATAAAATGATTAATGATGATAAACTAGAAACTTTCTGTCTAAGATCAGGGACAAGAAAGAATGTCCTCTCTCACTAATCGTTTTCAACATCACACTGGAAGTACTAGCCAATGCAGTAAGACAAGAAAAGGAAATAAAGAGTATGCAGATTGAGAAGGAAGAAATAAAACTGTTTTTCTTTGCAGATGACATGATTATCTGTGCAGAAAGAATTGACCAAAAAAAGGTAAAAAACAAAACAAAAACCCCACAAACATCCTGGAACTGATAAGCAATTATAGCAGGGTTATAAGATACAAAGTTGATATAGGAAGTCAGTTGCTTCCCTGTATGCTAGCAATGAACAAGTGGAATTTGAAGTTAAAGCCACAAAACCATTTCTATTAGAACCTCCCCAAATGAAATACTTAGGTATAAAGCTAAAAAAAAAAAAAGTAGAAGATCTATAAGAGGAAAACTATAAAACTGTGATGAAATAAATCAAAGAACTAAATAAATGGAAAAGTATTTTATGTTCATTGATAGGAACACTCAAATTGTCAAATGTCAGTTCTTCCCCACATGATGTATGATTCAGTTCAATCCCAGCAAGTTATTTTGTGGTCATTAACAAACTGATTCTAAAGTTCATATAGAGAGGCAAAAGACTCAGAATAACGAAGAAAATATTGAAGGGGAAGAGCAAAGTTGAAGGACTGACACTTCCTGACTTCAAGACTTACTTTATAAAGCAACAGTAATCAAGACAGTGTAATATTAGTGAAAAAAATAGACAAATGGCTCAATAGAACAGAATAGAGAGCCCAAATTAGACCCATGCAAATATAGTCAACTTTGACAAAGGAACAAAGGCAATACAGTGGAGAAAAAATAGTCTTTTCAACAAATGGTGCTGGAACAACTGGACATCCACATGCAGAAAAAAAAAATCTAGACACAGACCTTACACCCTTTACAAAAGTTAACAGAATATGAATCACAGACCTAAATGTAAAGCGCAAAAATATAAAAGTTCTAGTAGACAACATAGATAAAAACCTAGACTGCCTTGGATTTGGCAATGACTTTTCATTTTTTTATTGCAATTTTTATTCAGTGATAATTAACATAGAGTGCATACAACATAGTGATTAGATATTTTTATACATTATGAAACAATCACCACAATGAGTCCAGTTATACAAAGTTGTTATAGTATGATTGACTATATTCCTTATGCATGATTTCTATCCCTGTGATTTATTTATTTTATAGCTGCAAGTTTGTATTTCTTAATCCCCTTCACCTATTTTGTCCATACTCCCACTTTCCTTCCCTCTGGCGACCACCAGTTTGTTCTCTGTATCTGAGTCTGTTTCTGTTTTTCTGTTTTGTTTGTTTCATTTTAGGTTTCTCATGTAAGGGAAATCATTTGGTATTTGTTTTTCTCTGACTTATTTCATGAGCATAATACCCTTCAGGTCCATCCATGTTGATGCAAATGGCAAGATTTCATTCTTTTTTATGTCTGAGTAATAGTCCATTGTATGTATATACCCCACATTTTCTTTACCTATTCCTCTCTGGATGGATGCTTAGGTTGCTTTTATATTTTGGCTATTGTAAATAGTGCTGCAATACACATAGGGGTACATATATATTTTTGGATTAGTGTTTTTGTTTTCTTTGGATAAATACCCAGAAGTAGAATGCCTGGATCATATGATAGCTCTATTTTTGAGTTTTTTGAGGAACCTCTGTACTGTTGTTTATAGTGGCTGCACCGATTTACATTTCCACCAACAGTGCGTGAGAGTTCCCTTTTCTCCACATTTTCACCAGCACTTTTTATTTTTTGTGTTTTGATGATAGCCATCCTGAAAGGTGTGAACTGATATCGCATTGTGGTTTTGATTTGCATTTCCCTGATAATTAGTGATGTTGAATATCTTTTCATGTGCCTCTTGGCCATCCATATGTTTTCTTTGCAAAAATGTCTGTTGAGGTCCTCTGCCCATTTTAAAATCAAGCTTTTTTGTTTTTGTTTTTTTTCATATTGAGTTGTATGAGTTCTCTATATATTTTATTATTCTATATATTATTCACAAATATCTTCTCACATTCAGTAGGTTGCCTTTTTGTTTTGTTGGTGGCTTTCTTTGCTGTGCAAAAGCTTTTTTAGTTTGTTGTAGTTCCATTTGTCTACTTTTGTTTTTGTTACCCTTGCCTGAGGAGACATATCCCAAAAAATACTGCTCGGACCAGTGTCAAAGAGGTTACTGCCTATGTTTTCTTCTAGAAGTTTTATGATTTCAGGTCTTACATTCAGTTCTTTAATCTAGTTTGTGTTTATTTTTGTTTATGATGTAAGAAAGTGGTCCAGTTTCATTCTTTTGCCTGTAGTTGTTCAGATTTCTCAGCATCATTTATTGAAGAGACTGAGAGACTGTCTTTTCTCCATTGTGTATTCTTGCCTTCTTTGTCATAGGTTAATTGACCATATGAGTAAGGGTTTATTTTTGAACTCTCTATTCTGTTCCTTTGGTCTGTGTGTCTGTTCTTGCATCCCTGGAATGAATCCCACTTGATCATGGTATATGATTTCTTTTAATGTATTGTTGAATTCAGTTTGCTAATATTTTGTTGAGGATATTTGCATCTGTGTTCATCAGGGATATTGGCTTGTAATTCTTTTTTTATGGTGTCTTTGTTGGTTTTGGTATTAGGGTAATGCTGGCCTTGTAAAATGAGTTTGGAAGCATTCCCTCCTCTTCAATTTTTTGGAATAATTTGAGAAAGATGGGTATTAACTTTTCTTTAAATGTTTCATAGAATTCACCTGTGAAGCCATCTGGACCTGGAGTTTTGTTTTTTAGATTACTGATTCTATTTTGTTGCTAGTAATCTATCTATTCAGATTTTCTGATTCAGTCTTAGAAGGGTGTATGTTTCTAAAAATTTATCCATTTCTTCTAGGTTGTCTAATTTGTTGGCATATAATTGTTTATAGATTTTCTTCCAATCCTTTGTATTTCTGTGTTGTGGGTTTTAATCTCTCCTCTTGCATTTATGATTTTATTTATTTGGGCTCTCTCTCTTTCTTGATGAGTCTGGCTGAAGGTTTGTCAATTTTGTTTACCTTTTCAGAGAACCAACTTCTAATTTATTGGGTTTTTTTTTTTTTGGTCTCCATTTTCTTTATTTCCTCTGTGATCTTTATTACCTTCCTTCTTCTAATTTTGGACTTTGTTCTTCTTTTACTGTTTCCTTCAAATGTACATATAGATTGTTTATTTGAGATTTTTCTTATTCTTGAGGTAGACATGTATTGCTATTAATTTCCCTCTTAGAACTGCTTTTGCTGCTTCCCATAGATTTTGGTATGTTGTGTTTTCATTTTCATTTGTCTCAGGTATTTTTTGATTTCCTCTTTGATTTCTTTGTTGATCCATTGATTATTTAGTAGCATGTTGTTTAGTTTCCATGTGTTTGTGTTTTTTTCCAGTTTTTTCTTTCATTTGATTTCTAGTTTCATACCATTTGGGTCAGAAAAAGATGCTTGATATGATTTCAATCTTAAATTTATTGGGACTTATTTTATGGCCTAGCATATGATCTGTCCTGGAGAATGTTGCATATGTACTTGAAAAGAATGTGTATTCTGTTGCTTTTGGAGGGAATGCTCTCTCTATATCTATTAAGTTCATTTAGTCTAATGTGTTATTTAAGGCCAGTGTTTCCTTATTGATTTTGTGCCTGGGTGATCTGTCCATCGACGTTAAGTGGGGAATTAAAATTCCTTACTATTATTGTATTGCTTTCTATTTCTTCTTTTATTTTTGTTATTATTTGCTTTAAATATTTAGGTGCTCATATGTTGGGTGCAAACCAACAAATGTTATAGCCTCTTGTTGACTTGACCCCATTATCATTATATATTACCCTTTTGTGTCTTTTGTTACAGTCTTTGTTTTAAAGTCCATTTTGTCTGATATAAATATTGTTATCCCGGCTTTCTTTTCTTTCCATTTGCATAGAATATATTTTTCCATCCCTTCATTCTCAGTTTGTGTGTGTCTTTAGATATGATTTGAGTCTATTGTAGGTAGCATATAGGTGGGTGTCATTGTTTTTTTAATTAATTCAGCTACCCTGTGTCTTTTAATTGGATAACTTAGTCCATTTATGTTTAAATTAATTATTGATAGGTGTATACTTATTGCCATTTTATTCATGGTTTTTTGGTTGTTTCTGTATTTCTCTGTTCCTGTCTTCTCTTGGTTTCTTCCATTATGGTTTGATGGATTCCTTTAGCATTATGTTTGGATTCCTTTCTCTTTATTTTTTTTGCATGTATCTCTTGTAGGCTTTTGGTTTGTGGTTACCATGAGGTTCATACATAGCAATCTGTATGTATATAGCTGTCTATTTTAAACTTAAGTTTGATAGTAGCTTAAGTTTGCAGGCATTCTAAAAGCAGCACATAACATTTTTACTCCCTCATACTCTACATTTTATATATTTGATGTCATATTTTACATTTTAATTTTATATATCCCTTAACTACTTATCATAGTTATAGTTGTTTGTATTTTTGTCTTTTAATGTTCATACTAGCTTTTTAAATGGCAGATCCACTGCCTTTACGACATATTTGCCTTTACAAGTGAGATTTTTTTTCTTTCATATATTTTCTTATTTATAGTTGTGGCCTTTTCTTTTCCACTTGAAGAAGGCCCTCTAACATTCTTGTAATGTTGGTTTAGTGGTGAGGAACTCCTTTAGTTTTTTGATTGTCTGGAAAGCTCTTTATCTCTCCATCAATTCTGAATTATAAACTTGCCAGGTGGAGTATTCTAGGTTGTAATTTTTTTTTCATTTGTTTGTTTTTTGTTCTTTCTTTTCAGCACTTTAAATAAATCCTGCCACTCCCTTCTGGCCTGTAAATTTTCTGCTGAAAAATTAGCTGATAACCTTGTTGGGTTCCCCTTGAATGTAATGAGTTGCTTTTCTCTTGCTGCCTTTAAGATTCTCTATCTTTAATTTAAGCCATTTTAATAATAATACATCTTGTTGTGGGTCTTCTTGGGTTCATCTTGTTTGGAGCGCTCTGTGCTTCCTGTATCTGGATGACTGTTTCCTTCCCCAGTTTAGGGATATTTTCAGACATTATTTCTTCAAATAAGTTTTTTGTCCCTTTCTCTCTCATTTGTCCTTCTGAGACCCCTATAATGCAAGTATTAGTATGCTTCATGTTGTCCCAGAGGTCCCTTAATCCCTCCTCATTAAAAAAATTCTTTCTTATTTTTGCTGTTCTGATTCTCTGATTTCCACTGTTTTATCTTCTATATTGCTTGTTCATTCTTCTCTGTCACCTACTCTGCCATTGATTCCCTTTAATATATTTTTTACTTCAGTTATTGTAGTCTTCAGCTCTAATTGCTTCTTTCTTATATTTTTTGTAGAAGTTCTCACTGAGTTCCTCCATTTTTCTCCAGAGTTTGTTGACCATCCTTATAACCATTTCTTTGAACTTTTTATCAGGTAAATTACTTATATTCATTTCATTAGGGTTTCTTTTTCCCCCTTGGGTGTTAACTTTGTTCTTTTGTCTGGAATATATTCCTCTGACTCCTCATTTTCTGTGATTTTCATTTTTGTTTCAATGAATTAGGTGCAACAGCTACCTCTCCTGGTCTTGAAGGGGCAGCCTCATGTGGAGGCATCCACTGTATGGACTGCTTGTGCCTGGCAGCTTTTGCAGGCAAACTGCAGCTAAGTGGGCATGGGCCAGGGGAAGTTCCTGGGGAGCACTGTGCCTCAGGCCATTTTGGCAAGGTGGCTGGAACTCAAGTGGGCCCAGGCTAGGGGGAGACACTGGGGGGACTCAAACAGTGACACTTGCTGGTACCTCTGACCCTGGAGAGAGATATAGCAGTTCCCTGCCTATTTGGCAGAAGCTCTAGGGTTAGTAAATGGATTTCCTTCCCATATACACTGCAGACTGCTATTTTATGCTCTAAGTCTCAGGGCAAACACGTTTGCGCTTGGGACCCTCAGCAATATTCCTTCCTGTTGCAGGTCACTGTATTTGGGTGGGGTTCCTGTGGATATTGTGTCTCTGTCTTTCCTACCCATTTCTGTGTGTTCCTTCTGTGTACAGTAGCTATCCAGCTAGCCCTCAGGTCTTCTTTAGGAGGAGTTGCTCTATATGTAGGTATAGATTCAGGGCATCCCTGGGAGGGGGTGAACTTATGGTCTTCCTACACTGCCATCTTGGATCCCTCTCCCAGCAATGAGTTTTTAGATCCAACACAAAAAGCATGTTCCATGAAAGAAATAACTGATAAGTTGTACTTCATTAGACTTAAAAATTTCAGTTCTGTGAAAGATGCTGTCAGGAAAATAAGAAGACAAGCCACATACTGGGAGATAATATTTGTAAAAGACATATATGATAAAGGAATATTATTTAAAACATACAGAGAACTCTTAAAACTCAACAATAAGGGGGAAATGTCCAGTTAAAAAAATGGTCAACAGAACTGAATAGATACCTCTCCAAAGAAGATATAGATGACAATAAGCACTTGAAAAGGTGTTCAACACCATATGTCATCAGGGAATTGCAAATTAAATAACAGTGTGATACTACTACATATCTATTAGAATAGTGAAAATTCAAGACACTCTCAATACCAAATGCTGGCAAGCATGTGGAGCAATAGAAATTCTCACTTATTGTTGGTGGGAACACAAAATAGTGTAGCCATTTTGGAAGACAGTTTGGCAGTTTCTTCCAAAACTAACCATACTCTTACCACAGAATTCAGCAGTTGTGCTCCTTGTTATTTACCCAATGAACTGAAATCTTATGTCCAAACAAAAACCTCACACAGGGGCTTATAGCAGCTTCATTCATAATTGCCAAAACTTGGAAACAATCAATGTGTCCTTCAGTAGGTAAGTGGATAAACTGCAAAACATCTAGACAATGGAATACTATTCAGCATTAAAAAGAAATGAGCTATTAAACCATGGAAAGACATGGAGGAGCCTTAAATGCATATTATTTAGTGAAAGAAGCCAGTCTGCAATGGCTATGTACTTAGGATTCCAGTTATATGACATTCTGTATGATATAAAACTATGGAGATAGTAAAAAAAAAAGATCAGTAGTTCCAGAGGTTGGAAGGGAAATAAAGATAAATAAGCAGAGCACACAGGATTTTTAGGGCAGTGAAATTGTTCTGTATGATACTATAATGGTGGGCACATGATTCTGTATGTCTCAACCCACATAATGCACAACGTCAAGTGAACCCTAATGTTTAATGTGGATTTTGGATAATATTGTGTCAATGTAGGTTCATTGATTGTAACAAGTGATCTACTCTCGTGGGGTGTTGATAGTTGGGGAGCTGTGCATGTGTGTTTGGTGGAAGGCATATAGAAACTCTGTACTTGGCTTAATTTTGCATTTAATGTAAAACTGCCCCTAAATATATATATAGTTTTTCAAAATTAGATCTTTTGAAATATTTTGAGCATCTAGAAGGACAGACTCATGTCTTAAACATCTTGGTATCCTGGGGTGAGACACAATGCTTGCAACAGAGGGGAGTCTCAACAAATATTTGTTATATGAATAATATGTACTCTGCCCCTCTCTAGGCAATTTTAGTTATTGTTATGAAGTTGATCTGTAGCATATTTTTATTAGATATCACAGTTTATGACAGTGAGTGGGGTTTTAAGATAAGGATGGAATACTAATGAGGAAAACATAATTTAGTCATTTAAAGAAAGGACCTTTCTAGTCTCTATTAAACACAGTTTTATTTTATTTCTAAAATCATGTATACATTTCAATATTATTAAAATGCTTTTGAAGAATCTAGCAAGATTATCATATGGATTTTCTCCCTTGAAATTTTCATGTGATAAATATATTATACATTTAAAAAAATCCTTAAACATTGATATATCCTTGCATTCCTGGGATAAATCCTACTTGATGATATTTTATGTATTTCATATAATGGTGGATTTGATTTGAAAGGATTACATTTAGGACTTCTGTATCTAAATTATTAAGGGAAAACTGGCTATTGTTCTCATTTTCTTCTTTGTGTAGAGTGAACTTCAAAAAAAATTTAAGTGTATTGTTATTTTTAAAACTCACTTTTTTGGTGTGCTCTGAAACATTATACACACACACACATGATAAAATAATTTACTATTTGACATTTTCACTGAAAATATCTGCAAATCTGTCTAAGCCTGAAAAATATTTTGCTTATATTCTACTTTGACAATGCCTATCAATTTTCTACTTGTTTTGTACTCAATTTGAATTGATTTTGGTGATATTGATTCTTTTGAAATCTTTCAGTTTAGAATTTTCGAGCTCATTGATTTGAACACGTTTCTTTATTTTTCTTTTCCTCAATATCTGCTGTTTTACTTTTAAAAATTGTATTTGTGTTTTCTTTCTAGTATTCTTAATTAAATTTAGAGATGATTCTTTTTAAAATTTTCATAGAAGCAACACCTTGTTTTTGCACTATTATGTCTTCTTTTAGTTGTTTTGCTGTGTTTTTTTCCCTTCTATAATTAAATTATGTGTTAATTTAAAACATTTAGCACTATAAATTTACTTCTGACTAAAGCTTTTACCAGAGTTCATAAGTTTTAATGCATAGTATTTTCAACATTTTATTTCCTAAGAATATCCTGTGATTTCAAAGTTTAAAAATTTTTTACTTAAGTGACTCAGAAAGATTTATTTTTTAAGTTGCTGAAATCTGTCATTGATTTCTAGTTCTATTTTATTATGATCATAGAATGTAAATATATCTCTGTGTCCTTAGTTGTCTCTGAATGCCTATTGATTTTCTAAAAGGGAAGAATGACATTTCAGTATCTGGTGAAGGTATTCACCTTACCTAGATTTTTTCCATCTCATTAAGACCTCTGAACTTAAAAGGGCACTGAAATGTGAAAAGGAGCAAAGTCTTTAAAAAGTAGAGTTTATTTTCCAATTCCTTGACTTTCAGTGCCATTCTTTCTGAATGTTGCTTTGTAATAAGATAAATTCTACATCCTAGTCTGGTCTATATTCCTGATGCTTCCTGTTTAAGCCAACATGTACTTACTACCAGACCTGATATGGTTATTGGGAGCTAGCTCCTGGCATATTTCTAGACAGTCTTGTGTTTTTGCTGATGTGACAGATTGTTCTGTTACACTCAGAAGACAAACTATTTTTTTGCATATAGGTCTAAGCCTCTATAATGGTGTCTGGCAACTTCTGTCATATTTGGCTTCTGCCTCTCACTCACACCATGATGTACATGGTTGCTTCTGATAAAGGCTTCTTTGAAACTAATTGCCATTTACCAGGCCTGATCTTTGTTTGAAGTATACAGACCATCGAGTGTTTCAGCAGAAGTAAAGGAAACTCTTTCATAATTATTGCTTTAATTTAAAAATAATCAATATGAAATGATAATGATAGCAACATATTTTAGAATAGTATAAAGTTTTTTTTTTTTTTTCCCCAAGAGTACAGGGTGAATCAATGTTAATTTTCACCTGAAAACTAAGTGTTCTGAGAGTCTGGTTGGTTTTTGACTATTTGACCTTCAGTCCCATTTACAAAAAACAGAAAACTTTCTTTAGACTGTCACCAGCTTAAATACAAACAAGTATATTGTTGTTCTTGGGCCATACCAGATCTATAGAGCATTGTTTTAGTACCACTAAACTCATGATTACACAGCAAGGATTATTTTTTTCAGGTTTACAGAGTAGACTAGAGTGGAGGAGGAACATGTGTGGAAATGAAAATGAAAATGCCACTCAGAAATCATGCTTCAGCAAAGTAGGCCAAGTTAAAAGTTGGATTTAATAGCACACTGCTAATTATGCTTTTCTTTCTGTCTTCCATCATTATATGCTTACATATCCCATATAAGAAATGGAACTTTTTGACATTTCCTAATATTTTAAAGTGATAAACTGAACTCACCCTTTGGAAAGCATAATTATTAGTAATAAAAAGCTGCTGTATTCCTCTACTGTGGAGATGTGTTTTAAGCATAAGCAGGATACTTTATGTCTTATCTGTTCTTGCACATCAGTTAAATTAGAATGCTTTGATATGTTAATTATTTATCATTTTAAATAATGTATCTTCTAAAATCAAAGAAACACATAACCTATAATTTATTATTCATTTAGCATGAAAATGTGTCTTTATGTGGCTGTTTCTCTTCTAGGTACAGAATTTCTGTTTTGATGTAAAACTTATCAACATATGGCTTTAAGAACGGGATGGAAAAGTTTCGTTCTTTGAAAAAATGCACACACAACATCTCTATCATTTGTTTTCCAGTATATTGGAAATTGTCACTTTATATGTCTTAATGATATTTTAGACCTGTGCCTTTATGAATAGATATAGATGTAGATATAGATAAAGATATGGTATGGATATGGCATCTATATCTATGTCATTGCCTATGCCTGTATCTCTATATTTGTCTGTGTATATATGTATTTAGTTTCTGTGGAAATAAATATACTTGATTTCATACAAATGCATTAAATTCATAGCAAGTTGAAGTGAATAGAGGGTTCTCTGTAAATAATGATATATGTAATTAAGTAGCATTTTCTCTACTTCTAACAGGTAAGATTCTACATTCTTATCTGTCTTTACTCTGCGCTAAAGGGAACCATGTATTGAAAAATACAATATTCTTTCCCCTAGTGTTCTAAAAACAAATTATCTAATTTACCATCTAATCCCTTAAACAAATCAACACAACGTACTTCATGTTAATTGTTGATGTATATGTTAGTGATCGCCCAGAGAAGGAAGCAGTAAACATGTATCCAAACAGAAAGTGCTTCCTAGTTAAGAATTTTGTATTATTTAGGAGTATTTATGCAAAAATTTGAGAGGCAAAACTGGGGAATGGTTTTACTGCCTTATAGTTTTTCCCCAACTTTGTTTAATGCCATATTAGAAGTCATAACCCTCCATTGTCACACAACCTTCCCAGAAGAAAAAGATATCATATATATTGAATACTTCCTAACTATGAACACCAACTGTTGCACTCCATTTATATTTCATATCCTTCAGAGTATTTCTCTGCAAATTAAACTTTAGGCCTTTTTAGTAGCAACCTTTACCCTTTAATGTGATTGTAGCTTTGAATGTCATTTCTAAAGTATAAATGTGATATATATTTTTTCAAACCCCAAATAGAATCAGATGATTACAACTTTGACTGCTTAAGAGGAAAATGGAACAGAACTCATAGCATTATAACTAATTAGAGATCTATAACAATATCTATATCTATATCTAATACATGTTTAAAAAATGTTTTTAAGTATTTTGAGGATTCTAGGTTCTAACCTCAAGGAATCTCTCCTCTCCAATGTGGGATTTTGTGTACAGTCCCAAATAATTTGGAATGAATATTTGGGTAAGGAAGATTCTTGGAAAACTTCAAAGTCTACATACTACAAGCTCAGTAATTTGAAGGATATATTGAGGGTAAACCGTGAGGTAAAATGGAGAATCTAAATGTGGCAGGTGGAGTTTAGGATGGTCCCAAGTGATTCCTACCTCCTAATGTTCATATCCTGGTATAATCCCGTGCCCAGATGTGTAGATTGTACTTAATGACTCTTTTCTGATTAAGAGAATACTACAGAAATGTTTGGATTTCACTTTCAGGATCAGGTTATATAAAGACTGTGCCACCCATCTTGGGTGCTCTCTTTCTTTCTGTCTGTCTCCTCTGTTGGATGTCTTGCACTAGGGGATAAAAACTGCTATGTTGTAATAAGCCCTATGGAGAAGCCCAAAACACATGGTGAGGAACTGAGGCCCCCAGTTTCAACATCTCACAAGGAACTGAGGCCCTCAGTTAAAATCCCATGAAGAACTAAAGCCCTGCCAACAATCATGTAAGTGAACTTGGGAGTGTATCTCCCATTCAAGTTGAGCATTCAGATGAGTGCACAGCTGTCGCCTACAGCTTGAACACAACTTCACAAGAAACCTTGAGTCAGAGATACCTGGCTAAGTGTGCTTGGATTTCTAACACAAAAACTGTGAGATAAAAAATGTTTGTTTTTTTTAAACCACTAAATTTGGGGGTAATTTATTTCACAGCCAAAGATAAGTAGTACACTAGGCAAAAGATAATAACAGCATATGCAAAGATAGGGAGATGAGGATGTTAGAAACTCATGTCATTCTATAAATGAACCTGTTAGCACCTTGGTGTTTGTAAGAGGTGAATGGTCTTTTATGCTGCTTCCTATTCCTGTAAGAATTTTCTGCTATCTTTAATCCTTTCATAAAACATTCACAAATAAACTCCTTTTCCTATTAAATACTTTGACTGAAGTATGGTCAAATATGAAAAGACCAGTGTCAACCTTAAAAAAAATTCCTCTCTAATAACAGTAGTATTTTACTGAGCATCTATTTAAATCACCTTTACTGTTTGAAACATTGAGATTTTACTCCCAGTATATTCTTATAAAACGATCTCCCTGATGGGAAAGCTTTAGAAAGTTACCTTTGCCAAAATTCTGTTTCTCCCATCATTTCTTATTATGAAAGATAATCATACCTTATAATCTAGGCCAATATTCCCTGCAGCATAAATCACTGTAACATTAAACCTTAGTATTTATTGCGTGTTCTATCTTGCTGCTGACAGTTCTATTAAAGCTTCACATAGCAAGTCAAAAAGTGATACCTCAGTACTATATAGTACTAGAAAATATTGAGAAAACTCTTTGTACACAAATAATCTGAAAGCATAATTTATCTATTACATCACAGGAAGATTAAATACATGGCCATAAAATTCCCTGCAATCATGGTAACTGGAGTCAAAGTTGCCTCTATTGCTTTAATAAATACTTTAAGTATGCTTTCAATCTCTCAGCAATTCCTGATAAAGCTTGTGTGCTGTTGTTGTGAATCTGCCTACTTGAAAGTCCTGATGGTGAATATTTCATGTGGTTTATCACTTCTCTGTCTCTCATTTGGGAGAAGCAAGTGTACTGTTTACTAGTGCTTCTTAATACCTTATTAGTTGAAGATGGATTTGTACTTCCAGCCTTTAGCCACCTAATTTCCTGTTATAAAAGATAAAAATTGCAGTTTTTGCAAATGATGAATGAGGTGATTATACTTCACAAATTTTGAGGCCACAGACCATTAACTGAGTCACTCTGAGCACTTGTCATTTTAGCCATATGTATGCAAAATGAAAGTAGAGGGCTGTGTTGTTGTGATACCTGACTATTGCCACAAAAGATCCCTCATGAACTTTATGTAAAAACTTCATTTTAGCAGGTTTAAGGCAAAAAAAAATCACTATAAAAATTAACCCTTTCTGAGAGAAATTAAGTGACTGCTCATATTTAAGTTTGGATTTCTCTTTATTTTTAGGATTCCTGATAAAGTATCAACCAGAAGATTATCATAGACCATCTTAGGAGAGTATAAATAGACGATTATTCTCATTTAACTATATATATATATATATATATATATATATATGTATATATATTTATTGAAAATTTATGAGATAAGGCAAAATATCAACACTGGAACATAGTAACAGTAGAGTAGAACTATTCTATTCTGTTGGTTGCTGTGAGTTTTACTAATAACTAGAAAATTGCAGAATTACCTGAAGAATCTGCCTGCATGGTATATTTCTCCTCTGGTTAGGTGTGGCCATCCTGTGGCAGAGTAAGGGCAAAATAAGGAGCTATCTAAGCAAGTTGTGCAGAATGTTCAAACCTGACACCAGGAGTCTTTGGGCTTTGCCTCATTCCAGAACACCATTTCCTCCAGGCAGTAGTGTCAGCAAGGAGGCCAAGTCAAGCATGTAGGCATGTCACTTCACAAGACATTATATATCTTGACTTGACTGAGAATGGAAAGAGAACACAAGGTCTGTCATTCTGAAGACATTCTCAGACGCTGAGACTGGGAATCCCACACTTAAACATAATCAAACCAACTAACTGGCAGAAACAAAAATCATTAACAAAAGTCATCCTTTCTTTGCTCCTTCCCCTGATTTTACCCAAGTTTTTGTTCAGTGTCTCCCTAGGTTGGTCTTACACTATCACCTTCCCTATGGCTACATTAGGCCCACACTTCTGGTTCCTTCATCTGGTCTCTCTGTTTTAATATCCTTGGAGCTTAGTTTTTCCTTATGGTAGAAATATGTTTTCTTCACTTAAAAATATATTCACTTTTATCTAAAACATTGAGACTTATTTTAGTTTTCTCCCTACCTCTAAATACCCAGAACCAAGTAAGCTTTACTTTATTTAGGATCCAAAAAGATTCTGGCCAACTCATAAATGCTCTAAAAACTGAATAGGGCATGTTTCTTCTGCACATTCAATGAAGAAGCTTGAAATATATACACAGACTTCATTAACTACATGAAATATTGAGATATTTTATAACATTAAAATATTTTAAAATGTATTTCTAATCAGCCAGATTGTCTCAGTTTATAAATTACTTTCAGAAATTAATAAATTGTTGAAAGAGTTGTATTAAAATTTGAATAGAAACCTAGTCTCATTGGGATCCTTTACAGCAAATAGAATGGAATATGGTATAATTCAAGAAAACAATCAGGACTTTTATTCATGAATGTTTTTTGCTTAGCACTGTGTTAAGTCCTGCAGAGAACTAAGTGATGTCTCATGCACTGTGCAAAACTTTTTCAATGTGTTATCTGACTGAGACCCCACAACAACTGTGTAAATTAGGAGGGTAAGGCTGAAACTAAGAGTTTATTTGCTTAGTCAGTCAGGAGTTTGGAACCAAATCTGTCTACTTTCAAAGCCTATGCTTTAACCATTATGCAGTCCTGCCTTCAAAGGCTTTTTATCTTTTTTTGAGACACCTTGCCCATGGTAAGAGGTCCGTAGATATTTATTTAATGAATAAATGAAAGAATGAAGAGTAAAGATAGCACATGAATATAACAATTCTCTCATATGTCCTTGGAATTTGTACAGGGTTTTAAGACTAGTTACTGTAATAATGAACTCTACCCTAAGCTATCCAGTTCTCATGACCCCAACTCTAAATGTGGAGGTGAGTTAGAGGAACAACATGTTAAATTTGACCAGTTATCATTTGCTGGTAAGAAGGAAGAAGAACATCTTTAATTTGCTAGGGATAACATGTCTTTGTAAAAAGAAATTACACTTTTTAAGCAAATAACCAAAATTTATTGAATAGGTGGGATTGACGGTTGACAATACTCACTATGGAAAGACCAAATCAGATGAATTTCTCTGTTTCAAGTTTTTTCTAGTTGTGAACATTTTGTGGGACTTTTCTGTGTAAATTCTATGTCTCAGGTAAGTAAAGTGCTAAGATGTTATAAATTTTGTTCTCCTGAAATTTTGAGAATTAAGGACAGAAACTTCCCAGACTCATTATAAGATGAAGGACTATACATCTAGCCAAAGATAAAGGTACATGACAAAAGGATTGACCAAATAGAATTGATCCCAAAAGTTATGACAAATGTAGTATTTCCTAATGTGTTAAATTTATATAGTACTATAGAAAGTTTGAGTTGGAGACAAGTGTGGATTAAATTTTCTTGAGTAAAATTCAGCATTGGTAAAGCATTTCTTTAATGCTTAATGTCATAGGGCAAATAATGGCCCCTAAAGATGTCCCAACTCTTGAAACTTGAAACTATGTTATTCTGTGTGGCAAAAGAGATTTTGCAGATCTGAGTAGGTAAAGAATCTTGAGATGGGGAGATTATCCTGGATTGTCCAGGTTCCCCCAATGTAATCATAGGTATCCTTATAAATTAAAAAGGAGAAAGGAGAGTCAGACTCAGAAGTTGGGATGGTGGAAGCAGAAGTCAGAGTGATATGGAGCCAAGAACCAAAGGATGCCACGGTTCCTAGATGCTAGAAAAGGCAAAGAAATAGCTTCTCCCCTAGAGCCTTCAGGAGGAACATAGACCTGCCAACACTTGGATTTCAGCCTAGTGAGACCCCTTTTGGACTTCTGACCTTCAGAACAGTAAGATAATACATTTGTTGTTTTTAGCCACTAAATTTTTGTTAATTTGTTATATCAGAAATAAAAAAACTAATATACTTAATGTAGGAAAATTAAGCTATTATATTTTTGTACTTTTATATATTAAGCTGCTAAATGTTTCTGCACTCTGATTCTTAAAGGAGAAGATGAAAGAGATGACACTTTCATCACACTTTGAAGGACAGTAAGATTAGGTGGATGACCAATTCTTTCGGATTTGTTCTAGGACTTTCCCAACTTTAGCACTGAAAATAAGTCCCACATCCTGGAAACTCTTCAGCTACAGGCAAATTGTGATAGTTGGTCACCTGACACTAGGTTGAAATTCTAGGTGAGTCAGGCTATGTCCTCATGAATAAATAATGATGAGACCAGCCCATTTGTTGAGGGTCTGTGTTGCACTATATAGAGAAATTGCATTTTACAGAGGGACTGTATAGTAAACCATGTAGGAAAAAAACTGCACATGGTCAATATTGCTTTTGAAAATTCCTCAGGATGATTCATTGTTGGAGACAGGCATATTTTCTCTCAGCAAGTCTGACACTGCCAGTTTTTCTCCCAGAGCTGCGACAGATTGTTCTTTCTCTAGTTAAGCCCCAGAAGGAATTGACTTGTGTTTAGGGACCATGTGGTATGAAAACCACATAATACTGGTGAATTGAGTAGTCTCAACTCAGTCGGGGTGTAAACATGAAGAGTTTATTTTTTACAATCACTGTTTTCAACTGCAATCTGTCAAAATGTCCTTATTGACATCTCTGGAAGGTTCCATAATTTTCAGTTACTCTGATTAATTAAAGTATACTTCAATCAGTGTAGAAGTTTTCTTTCATCCTATTTAAATATCATATTCTTCCCATGTAGACTTGAGTTGGAGCCAGCCTACACTAGGAGTATTAGAGGGTGGAGAGAGAGGCAGGTGTTTTCTACCTCTGAAACCTTCGCCCTCTTTCGTTTCAAGTCCTCCCCATACCAATGTGCTGGTGAGGTGAGGAAGGAGAGGAAAAGAGAGAACTGTCTCCACTCAGTTGGCTGCTATGTCCTTGACTTTCTCTTGGTAGTTTCCACTTCTCTGGCTTGTATATACTGGCTTGTAATTTGCTCTTAGAGGGTTTGGGTATAAATTTGTCTGAGGTTTATGTTATGTGTTATTACATACGGATAAGATGATAAAATGTCTGGAATTTTCTCAAAACAGTCAGGGTTAGGAAAGAACTAGAGACATAGATGAAATAAAATTTACCATGAGTTGTTTTGGATGGGCCCTTGGGAGTTTATTATACTATTCAATTTTTGTACATGTGTGAAATTTTCTATAATAAAAGGTTATAAAGACATTTTTATATGAAAATATTGATTTTTAATGAAATTTCCCCCTGTAATCTTTCTAAATATTGTTTTATCTGATTGTCAATTCTGCACTTTTTGACCTGTGGTTGTGAGATGGATTTCTGTCTCAAAAGAAAATTAGTAATTCCTAGAACGAAAGGCCTGAGTAGAGAGAAATAATGTGTAGGTAGTCATCCAGACCATTCCCCTTCCTTCCCACTAAAATGATAGAAACATATATTCAGAACTTAAGGTGTAGACCACTTAGTAAGCATGTAGGTATATATAGATATCTATATATATATAGATATCTATATATACATATATAGATATCTATATATATATCATGCAAACCAGATTCAATTATGTATGAATTTTCTACTGTATTCCAAGATTCCTAGATATTCAAGATAATCATCTTATTTCTGTAAGATTCAAGATGAAGTAAAATTAAGCATAAATTCAGAAGTCCAGACTTGTACTCTTTGAAAATCCATCACATTCTTTGAGAACCCCGGTGTCTGTATTATGCAATGAAGCTATAGTTCAGTATAGTAAACTGTTAATAATGAATTTAACCTAGATTAAGCATGAGTTTTAAAAGAAAGTTTTTTTTAGATTCCTTGAGATGTCACTTTTTAATAATGATAAATATTTCTAGTTTAATTAATCATCTCACTAATTTATTCCAGCCTAATCCTATATTTCTTAGTGATATTAAGGATGAGTATCTCAGAAGGATTTAAATAGACTCCATTGGGAATCATATTTAACATGCAAAATAACTTCAAACTCATCATTTAGCCATACTCCAAGTATCTTAATTTGCTGTTCATAAATCAATATATTTAGAAAAGACTAGAAAGCAATTTTCAGCAAATTAACTAATAATATGAAAACAGTTTTGAATTATGTCACCTAAAAAAATCACATTTTTTATCCCTAAGCACAGTTTATTGTTTCTGTAAGTACTTTAAAAGTGATATTTTCAAATAATGTTACTAAGATGACTTCGATTATGTTAATAGTTATACTATGGTAAAGGGACTCCACAGTCAAAATGCTTATGACATACTAAAGATGATATATTCCTCTTAGAAATTCTTGGCACATGGTAACATAAGAAAGTCTTTTTTTTTTTTTTTTTTTTTTTTTGCAATACGCGGGCCTCTCACTGCTGTGGCCTCTCCCGCTGCAGAGCACAGGCTCCGGACGTGCAGGCTCAGCGGCCATGGCTCACAGGCCCAGCCGCTCCGCGGCATGTGGGATCCTCCCGGACCGGGGCATGAACCCGCGTCCCCTGCATCGGCAGGCGGACCCTCAACCACTGCGCCACCAGGGAAGCCCAAGAAAGTCTTTGATAAGTCCTATAGTAAAGAAATCTCTAATTTATTTAACTAAATATTTCTTAAGTTTATTTAGTCTTGAAATATTTTTTGGAAGCATATTAAAATATTTCAGAACACTAATATTCATAGATCTGCATTTTCAGAATGCTGCTTGAAAGCCTTGTTAGTAACATAAGCAGAATTTTGAAATAAATGTCTAGTCTATTTTAATATATGAATATAATCATATCAGAAATGTATAAAAAGTAAGCTTATATAAAACAATCTTTACACAGCTACAGAGAATTTATATTTTACATGTGGTTTGCTCTCTGTGATCTGTTGCCTATACACAGAGATATACTAAATGTACGTGAAACTGGACAATGTTACTTTTAGCAATCTTTTTGTAGAACAGGTGACAAATAATGAGAGAATTAATTAAAACAGAGGTAGTGGGAATGGGGGATAGAATATGGATTTGAAAGTACTTAATAAGTAATTCAGTAGGACTTGGTGAATAACTGGATGCGGGGATAAAGGAGAGAAATTACTGGTGGCATAAATGCAAACATGCATACAGGAAAGGAGGAGATACAAGAGGGAGATGGTGAGTTCTGTTTTGACTCATTGGGATTGAGTTTTCCTTGTAACAGTAGGAGCAGATGTACAACAGTAGTTGAAAATGTGTAAGAAGTTCAGGGGAAATACTGGGACTGAAGCTAAGTGAGGTGTTACCAGCAGAAAGTTCATGGTTGGACATATGGAATCAGATAGGATCATTCAAGAAGAAAACCTTAGTCCGAAGAACAATGTGGACTATGAAATGATGAGCAATACAAACTCTTAAAATGTGATGTTGGATAGAAAAGGGAACTGAAGAGGAGACAGGGAAGAAATGAAAAGAAAGAGGTCTGTATGAGGAAACCTACAACAGTTCAATATCGTAGTAACCAAGTGACTAGAGGTTTCAGGAAGAAAGGAGTGATTGACATACCAAAATGTAGTAGGTAACCCCAATGAGAGGAATATTAAACAATTGCTACCAATTTTGATATTGGGGAGCTCATCAGAGAATTCAATGAGAATATTTTCAAAATTCGTTGGTAGCAGAAGTCAGATTTCAAGGGCTGAGGAGAAAATGAAATAATAGTGAGAAATTGAAATGGTGGAAATTATTCTTTCAAGGGTTTTAAATGGCTTGGAGGGAAGAAGGAATTAGTGCCAACTGGAGACAGTGAGGTGTGGAGGGGGAGTGGAGAATGTGAGGACTTAAGTTTGTTCATAGGTGAAAAGGTAGGGAGGAATGGAGGAGGCACAGAATAATGTCTTAGGGAAAACAGGAAGGAATGGGATTGAAAACATTAGTGGGTAAATTGGGCTTGAATATAAAAAGGAATTCTTAGAAGACTAGAGGAAACATAGTGATGTACAATATTTGGGGATCAATTTCCTTGATGTTATAGGAAGAAAATTTTTTGAGAGTGAGGAAGCTGAGGGTCAAAGAGAGTAATGAAGGTTAGGGATGGTTGTTGAGGAGAATAGGAGGGAATGTCTTAACTGGTAAATTCTGGAGTGATTCAATTGTCCTCCCCTGGATAACAGTCACGTTATTCCAGTGCAGTATTTTACCTATTTTCATCTTTTTGTGCTTTGCAATTTCTTAATCTAGTGATATATTTAGATTTTATGTCTTCATTATGTTGGTGGCTTTTTTTTCCCCTCCCTGACTTTTTTTCTTCCTTTTTCCTCCCTTACCTTTCATTGCTACAATTCCACAGTATAGCCTACTGCTAGGATAAGCATTATACACATATATAAAGATAGCTATGGATATCTAGGAGCATTTGGAAAGGTGAAAACTGTGGCAAAGTGTCCTTATTAGATGAGGTGGGTGTTTCACTTATTATAAAAGAGTCACATAATCAATATTTTAAAATATAAAGAAGTGGAGCTCTTTATCTTGTTACAGCTTCAGTATCTTTATTTTCTGTTGCATTTTATTATTAGTCCCAGGAACTGTTCCTTATATGTCCCCAAACGAATATAGTACCCACTGCCTTGGATACAGTCTTTCCTCTTTTAAAAAAAAAAAAATATTTAGGAGAGTTTAGAACACATTACATAATAATTTTTCTTAATTAATTTACTTATCTTGTCTCCCTACAAGATTGTTAAATCCTTGAAGTCAAGTGCCTGTTAAAAAAGATTAACTAAATATTAACATCTAGTTGACCTTAGAAAATGTTAGCTACTTGGTCCGTCTCTCCTTCTTTTCTTCCATTGTATCTTCCTAAAGAGGACTAACCATGGCACCTATCACATAGAGGTTCTTGTACACTCCATGTAAGTTGATTTGATAAAGTTGCACTTCCCTGGAGTGAACCAGATTTTTGGAGAAGATGCTGCTAGCTTGCTTCTTAAAATTATTACCTGTTAATCTTAACTTTTTCATCTCTCTCTAAGTTTATACATAATATATACCTAGCTATAAATTTCTTTCTTTCTTTCTGTAATATAGCTATAATACATAGCTAGCTATGGATACCTCTGGGCTATTTTCTATCAAGAATTTTTGTGGGAGGAGGACCCACCTCCCATGAAGCGGGCTGAAAATGTCACATACTCTTTTTTGTTGTTCTCTTTCAGCTAGGAAGCAGGCTTTAGAATGAATGAATGCTAATTTCACACCTGGTAAAGATTTGTATATAGCAAATGCAGAAAATTTATTCTGTCTGTTGGGGGTAGTAATAATAGCAGCATATCCTGTTTCTAAGGCTGGCTATGACTGTGGTCCTGGCAGCAGTGCTTAATGCCCAATACTGTCGCAGAGCTGCTGGAGTTCAAACTAGCAGTGTTTGAGGTGTCCTCATTGGACTAATGTTGTGTATGACTTTTTCTGTGCAACTTTATTCATTCTTGCCCATGCTTTTTAGCCTACTTGTTAAATTTTCATGGCAATTCAATGAACCACACAGCATTTTTTTCCTCTCCCAGTTTCATTGAGATATAATTGACATATAGCATTGTATAAGTTTAAGGTGTACAACATATTGATTTGACTTACATACATCATGAAATGATTATCACAATAAGTTTAGTATACATGCATTATCTCATATAGGTATGAAATTAAAGAAGTAGAAAAAATTCTTTCCTTGTGATGAGAACTCTTAGGATTTACTCTCTTAACAACTTTCATATATAACATACATCAGTGTTAATCATATTTATCGTGTTATACATTACATCTCTAGTACTTATTTATCTTTTAACTGGAAGTTTGTACCAATTTCCCCTCCTTCCATCTCCTACCTCTGGTAACCACAAATCTGATCTCTTTATGAGTTTGTTTCTTTGTTTTTGTAGTATAATTGACCTACAACACTATGTTAGTTCCTGTTACACAGCATAGTGATTTGATATTTCTGTATATTTTTAAATGATCACCAGTATAAGTCTAGTTATAATATGTCACCAAAGATATTACATAGTTATTTATTATATTCCCCACATGTTACATTTCATACTCTTAACTCATTTTTTTTTTTTTTTGCACTGGAAGTTTGTAACTCTTAATCTCCCTCACCTATTTCTTTCCTCCCCCCAACTCTGTCCCCTTTGTCAACTACCTGTTTGTTCTCTGTATTTATAAATCTGTTTCTGATTTGTTATGTTTGTTTGTTTTGTTTTTTAGGTTCCACATATAAGTGGAATCATACATCATTTGTCCTTCTCCATCTAAATTATTTCACTTAGCATAATAACCTCCAGGTCTATCCATGCTGTTGCAAACATCAAGGTTTCATTGTTTTTTATGGCTGAGTAATATTCCCTTGCATATATATATACCACATCTTCTTATCCATTCACTTCTTGATGGAAACTTAGATTGCTTCCATATTTTGGTTATTATAAATAATGCTGCATTGAACATAGGGGTGCATGCGTCGTTTCAAATTAGTGTTTTTTGTTTTCTTTGGATAAATACCCAGGGACTGGAAGTGCTGGATTGTATGGTACTTCTATTTTTATTTTTTTGAGGAATCTCCATATTGTTTTCCATAGTGGCTACACCAATTTACATTCCCACCAACTGTGCAAAAGGGTTCCCTTTTCTCCACATCCTTGCCAACACTTATTTCTTGTCTTTTTGGTAATAACCGTCGTGACAGGTGTGAGGTGATATCTCATTGTGGTTTTGATTTGTATTTCCCTGATGATTACTGATATTGAGCATCTTTTCATGTGCCTGTTGACCATCTGTATGTCTTATTTGGAAATGTCTATTCAGATCCTCCATTTTTTAATCGGGGTTTTTTTTTTTTTTGATGTTGAGTTGTATGAGTTTTTGTATATTTTGACTGTTAACCCTTTGTGAGATATGTCATTTGCAAATATCTTCTCCCATTCAGTAGGTGGCCCTTTCACCTTGTTGATAGTTTCCTTCACTGTACAAAAGCCTTTTAGTTTGATATAGTCCCATTTGTTTATTTTTGCTTCTGTTTCCCTTGCCTGAGGAGACATTTCCAAAAAAATATTACTGAGACCAATGTCAAAGAGCATATTGCCTATGTTGTCTTCTAGAGGTTTTATGGTTTCAGGTGTTACACTTAAGTCTTTAATTCATTTTAAATTAATTTTTGTGCATGGTGTGAGATGGTAGTCCAGTTTGATTCTTTTGCTTATAGCTGTCCAGTTTTTACACTAAATTAGGAACAGTTAGTTTCTTACTCATTGCAAATAACACTGATTGACATATCAGAGAACAACATCATTTTT